>NC_030818.1:0-337500 GCF_001704415.2 Capra hircus
GGGAAGAGGTCAGTTTTCATTCCATTCCAAAGAAAGGGCAATGCCAAGAGGCCCTCAAAACTACCACACAATTACACACTCATCTCACACGCTAGTAAAGATAATGTCAATCTCTCCAGAGCCAGGCTTCAGCAATACGTGAACCAGTTGAAATTCCATTGAGATGTTCAGGTTTGCGTGGTTTCTGAAAGGCAGACAACCAGAGATCAAATTGCCAAACAACCGCTGATGGAATCATCGGAAAAAAACGCAATTAGAGTTCCAGAAAACATCTACTTTCTCTGCCTTTATTGACTATGCAAAGCCTAGTGGACTATGTTGGATCACAAGAACTGTATGAAATTTCAAAGAATGGGGAATACCAGACCACCTACCTGCCTCTTGTCGACCACCCTTACGCAGTCCGGAGCAACTGTTAGAACTGGACATGGAACAACAGATGGTTCCAAATAGGAAAAGTGTGACTACGGCCAAGGGCTGTATATTGTCTACCCTGCTCATTTAACATATAATGCGGTNGAGTACATCATAGGAAACGCTGGGCTGGAAGAAGCATAAGCTGGAATCAAGATTGCTGGGAGAAATATCAATAACCTCAGATATGCAGATGACACCACCCTTATGGCAGAAAGGGAAGAGGAACTAAAAAGCCTCTTGATGAAAGTGAAAAAGGAGAGTGAAAAAGTTGGCTTAAAGCTCAACATTCAGAAAACGAAGATCATGGCATCTGGTCCCATCACTTCATGGGAAATAGATGGGGAAAGAGTGGAAACAGTGTCAGACTTTATTTTTGGGGGCTCCAAAATCACTGCAGATGGTGACTGCAGCATGAAATTAAAAGACGGTTACTCCTTGGAAGAAAAGTTATGACCAACCTAGATAGCATATTCAAAAGCAGAGACATTACTTTGCCAACAAAGGTCCATCTAGTCAAGGCTATGGTTTTTCCAGTGGTCATGTATGGATGTGAGAGTTGAACTGTGAAGAAAGCTGAGCACCAGACAATTGATACTTTTGAACTGTGGCTGGAGAAGACTCTTGAGAGTCCCTTGACTGCAAGGAGATCCAACCAGTCCATTCTGAAGGAGATCAGCCCTGGGATTTCTTTGGAGGGAATGATGCTGAAGCTGAAACTCCAGTACTTTGGCTACCTCATGAGAAGAGTTGACTCATTGGAAAAGACTCTGATGCTGGAGGGATTGGGGGCAGGAGGAGAAGGGGGTGACAGAGGATAAGATGGCTGGATAGCATCACTGACTCGATGGACGTGAGTCTGAGTGAACTCTGGGAGTTGATGATGACAGGGAGGCCCGGTGTGCTGCAATTCACGGGTCGCAAAGAGTCGGACAGGACTGAGCGACTGTGAACTGAACTCTCCAGGGGATCTTCCCAACCCAGGATCAAACCCACGTGTCCCGCATTGCAGGCAGACGCTTTACCATCTGAGCCACCAGGTAAGCCTTCTTTAATTCAAGCAATCCCCTTAAATTTCATACCTCTGGATTTATCAGATAACAAGGAAGAGCTATTAAAAAAAAAAAACTGGAACGAAAACAAAAACACTAACATTGAATGTTAGGAAAGCAAAGGGAACTGAGCATATATGGGCCCAGGCTTTTTCTCTCATAAATTTTTAAATGTTTGACCTTGTGAATATATTACTCAAACTCTAAATTAAAAGCAACAAATGAAACTAACACCCTAAAATTTACGTACTTTAACTTCATAAGAACTTTGGGCCTTACTCTTAAAGCCTATGTAACTTTAGCATGAGCCATAATGTTAAGAAGCTTAACCGTCAGAGGTCTTCTCTCTAGTAGAGAAGGAAATAAAAACTGACACCTCAGGAGGGTGGGTTTCCTTCTTCTCCATTAAAACATATATAGATTATCTCTGAATTAGCCATGTACATGTATATATGTACACACACACTTATGTATATCACAGAATATCTTTAGTCAATAGACTAGCACATATATTCTCACTTTTATCTCACTGCTCACCATGCATTTCTGTCACAGCAAATTTAGCATTACACAGTTAGTTTGAACAGAAGAATGCTACAGAACAAGCACTCATATTTAGGGGAGGATGTGGCTTTAAATAGTATACACTATATCACAATGGCAAAAACTTTAATTCATACCTCAGTGTCTGAAAAAACTACTTCTAGACACTGGATCTCTCTTTTTTTCTCTGACCTCCAGGAAGTCTAGAGCTAGACCTGTGGTTCACTTTCAACTGTTGTAGTATTTTAAACATTTCTGTGTAGGAGTTTCACTCCTCATAGAATTTGGTACTTAATCCAAATCCGATCCAAATAGGTAAGATGCTATTTAATTTTCAGTTTCATATAAACATATTTTATAAGCAGTCTTAAAATCTTTTTTGGAATAAGAATGAATATGGAGCAGAAACAAAGTAGAACAGCAGAGAGGTCAGTGGAAAGCAGGTATTAGAAAATGAATAAAAGGTTTCTATCAGCTTTTTTTCAAAGGACAAATAAATTCACAAAGGCAATAAAATTTGTAAGAATGAACACAAACACACAAAAATCTGTTTAAGATGTTTTCTGATTCCAAGAAAACAAGCCTTATAAAACATTACCAATTTTACAGTATTATATACAAAATTTTATATCACTTAGAAAAGTTTTATTTTTCTTTATGAAAATATAAGACTTTGTTTACACTTTAAAGAAAGAATACCATTAAAATGATTATTTCTTAAAATTAGCACCTAAAGGAGTAAATATAAATTATATAGGAAATTAACTTATTAGAAATTCCTCACTTCCCTGTCATGTTAAATAAATGAAGGTTAATACTATCTTTGCAAATGTAACAAATGTTGATATAACTTGTGGCTACTAGCATTATCCAGTTTTACATAGTTATTCATAATTTCATGTTTCGCTTTTCGCCATGCCTCACAGCATGTGAACTTCCCTGACTCCTGCAGCGGAAGGATGGATTCTTAACCACTGGAACGAGGGAAGCCCTTAATTTCATGTTTAAGGTTGGCCAAACATATCAATTTTTTAACTCATAATAAACTGGTTGATTTCCAGTTTTCTTCCCTTAACTGAATTAACTAATTGCTGTAGACTTATCAGTATCAAAAATACTAAGGGAAACTTAAAATATAATCTTTTATATTAAAAATAATATCCTTTAATAGTATAGCAGAACCTGAAGGAAACAGCCTCTGCCCATAAAAATCTAATAACCAAATAATTTTGAACTTGAGTTACAAGTTAAAATTCTTAAACTCAAGGCTATCTTGTTTCTGTTCTATTTCTCTTCAAAAACAAAGCTTAACAACAAGTGTGCTTCCAAGGCCTCACACTCCAGTCTGATTTATTGCTTCAAATCAAACCCACTGCAATTAATTACTAATGCATCAATGGCACTGGAAATGACAATCAAACCCAAGAAGATAGTAGCTGTAAGGTAGCTGGAAATAGAATAGGTAGATCCAAACAGATATGACGCTATCATGACACCTGACACACCTTCTTCCTTGCTTGGTGTCCTCTGAGGCTGGGTGCTGCTTGGTTCTTCATCTTCTTGGTATTTCTGAGTAAGTCTGACAAAAAGAGCTCTCTGGACAGCAGGGAGGAGACCCAGTGCAGGCAGGGGGCCCTGGCCTGCCACATTACTGCTGCTGTCGGACCCACTCCCACGGTTAGGTGAGTCTGGAACAACTGGAGCCTGGTGCTGGGCAAAGTCACCATGCCACACCCCGTCTACAACACAACACAAAAAGACACAAGACACTGATTGAGCACAAAACTCCAGGAGACAAGGACCGCTGTGCCTTGTAAGAAACTGAGTTACAATAATATCACATTTGATTATCAGATTATTATGTAACAGTAAGCACTGTTAAATTGAAAACACATTTTAATATTTCAATTTCATCATATTTTCCTTATTTAAAACACACATGCCTTTCATGTTACTAAAGAAACATAGGACTCCAGATATTTTAAGTTAGAAATGAGTTATTTAGAAAGGTAAACTTACCACCAGAGTGACTGGGTGGCTGAAAATTATGGACAGCATGCTGTGAATAGTAATGATCATAAAACTCAGCGGGATTTTGTAAGGAATCATAGCTGGTACTGAGCTGCCTTTCACCAGGTGGGTGCGATGAGCCTGGAGAGCAGTGATTCTCTCTAGGTACTTTCATTACATGTTCTGGAAAGCCGAGCAGTGGTAAGAACCACTCATATTTGGTGGTGTCAAAGGCGTATCTGGGTTGACAAGTACTCCAGCTTGACCGTGAGGGCCCACAATTCCTGGGGGGCCAGGCAGCAAAGGTGGGCTCTGTGGCACTGGTAGGCCAGGACAGTGTCCAGGGGAGCCTGGGTGGATCACAGGACTGTTGTGTCCCTGAGACATGTTAGGGCCAGGACCTGGACTTGACCCCGAACTATAGACATGTTGAGGATGTGGGCTGCTTTCCTGAAATTGTGGTCCTGGTGGTGAGGCACTGTTATAAAATGCTGGTGGCCTGTGGACAAAAGAATAATATTTCTTAGTTCAAAGAAAAGAGACAAATAAGAACATTACATCTCTAAATAGATATTGGACCTTTGCTGACAAAGATCCGTCTAGTCAAGGCTATGGTTTTTCCAGTGGTCATGTATGGATATGAGAGTTGGACCATAAAGCAAGCTGAGTGTTGAAGAACTGATGCTTTCGAACTGTGGTGTTGGAGAAGACTCTTGAGAGTCCCTTGAACAGCAAGGAGATCAAACCAATCAATCCTAAAGGCGATCAACCCTGAATATTCACTGGAAGGAATGAAAAATTTAACTTACTTCTTTCCAATTTTATGTGCTAAATCCACAGTAGGTTTTACAACTATTTCAAAAAGAGATGGAATCTTCTTGAAATCATCAGAGAGATCTGTCTGAAAACCATCTTCAGGATCAGAAAAGGGAAAATGCTCTAGTGGGGTTGGCAGAAGTCCAACTCCTGGAGGTGGTTTGGGAAGAGGAGTTATGCCATGCTTTCTAAGTTCTTCTAATTCTCTTTCATCTTCATTTGCAGCTTCTTCAGTATTCAAACACCTAAAGATAATTGGCCAAAGATTTACTATTTCAAAACAAGCTTTCTTCCTCACATTTAAAACTGTGAAGACTTGAATAAACTAGTTTAGTTAACAGAAAAATGTAATATTAAAGTTGAAATAGATCAGAGATAGTGAACTAATTTTTTATAAAGAATATGAGGTTCAAAGAGGTAAAGGATATTTCTCAAGTAAATTAGCTTTTTTAGAGATCACATTTTGTGGTTACCAAAGGCAGAGGGTAGTACAAGTAGGAACTGGATGAAGGTACTAAAAAGATACAAACTTCAAGTTATAAGGTAAGTAAGTGCTAGTGATGTGAGGCACAACATGGTGAATATAATTAACAGCACTGTACCGTTATATATGAAATGTTAAGGGTGTTCATGGAAAAAATCTTTTCTGTTTCTTTAATTTCGTATTTATTTTGAGATAATGGATGTTTGCTAAGCTTGCAATAATTTCATGATGTATGTAAGTTGAATCATTATGTTGTACACCTTAAATTTATACAGTGTTGTATACCAATTATAGCCTAAATAAAATTGGAAAGTAAATGACATTTGAACAAGAGCTCAACAGAAAAATAAATTTATGATGGACTGGTTGAAAAAATTTGTGATGGACTGTTTTCTAATGGCAGAACAATGATAAGAACAAAAGATTCTGGTGTTTTTTTTTAAGGTTAAGGCAATTATATTATTTGCTATCATTAATAAGTAAAAGAACTATAATAGGTGCCACTAACTGCTGCTGCTGCTGCAAGCCGCTTCAGTCGTGGCCGACTCTGGTGTGACCCCACAGACGGGCAGCCCTACCAGGCTCCCCCGTCCCTGGGATTCTCCAGGCAAGAACACTGGAGTGGGCTGCCATTTCCTTCTCCAATGCATGAAAGTGAAAAGTGAAAGTGAAAGTCTCTCCAGTCGTGTCTGACTCTTAACCACCCCATGGACTGCAGCGCACCAGGCTCCTCCATCCATGGGATTTTTCAGGCAAGAGTACTGGAGTGGGGTGCCATTGCCTTCTCCAGCCACTAACTGAGCTTTTACTATTTACTAGGAGTGGTACAAAGTGTTTCATGTACATCACAACTGAATCTTATAAGAACAAAATATTCTTAATTCTTAGTCCAATATTCCTGCTTTTTCTAACACACTACATTAACGGAATAAAAACATAAAATAAGTCCTTGCTTTCTCAGCAAGAAAGTGAAGTTGCTCAGTCATGTCTGACTCTTTGCGACCCCATGGATTGTACAGACTCCTCTGGTCCATGGGATTCTCCAGGCATTAAAATATGGCTTATAAAACATGATTAAAGTCTAATGAATCTGTAATCAAGGTGCAAAAATATTACTTACTTTGTCCCAAAAGTTTCTTTGTTTCTTTAGTCAGATCATCATGTGAAAATTTACAGTTGTCTCCTTGGTAACATTTTTGCTCCACTATGATAGAACTTACATGGAAATTCATGTAAATAAAAACATTAAGGAACAGACCAAGTAAAATCAAACTCTCATGTTTTTAAAACAAAAAATACAACTGTGAAATCAATATAACTTTATTACCATATACTGTACTAAATTTTCAACAGTCACAGATTATTTCATTTTTAATTTTAAGATTAAATATTTTAAATATGCTGTTGCAGAACATTCAAAAATTTTAAGTCTCTTCTACTCTATCAGAACTAGAAAACAATTTTTAAGAGCTTAATTTTTTTGTTTTAAAAAACTTGACTATACAAACTATTATTTTTTCTGTCAGTGAAATTTATGTCTTCTATAATAGCAGAGTTAGTAATGTGGGTAATTAACATAGACTTCCGTAATAAGAGCTCTCAGTCAAGGTTTACAAATCACCTCCCAAATTACCATTGTAAATAAATTATGTCTAAAATTTAGTGCAAACTCGAGCTGTTTTCACCACTGATCAAGAAAGTCATGTTAAGGTTTCAATAGTTTGTTTGAAAGTACCATGCTAGGAAAATGTTACATATAAATAGAGCTTGGATAATTAGCTAATTCCACTAATACTTCTAAAATTTCACTTATTTACTTTCACTCATGTTTGGCTGCACTGGGCCTTTACTGTCGTGTGCAGGCTCTCTCTAGCTGTGACTGGGGGCTGCTCTCTAGCTGTGGGCACAGTCTTCCCACTGCACTGGCTTCTCCTGTTGCTGAGCACAGGCTCTAGGGTGTGCAGGCTTAAGTGGTAGCAAAGCATGGGGCGCAGTAGTTGTGGCATACTGGCTTAGTTGCCCCACAGCATGTGGAATCTTCCTGGAACAGAGATTGAAACTGTGTCCCCTGCCTTGGCTGGTGGATTCTTTTTTGTTAGTTACATCAATTTTATTTTTTTTAATTGGAGGATAACTGGTTTACAGAATTGGGTTAGTTTCTGCCATACATGAACATGAATCAGCCACAGGTATACATTATGTCCGCTCCCTCTCCAACCTCTCTCCCACCTCCCTCCCCATCCCACCCTTGATTGTCACAGAGCACCAGGTTGGATCTCCCTGTGTCACACAGCAAATTCCCACTGGCTCTCTATTTTACATATCATAGTGCATGTATTTCTGTGTTACTCTTTCAATTTGTCCCTCCCTCTCCTTCCCCTGCTGTGTTTACAAGTCTGTTCTCTATGTCTGTGTCTCCATTGCCTTGTAAACAGGTTCATCAGTACCATCTTTCTAGATTCCATATATATTTGTTTCTCTCTTTCTGAATTACTTTACTCTGTATTCATCCACCTCATTAGAACTGACTCAAATGAGTTCCTTTTTATGGCTGAGTAATATTCCACTGTGCATATGTACCACAACTTCTTTATCCATTCATCTGTCAATGGACATCTAGGTTGCCTTCATGCCCTAGCTATTGTAAGTAGTGCTGCAGTGGACACTGAGGTTTCTTCAATAACCATTTTTTAAAAATTGAAGTATAGTCAATTTACAATGTCATGTAAGTTTCAGGTATACAGCAAAGTGATTCAGTTATACATACATACATATATATATATATATATATATATATATACTCTCAAGAAAACAATTTTTTAAAGTAAAAATGGCTATAGCTATTTATAATGGCTATAGTATAATTTAATTATGTAAACTCTGTTACTTTACACAATAAAACAAAATACAGAGCAAATAAATTTTGAGCAAATGTTTATATCTATGAAGAAAATAAAGGAGTCTGATATTGTCATGTTAAAGTTAAATATCCCAACAATCAAAACCACAAACTAATCTTAAAATTTTGGAGACAAAGATCTAAAGGAAATAGTAAGTCTAGAAGTATAGTGAAAAATATACCATTTCAGCTGGTATATGTTCGGAGAATTTCTGAGTAGTTTTTGGAAATTTATTACTGAAATCATCACACTGATAAGGTCAAGAAAGAAAAATAATGTGATTATCTTAGCAGATACAAAGGACAACTGATAAAATTCAAGTTTTTTTATATTAAAATCTTAGTAAAATAAGGATATATATTAGATGTTGTTGTTTAGTCTGAGTCATGCTCGACTCTTTGCAACCCCATGGACTGTAGCCTGCTAGGCTCCTCCGTCCATGGAATTCCCAGGCAAGAACACTGGAGTGGGTTGCCATTTCCTTCCCCAGGAGATCTTCCTGACCCAGGGATTGAACACAAATCTCCAGGCATATTCTTTACTACTGAGACACCTAGGAAGCTGAAGAATTTATATACTTAACTTGATTTTTTTAAAAATCAATCTTAAAATTGTAGCCACAAGCCAAAGCAAAAGGGCATTACCCTTGAAACATGTTTTATGCTTCACAATCCCTATTATTTAACATTTTTCTGGAAGTGCAGCCAATACTATTAAAATTGTCATGCCACAGATGGCATGACTATGGAGAAAACATAAGAACAGATGAGAAGATTTCAGAAACTGTTCAATAAGGTGTCTGGTTTCTAAAGAAATACATTAAATCTTTAAAAAATTTTGTTTGAATAAGACAAATTTATTATAACATTTTGATACAAAAGGAGTATTTGCCCTTAGTAAGTATCAAACATACTACTACAGAGCAGAATGGTCAGATAGCACAAGGTATAATGATATATTACAGAAACAAAACTATGCTCGCTGAAAACTTAGAATATGGGCAGGTGACCTCTTAAATCTGTGAAGAGGAGACGATGAACTAACCATTTGGAAAATAATAAGGTCTTTACCAAAGGAAATGTTTTATATATATATTTAAATTATTTTTAACTAAAGGATAATTGCTTTACAAGTTGTTTTTCACACATCAACACAAATCATATATATATATGGACCATATACAGTGAAATGCCACATGGGTAGAGGCAGGAATACAATTTAAATGTATCAGAAGTAGGGAAGAATATACAGGGTAGTGCTTCTCATTTGGTGGTAAGATTTGACAGTACTTAACTTTATAATTCCCAACAATGATAATTTATTACTTATGAACCCAAGTAAATAGTAATTAAGTCACAAAATAAATATGTTGCCAACTCCTTCAGAAAACACAGCCTCTTGAAATACTTATAAATATTATTTAAAATACGTTTATTGCAGATTTTTTTTTCCAAAAGGAAGCTATTTCATTTCCCTAAAGAGAAAAACTCAGTTGACCTTCTGAAGTGCAAAGGCTGAAGAGATCTGGTTTACATAATGTGTTATTTTAAACTTAAAACCAAACTAGGCTTTCTAGATTGTACTTAAGATTTTTAAAGCCTCAATGACACTTGAAAACTGCAATATTTTGGTTAACATTTTTAATAAAGGATATTATGCATATAAATGCAGTTCTCTCCTTTGGTACAATATCCTTGTAAATAAAATTTGCAGATCTCTTTCCTCTTCTCCAACTCTGCATCATGATCAAATTTACATTGATCTCCCTGTTCACAAAAAAAGAGAAAAAAAAGTAACCATTGAGTTGAATTTTCTCTGTGGTGTTTCATGGTAGAACCATGGTCATATCTCCAATCTTTAAATAATGAGCTCACAGTAATTGAAACAATCCCTTAGAATTCTTGCCCAGGATAGTGGAGGTGGCTTTGGGCGGAGAGGCAGAACAGTGAACATGACCTCAGAAGACACTGCTTGGCTCCAGCACTCACCATTTCTGGCTGAGCTACTCTGGGGACTCATTTAACCTGTTGGTTTGACCATGATTAAAATGAAAATAATAACAGTAACTGAACTTTACTGCATCATTGTAAACATGAAAACATTTAATATTAGTAAGACAATTTGAAGAGCACGTGCCACATAGCATCATGTGTCAGTAAAATAAAAACTGATTTCAACAAGCTATATTATTGTCCCAGAATATAATTATATGAGTTCTGATATACAGTATTCAATGCAAGATCCACTCTGAAGAACTAATTTTATTCCAACTATATGAGAAAACACTCACCACCCCCTAAAATGACCTTAAATTTTAGAGATTATTTCAGAAGTTAAAACGATTTATGATACCCCTATAAATTTACCTTAATACATCTCCCTTCCAGAAAGTATTTACAGATTTGTTTTCCTTTATGTTCCACTGTATGTTGATTAATAAATTCCTGAGTCATAATCTTCCATTTTTTCCCTGGTTTACTATACTGCAAGAAAAAAATTTACTTAAATAAAACATATGAAGTATTAAAAAAGACATTAAAATTCATACTAAAATGGATCTAGAAAGCAGTACATATTGATTATTAAAAGTGGTTAAGACTGAACATTATGATGCTATTTATTTATCTGAAGAGAGGCGATGCACACAAGCATGCTTTTAGAAAACTGCTTACGATACTGGTAGTTGCAAAGAACCCTATCTCTAATTCAATGAAGACATCTAACTACGTTTTTCAAAATAAAATTGTGAAAATTTTAAACTTAATAATAACACTCAGTTTTGGCGAAGACACAATAAAAATATGCACTTTCACGTACAGTTGGTAGAAAACTTAAAATATTGATATTGTTTGACACAAAATTTGTACTTTTCAGCACAAAATTCTGAAGGAATTACCAGGAAGGCACATGAAGATTTATCCACAAAAATGACCATTGCAGAATTATTTACAAGTAAAACAAACAAAACCACGAAATACTCTATGTATCTAAAACTAGAACACAAAAAAACACACTATGGTACATATAGAATATTATAAAGTCATTTAAAAAATCATCAGATGGAAAGACAATCTGGGGACACCGAATGTTCACAATACCTTACCAAGTGAAAAAGTGATCTGAGTTTATAATAATAAAGACAAAGAAAAAAACAACTAAAAGAATATACCCCTACCTTTAAGAGTTGTGTATCTCTAGATGAATTTCTAAAATGTTATAGATTGTTTGCATGTGTGGTTATTTTGTATTTTCTTTAGGGAAAAAAATTGAGGATATATTACCTTTAACTTTTAAACTTAAAAATTAAGAAAACCTAGTATATGATAGGAAATCTCACAGCCCTACTTGCTTTCCTTAGTTTTTCTCAGGCCCCTATTCAACTTTTGCTGCAAGTATAAGAAGGCTGAGTAACAACAAAGTATGAGCTCTATGAAAGAGCACTGCTTTTCAAGCTCCTAGCAGGCACAGTGCCTTTCACACTGTAGGAGGTTCATAACTATTTACATTTCTGAATTGATATCAGTTTTCTCTTTTCCCTCAATGTGCTAGACAATGGAGAACAAAGCACAATCTACTGAAATCTCTCATAGCAAACACCTGAGGCAATAGAGAGGTAAAGTTAAATCTGATCCTCAGTGCTCACAACTGATGAATGATAGAATTCATTCATTCAATAATCCACCTGATTTCTGGAGGAAAAAAAAAAAGTATCAGAATACCAGGAAAACATAATCTTTGAGTTTCTTTTAAAAAAGTATTTATAGGTACACACATATATACATATATATATACACACATACACACACACGTGTGTGTATCCCATGAAAACTCAAAGAAACTCATTATACTCTACTCTGATAGGATCATTTTAAATGTCTTCAGTTCAGTCGTTCAGTCGTGTCAAACTCTTTGTGACCCCGTGAACTGCAGCACGCCAGGCCTCCCTGTCCATCACCAACTCCTGGAGTCCACCCAAACCCATGTCTATCGAGTCGGCGATGGCATCCAACCATCTCATCCTCTGTCGTCCCCTTCTCCTCCTGCCTTCAGTCTTTCCCAGCATCAGGGTCTTTTCCAATGAGTCAGCTCTCAGCATCAGGTGGCCAATGAACACCCAGGGCTGATCTCCTTCAGAATGGACTGGTTGGACAACCTTGCAGTCCAAGGACTCTCAAGAGTCTTCTCCAGCACCACAGTTCTAAAGCACTGATTCTTCAGCACTCAGCTTCTTTATAGTCCAACTCTCACATCCACACATGACTACTGGAAAAACCATAGCCTTGCCTAGACGGACCTTTGTTGACAAGTAATGTCTCTGCTTTTTAATATGCTGTCTAGGTTGGTCATAACTTTCTTTCCAAGGAGTAAATGTCTTTTAATTTTATGGCTACAATCACCATCTGCAGTGATTTTGGAGCCCAAAACATAAAGTCAGCCACTGTTTCAACTGTTTCCCCACCTATTTGCCATGAAGTGAAGGGACCAGATGTAATGATCTTAGGTTTCTGAATGTTGAGCTTTAGGCCAACTTTTTCATTCTCCTCTTTCACTTTTATTAAGAGGCTCTTTACTTCTTCTTTGCTTTCTGCCATAAGGGTGGTGTCATCTTCATATCTGAGGTTAGTGATATTTCTCCCAGCAATCTTGACTCCAGCTTGTGCTTCTTCTAGCCCAGCATTTCTCAGGATGTACTCTGCATATACATTAAGTAGGCAGGGTGACAATATACAGCCTTGACGTACTCTTTCTCCTATTTGGAACCAGTCCATTACTCCATATCCAGTTCTAACTGTTGCTTCCTGACCTGCATATAGGTTTCTCAAGAGGCAGTTCAGGTAGTCTGGTATTCCCATCTCTTTCAGAATTTTCCAGTTTATTGTGATCCACCCAGTCAAAGGCTTTGGCATAGTCAATAAAGCAGAAATAAATGTTTTAAACCTACATAAATTTTATTTACAAACATTTTCTATTTCTATAGGAAGCTGCCATAAGCCTCTTATCCTTATCCATCAGGGGGCAGACAGAATGAAAATCACTATCACGGAAAACTAATCAAACTGATCACATGGACCACAGCCTTGTCCAACTCAATGAAACTATAAGCCATGCCGTGTAGGGCCTCCCAAGATGGATGGGTCATGGTGGAGAGTTCTGTCAAAACGTGGTCTACTGGAGGAGGGAATAGCAAACTATTTCAGAATTCTTGCTTGAGAATCCCATGAACAGTATGAAAAGACAAAAAGATATGACACTGAAAAATGAACTCACCAGGTCAGTAGGTGCCCAATATGCTCCTGGAGAAGAGTGGAGAAATAACTTCAGAAAAAATGAGGCAACAGAGCCAAAGCAAAACAATGGCCATCTGTGGATGTGACTGGTGATGGAAATAAAGTCTGATTCTGTCAAGAACAATACTGCATAGGAACCTGGAATGTTAGGTCCATGAATCAAGGCAAACTGCAAGTGGTTAAACAGGAGATGGCAAGAGTGAATATTGACATTTTAGGAATCAGTGAAATAAAATGAACTGGAATGGGTTAATTTAATTGAGATGATCATTATAACTACAACTGTGGCCAAAGATGCCTTAGAAGAAATGGAGTAGCCCTTGTAGTCAACGAAAGAGTCTGAAATGCACTACTTGGATGAAATCTCAAAAACAACAGAATGATCTCTGTTCATTTCCAAGGTAAACCATTCAATATCACAGTAATCCAAGTCTATGCCCCAACCACTAATGCTGAAGAAGCTGAAGTTGAATGGTTCTATGAAGACCTACAAGACCTTTTAGAACTCACACGAAAAAAAAAAAAAAAAAGCTGTCCTTTTCATCATAGGGGACTGGAATGCAAAAGCAGGAAGTCAAGGTACACCTGGAGTAACAGGCAAGTTTGGCCTTAGAGTACAGAATGAGGCAGGGCAAAGGCAAACAGAGTTTTGCCAAGACAACGCACTGGTCATAGCAAACACCCTCTTCCAACAAACAAGAGAAGACTCTACACATGGACATCACCAGATGGTCAATACTGAAATCAGACTGATTATACTCTTTGCAGCCAAAGATGGAGAAGCTCTACACAGTCAGCAAAAACAAGACCGGGAGCTGACTGTGGCTCAGATCATAAACTCCTTACTGTCAAATTCAGACTTCAATTGAAGAAAGTAAGGAAAACCACTAGACCATTCAGATATGACCTAAATCAAATCCCTTATGATTATACAGTGGAAGTGAAAAATAGATTCAAGGAATTAGATCTGATAAGAGTTCCTGAAGAACTATGGATGGAGGTTCGTGACACTGTACAGGAGGAGGGATCAAGACCATCCCCAAGAAAAAGAAATGCAAAATGGCAAAATGGCTGTCTGAGGAGGCCTTACAAATACCTGAGAAAAGAAGAGAAGCTAAAGGCAAAGGAGAAAAGGAGAGATACACCCATCTGAATGTAGAGTTCCAAAGAATAGCAAGGAGAGGTAAGGAGGCCTTCCTCGGTGATCAATGCAAAGAAATAGAGGAAAATAATGGAATGGGAAAGACTAGAGATCTCTTCAAGAAAATTAGAGATACCAAGGGAACATTTCATGCAAAGATGGGCTCGATAAAAGTGAGAAACAGTATGGACCTAACAGAAACATAAGATATCAAGAAGAGGTGGCAAGAATACACAGAAGAACTACACAAAAAAGATCTTCATGACCCAGATAACCATGATGGTGTGATCACTCACCTAGAGCCAGACATCCTGGAGTGCGAAATTAAGTGGGCCTTAGGAAGCATCACTATGAACAAAGCTAGTGGAGGTGATGGAATCCCAGTTGAGCTATTTCAAATCCTGAAAGATGCTGCTGTGGAAGTGCTGCACTCAATATGCCAGCAAATTTGGAAAACTCAGCAGTGGCCACAGGACTGGAAAGGTCAGTTTTCATTCCAATCCCAAAGAAGGGCAATGCCAAAAATGTTCAAACTACCACACAATTACACTCATCTCATATGCTAGCAAAGTAATGCTCAAAATTCTACAAGCCATGCTTCAACAGTATGTGAACCATGAACTTCCACGTGTTTAACCTGCATTTAGAAAAGGCAAAGGAACCAGAGATCAAATTGTCAACATATGTTGGATCATCAAAAAAGCTAGAGAGTTCCAGGAAAACATCTACCTCTGTTTTACTAACTATGCCAAAACCTTTGACTGTGTGGATCACAACAAACTGTGGAAAATTCTTAAAGAGATGGGAATACCAGACCAACTTACCTGCCTCCTAAGAAATCTGTATACAGATCAAGAAGCAACAGTTAGAACCAGACATGGAACAACAGACTGGTTCCAAACTGGGAAAGGAGTATGTCAAGGCTATATATTGTCACCCTGCTTATTTAACTTCTATGCAGAGTACATCATGAGAAACACTGGGCTGGATGAAGCACAAGCTGGAATCAAGGTTGTCAGGAGGAATATCAATAACCTCAGATATGCAGATGACACCACCCTTATGGCAGAAAGAGAAAAGGAACTAGAGTCTCTTGATGAAAGTGAAAGAGGAGAGTGAAAAAGCTGGCTTAAAACTCAACATTCAAAAAACGAAGATCACGGCATCCGGTCACATCACTTCATGGCAAACAGATGGGGAAACAATGGAAATAGTGACAGACTTTATTTTTGGGGGGTGCCCAAAAATCACTGCAGATGGTGACTGCAGCCATGAAATTAAAGGACGCTTGCTCCTTGAGGAAAGCTATGACCAACCTGCTGCTGCTGCTGCTGCTAAGTCACTTCAGTCGTGTCCGACTCTGTGTGACCCCATAGACGGCAGCCCACCAGGCTCCCCCGTCCCTGCCATTCTCCAGGCAAGAACACTGGAGTGTGTTGCCATTACCTTCTCCAATGCATGAAAGTGAAAAGTGAAAGTCAAGTCGCTCAGTTGTGTCTGACTCTTAGCAACCCCATGGACTGCAGCCTACAAGGCTCTTCCGTCCATGGGATTTGCCAGGCCCAAAAGTACTGGAGTGAGGTGCCACTGCCTTCTCCGATGACCAACCTAGATAGCATATTAAAAAGCAGAGACCTTGCTTTGCCGACAAAGGTCTGTCTAGCCAAAGCTATGGTTTTTCCAGTAGTTATGTATGGATGTGAGATCTGGACCATGAAGAAAGCTGAGTGCCGAAGAATCGATGCTTTTGAACTGTGGTGTTAGAGAAGACTCTTGAGAGTCCCATGAACAGCAAGGAGATCCAACCAGTCAATCCTCAAGGAAAGTAGTCCTGAATAATCACTGGAAGGACTGATGCTGAAGCTTAAACTCCCAATATTTTGGCCACCTGATGTGAAGAACTGACTCATTTGAAAAGACCCTGATGCTGGGAAAGATTGAAGGTAGGAGGAAAAGGGGATGACAGAGGAGGAGATGGTTGGATGGCATCACCAACTGATGGACATGAGTTTGAGTAAACTCCGGGAGTTGATGATGGACAGGGAATCCTGGCGTGCTGCAGTGGGGTTGCAAAGAGTCAGACATGAGTGAACAACTGAACTGAAAATTTTTTTAATAAACGTTTTCTATTTCTAGGCTCACTTAGAACAAGTAGTTATAAATGACCAGTTCACATATGCCTTCTCCACAAGGATTGTGGCTGTAATAAAATAGGCAGCCAAAGAGTGCACCATGAGAAGTCAAAGAGCCAACTTGAGGAATATAACTCTGAAATCAAAAAGTAAAAATATTAGGTAATGACCCCCCCCCCCAATAAAACCCACTGAAGAATGCACCAAGTTGTACTATGTAGCAGCCCATCAGGCTCCTCTGTCCATGGGGTTCTCCAGGCAAGTATACTGGAGAGGGTTGCTACTTCCTCCTTCAGGGGATCTTCCCAACCCAGGGGTCAAACCCATGCCTCTTACATCTACCTGCACTGGCAGCTGGGCTCTTTACCAGTAGCAGCAACTGGGAACCCCTTTAGTCGCTCAGTTGTGTTTGACTCTTTGTGACCCATGGACTATAGTCAGCTAGGCTCCCCTGTCCATGGGATATCCCAGGCAAGAATACTGGAATGGGTTGCCATTTCCTTCTCCAGGGGTCTTCCCGACCCAGGAACAGTACCCATGTCTCCTGCTTGACAGGAGATTCTTCAGGAAAGGAAAAATGTCCTAAATCTGATAAATGCATAAGAAAGGATTTATTCTTATTTTCTATCACAAGATTAAGAAATTTTTTAGTTGCAAGCTAGATCTGGAAACATCTAAAATATTAGTGCTTGAAGGGGCCATTAGAGTTAATTTTAATACTGTACTCTAACTGAAGCTCAGAGATAGGCAGTAATTCCCTCAAAACTATATTTTCCTGGAAGCTAATATTTTTTCATGTATAGGGTATAAGTACTGAATATAGGAGGAGGTTGACTCAGAAAGTATTCACATTAATTTGGTCTAGTGAAAGCAGCACATCCTAGACAACCACAGCTGCCTAGAAAGATGGAGAGGCAGGTTATAGTTTCCCAGAAATTTTAAGCTTATTTGCAAAGCTGTTATTCCACAGAACAGTAAGTTAAGAATGAATGTTTGTAGGTGTGTGGGGAAAAAAAAGAGTTCATGGTGAAGTAAATTTTAGAAATGATGGGTTGAACAAAGTCAGACTTCTTTCTGCCTAACCTGCTCAGAGCCTTTAAACATTCATGTTGACTGAGAATCACCAGGAGTAGAGTAGTATGTGCTGGGTTTCACAAATTTATTTGGTCCTAAACTTTTTTTTAAGGTCATACTTGCTAGCAACTCCCTAAACAGTATACTAAGTAGTATATTAAAAAAATATTTGCCCATTATCTTTAAACCCAGAGATTAGAAAACTGAGCATTTTCCAATTATAATGTTAGTATCCCTTTTCTATCAGTCAGGGTTACAGCTATTGATAACCCCTTGCTCTGCATAATTCAATCAAATCTTACTGGAACAATGGCAGAATACAGAAACTGGATTACTCTAATCTAGAAAGTCACTACAAGGTTGAAATGTATTTGTTCAGAGTTCAGTTCAATTCAACATACATTTATTCAGTCTCTACTATACACAGGGTTCATAAATTGACCCTTCCAAACATTAATACCTCCTTTCTTCTCTTTCAAGGATTTCAATTCTAATAAGTAAGTAAATTTACCACTGTCTCCCTTCTTGGTCCTGCCACGTATTGAGCTACCAAGCATTTTTCTGCCATTTGCATCAAGGGAAGATGACCCCTAGGAAGGAAAAGTACAACAGAGAACCTACAGAACAAAAATTTTTGCTTTCAGACATATCAATTTTATTTTGAAGTGCTTTCGAACTTAGCAATTTCATTTCAATGTCACCTAAACGTGCATCTGTATACTAGTATCATAACTAAGTAAAACAAAACTTGTTTTTGGAATTCATCTATATTCATTTGACCTGAACTGGAAATTTTTCATTTACTAGGAAAATAGTATTAAAATCACAATGCTTCATTTGCAGCCAAGTAAGTTAAAAGGTAGAATCCTCAATATATATAAATTCTCATTACCTCATGATAGTCATCAGTTCCTGAAAACACATTTGGCCCTTTGTTGACCCTTCCGCCACGGTCTTTGCGTTTGATTTTTTTCAGCAAACCTCGTCCACGAGCAACATTAAAACTTTTAACCCTCTGCTCAGTACCTACAAAAGTTAAAATGTACTCTAGATGTTATAAATAAAACAGCACACCAACCTACTAGTTTACAGAGAATAGCATATTTTAAATAGTCTACAATGTACAGTGCATTCTTTTTTCCCTCTAGATTCAATGAAAAAACTAATTCCATCTTTACATTTTACTTTAAGGTACTGCTTCTTATTGTTTTGTTTCTCAAGTGATGTTAGCAACATAAGGAAGGCAAAGAACAAGGATACACAGTGGCTGGAGAAGTCAAATCTAGTTTTATCCTTCTCAATTCTCCTTAGAATATACAATTAAGGAGGTTTTCTGTTTTTTAAGAGAATTAAACATTGCATTCCTCTCTAAGGAAGACAATGAGGTATTATTAGTGATTAATTTGTAGCAAATTGTTTCTATTGATAATTCTGGATATCACATAATTGCCAAACAAAATTTATACCTGTCTTTTACTTTTGAAAAACTTGATGTTTAAAAGTATCTAAACAGATACTTAAATTATAAAAATTATATATTAGGGTAGTAAGTTACAATACAAAGTGATTTCCCATTTTACCGAAGTCATATTGAACTACTAAGTTTTACAATGATCTTAAATCTACAAAACAGCCAATAAATGCATGACAAAAATGTTTCACTTCATTAAAAGAAATTAACACACCAATTTTCACCTCAAAGAAATAACGGTGGTAGGGATTTGGAGAAACTGGCATTTTCACACACTGGCAGAAGTGTTATAAACTGCTATTTTAACACCTTTTTGGATATCAGCTTGGTATATGGGTCAAAAATTTTCAAATGTGCCTATGCCTTTTGACTTAATTCTACATTTCAGCATTTATTATCAGGAAAAAAATGTTTACCAAGATGAGATATGTATAAATATGCAGGGTTAATCACAGAATTTTCAAAAAATGGGTACAACTTAAATCTCAAATAATTACTAGCAAACAAATTTAGCAATTTAATAGATAAATTATGGTGTATCTATTAGAATGTAGGCATTAGAATCTACTCATTAACGTAAGAATGACAGAAATACAATTCACAGTTAAAGGGGAAAAAAAAGGAGTTTTAACAGTGTATAGTTTTTTGTTAAAAATAATTCTCAAAAATTCTAGAGAATGTTTGCCAAAAATATTAATAGTAATTGTCCCTGGGTGTAGAGATGCAAATTGTTTTTATCTTTGATCTTTGCTGCGTTATCATTTTTTACACATAGAAAAAGTTTTCTGCATTTGACTATATATTACTTTCATAATTCTGGGGAAAAAATGAAATTCAGAATAAAATGCAATACTCAATTCATTAACAGAACAAAAAGAAGGAGTCTGAAAGGAAAAACCCCAGGTAGGAAGGGATGAACAAGAACTTCACATTCCCTTTATTCCCCAAGTGAAATGATCCCTGACACCACTATGTCTGACTCCAGGAACAAACGTGCCAGTTACAATAGCACATGTATAGACAAATTCCTCCTCTTTAGTTCAACAAAGCCTCGGTTCACATTTTTCAAAGGAATTTTGCTAGGAAATCAAGAAAAAATAAAGCCATAAAAATAACCAAATTTACTCATAATGGACTCTTTTTTTCAGTGCTAAGTAAAAGATGTGAAACGAATTGCCAGTCCAGGTTTGATGCATGATACAGGATGCTCAGGGCTGGTGCACTGGGATGACCCAGAGGGATGGGATGGGGAGGGAGGTGGGAGGGGGGTTCAGGATGGTGAACACATGTGCACCCATGACGGATTCATGTTGATGTATGGCAAATCCAATACAATACTGTAAAATAATTAGCCTCCAATTAAAATAAATAAATTTATATTTAAAAAATAAAATACAATAAATAAAAATAAATAAATAAATTTTTAAATTTACATTTTAAAATTAAAAAAAGAAAAGATAGTTACGTAGGGTTTGGGTTTCATCACTTCACCTCAGCCTCATCTTGCTCCAGTTTTCTTGAAGCAGACATGCTAACTAGACAATTTTTAAGGCTAATTTGACCCTTATGTGATCCATAATTTCTATGGAGACTTGTCCTGGTTTTCCCAAGGATGATGTACCTCAATATAACAGATGAATAGGTTACCATTCCAGAAATTTCTTTAGGTTTTGTTGTTATTTCTGATTCAGAAAAATGTGTATAGTCCTTGGTTGGGTGGATGAAAACATGTGCATGTATGCACTTCCGTTTACCACATCACTCTGCTTGACTCCCCCTCCCAAATTGTAGTTATTTTATATTGTTAAGTTAATCCATTATGTACCCACTGTTTCCATTATGGCTTGCAATTGTAATTCTTTTATTTTTTGTACAGCTATTGATTGTGAAAACTGATAACATCTTTTACTCTTGTGATTATGTAACTATTACTCACTTAATACCACTGTATCATGACTGGTCAACAGAAAAATAATAGAACTCCATATCACCCAAACTAGGATCTAACAAAAAAGCCTGTAATCACTTTTTAAACTCCAGAGGCACATCAGAGTTATCTTGAAACTTTCTGAAAAATAAAAATGATCAGTTATTGATTTTTTCTCCAGAGCTCCAGATAAGTTTCCAATGAGCAGTCATGTTTAAAAATGATGCTTTTGAACTGTGGTATTGGAGAAGACTCTTGAGAGTCCCTTGGACTGCAAGGAGATCCAACCAGTCAATCCTGAAGGAAGTCAGTCCTGAATACTCATTGGAAGGACTGATGGTGAAGCTGAAACTCCAATATTTTGGCCACCTGATGCGAAGAACCAACTCATTGGAAAAGACCCCGATGCTCGGAAAGATTGAAGGAGGGAGGAAAAGGGGACGACAGAAGATGAGATGGTTGGATGGCATCACCCATGCAATAGACATGAGTTTGAGTAGGCTCTGGGAGTTGGTGATGGACAGGGAGGCCTGGCATGCTGCAGTCCTCCTCTTTGGGGTCACAAAGAGTCGGACACAACTGAGTGACTGAACTGACTAAACTGGACTATATGATGATCTTTTATTTTTATCTAGTTTGTTTCACTTTTTCTATTTCATATTCAGTGCCTCATTTCATTTAGTTTATGTTTTCCAATTTCTTGATCTCTCTTTTATTTTTATTTTTTGATGTTCTTTCTCAAGCCTTTATCAAGTATAGTAGAAAAGCTTTTGTATACATATGTATAAACATGTATAATACATATATTTTAGAAAAATTATGAATTTTTACGTAACAAAAAAATATGACATTTTGATTTCACTTGTTTGGCTTAGTATGAATAGAATGCTAGATTTCTAGCATTTATTTAGGTTTACTGTATAGCATAGGGAACTATAATCAGTATCTTGTAATAACCTATGATGAAAAATAATTTCAAAACTAGTATTTGTGTAACTGTATAACTGAATTATCTTGCTGTGTACCTGCAACATTTTAAGTTAACTATACTTCAATAAAATACATATATTTTTTAAAAAGTATATAGTCTTGAGTATATTTAAACATCAAAGATGATCACTACATTTTAAACTCTAATAAAAGAATAGCTTTCCAGGATTCTGTCTTTATAGGGTCTAAAATATAAAGTAACACAAGGTAACAGTTGAAAAGGATAGGTAATTTTTTTTTTCAGTATACTGATACCATATAGAAGAGAGGGGAAAACTTGTAACAGGAAAGTTTTTCTACATTTTATATACTTTAAAAATATTAGGAAATCTATTAAATGCAAATTTTAAGATATCATGCAGATTGAAATATCTATAGATTTCTGTACTCAAGGTCTACAAAATAAAGAAAAACAAATTTAGGAATCACAGGAATAAACTGACGATAACAAAGGGCTAAGAAATTTAAGTTTTTACTTCATAGCTACCTGTTTATCTTAATAAAGTTTTCATAGTCAAAACCAGACAATTTCAAACTTACCTTGCTGAATTCCTTTCAATCTTTGTTTTTTCCCTGGTTCTTTAGAAAAAGATGATCCTAAAGAAGTATTCGAGGTTTCTTTAGCTTGCCTGTATTGTTTCAGCTGACTGGCAAAATCTTCCTCTGTTTCCTGACTGTAGCTACCAAAGTTGTCATCACTGTAGGTACTGTACTCATCATATTCTTTACTTTTAAATTTTCTGTTATGTTGACTCTTCTTTGATGCCATGTAGTTTCCTGATATATGTCCATGCTAAGTGAAAATGAATAATCATTGTCAGGATTTTTCAGTTACATATAGAGGAGTTGATAGTAACATAGGACATCTTCCCCCCACCCCTCCACCCCTAGAAAGCTGGGAGAAGAAGGGGAAAAGAGTTGTTCTGTCTTGTGGTTAGAATTTATCTATGGAACTATTTTAAACTAAGTTTAAAAAGCTAAATGCTGCTCTGATGTTATTAAACACTGTAATGTTCATAAAACCTTGCTGGTGAGTGTGTCTTGTTCACTTTGTTTCCCATGCCCATGTCTTACATTTCTCATGCTCCATACCTCAATATTTGTATCCACAAGAATACTTTAAAATCCTTATCAACGTACACGAATTCCTTCTCCAAAAACCCAAAGAGGTCTTTGTGAAAATAGAAAAAAAAAATAGTAAAATAGCTTGGAGAAAGGGTAGAAAATATACAGTCTCCTTAAGATTGAAAAATTCCCAAATGATATGTTTAAGCATATTATATTTAATAAAAAATATGTAAGGTCAAATTTGTAAAAAGAAAATGTTGCATATGAGATTTAATAGGAAAAAATAGAGATGCCCCTAATAATGAAAAACATCTAATGAATAAATTGCTCATTGAAACTATTTATTGCATTTATCCATTATGAATTTTATTGCTTTTTACTAAAGCATGTAAAAATAAAAAATACATTGTAGTCCTAGAAGTTTATTTAGTGATAGTATTCAAGTACTTCTCTATTCACTGAAATATTTTCATTACTTCTATCATATCTTGTCAATTTTTTATTAGAAAGCAAGAAAAAGAATTGCACATAATTACAACTTGAGGATCTACAAAAAGTAAGACGATGACTCATTTTCAGTTTAGTACATTTTAAATGTGATATAAAATACTACCCTGGCAGAATACCAACATGAGACTGTTTTTTATAAAATACAGAGAAATATTAAGTCCTTTCTATAAGAGTCGGGCACGACTGAGCGACTTCACTTTCACTTTTCACTTTCATGCACTGGAGAAGGAAATGGCAACCCACTCCAGTATTCTTGCCTGGAGAATCCCAGGGATGGGGGAGCCTAGTGGGCTGCCGTCTATGGGGTCGCACAGAGTCAGACATGACTGAAGCAACTTAGCAGCAGCAGCAGCAATTATAAAATAGAGAAAAATTATATAACTGAAGCAATCAAGAAAATCAATTAACATCGATTTTGAATTTTGAAGACACTATATTAGACTTCCAGCACTCTTCTTTTTTTAATATAAATTTATTTTTTATTTATTTATTTTAATTGGAGGCTAATTACTTTACAATACTGTATTGGTTTTGCCATACATCAACATGAATCTGCCACAGGTGTACACATGTTCCCCATCCTGAACCCCCCTCCCACCTCCCTCTCCATCCCATCCCTCTGGGTCATCCCAGTGCACCAGCCCCGAGCATCCTGTATCATGCATCGAACCTGGACTGGCGATTCATTTCATATGTGATATCATACATGTTTCAATGCCATTCTCCCAAATCATCCCACCCTCACCCTCTCCCACAGAGTCCATAAGACTGTTCTATATATCTGTGTCTCTTTTGCTGTCTTGCATACAGGGTTATCGTTACCATCTTTCTAAATTCCATATATATGCCTTAGTATACTGTATTGGTGTTTTTCTTTCCGGCTTACTTCACTCTGTATAATTGGCTCCAGTTTCATCCACCTCATTAGAATGGATTCAAATGTATTCTTTTTAATGGCTGAGTAATACTCCATTGTGCATATGTACCACAGCTTTTTTATCCATTGCTCTGTTGATGGACATCTAGGTTGCTTCCATGTCCTTGGCTATTATAAACAGTGCTGCAATGAACATTGGGGTATGCGTGTCTCTTTCAGTTCTGGTTTCCTCGGTGTGTATGCTCAGCAGTGGGATTGCTGGGTCATAAGGCAGTTCTATTTGCAATTTTTTAAGGAATCTCCACACTGTTCTCCATAGTGGCTGTACTAGTTTGCATTCCCACCAACAGTGTAAGAGGGTTCCCTTTTCTCCACACCCTCTCCAGCATTTACTGCTTGTAGACTTTTGGATCTCAGCCATTCTGAGTGGCGTGAAATGGTACCTCATTGTGGTTTTGATTTGCATTTCTCTGATAATGAGTGATGTTGAGCATCTTTTCATGTGTTTGTTAGCCATCTGTATGTCTTCTTTGGAGAAATGTCTGTTTAGTTCTTTGGCCCATTTTTTGACTGGGTCATTTATTTTTCTGGAATTGAGCTGCAGGAGTTGCTTGTATATTTTTGAGATTGTCAGTTGCTTCATTTGCCATAATTTTCTCCCATTCAGAAGGCTGTCTTTTCACCTTGCTTATAGTTTCCTTTGTTGTGCAGAAGCTTTTAATTTTAATTAGGTCCCATTTGTTTATTTTTGCTTTTATTTCCAATATTCTGGGAGGTGGGTCATAGAGGATCCTGCTGTGATTTATGTCAGAGAGTGTTTTGCCTATGTTCTCCTCTAGGAGTTTTATAGTTTCTGTCTTACGTTTAGATCTTTAATCCATTTTGTGTTTATTTTTGTGTATGGTGTTAGAAAGTGTTCTAGTTTCATTCTTTTACAAGTGGTTGACCAGTTTTCCCAGCACCACTTGTTAAAGAGATTGTCCTTTCTCCATTGGGCTTCCCTGGTGGCTCAAAGGGTAAAGCAGCTGCCTGCAGTGCGGGAGACCTGGGTTCGATCCCTGGGTCGGGAAGATCCTTTGGATAAGGAAATGGCAACCCACTCCGGTACTCTTGCCTGGAAAATCCCATGGACAGAGAAGCCTGATAGGGCTTCCATGGAGTCCATGGGGTCACAAAGAGTCAGACACGACTGAGCGACTTCACTTCACTTTCTCCATTGTATACTCTTGCCTCCTTTGTCAACGATAAGGTGTCCATAGGTGCGTGGATTTATCTCTGGGCTTTCTATTTTGTTCCATTGATCTATATTTCTGTCTTTGTGCCAGTACCATACTGTCTTTACTGTGGCCTTGTAGTAGAGCCTGAGGTCAGGCAGGTTGATTCCTCCAGTTCCATTCTTCTTTCTCAAGATTGCTTTGGCTATTCGAGGTTTTTTGTATCTCCATACATACAAATTGTGAAATTATTTGTTCTAGCTCTGTGAAAAAATACAGTTGGTAGCTTGATAGGGATTGCATTGAATCTATAGATTGCTTTAGGTAGTAGAACTCATTTTCACTATATTGATTCTTCCGATCCATGAACACAATATATTTCTCCATCTATTAGCATCCTCTTTGATTTCTTTCACCAGTGTTTTATACTTTTGTATATATAGGGCTTTTGTTTCTTTAGGTAGATATATTCCTAAGTATTTTATTCTTTTCATTGCAATGGTGAACGGAATTGTTTCCTTAATTTCTCTGACGTGAAGGAAACGCAGCCCCTCGGTCTCAAGGGTGCGCCGCGCAGACAGCTGATCCCCCTCCCACTCCATGGCAATGAAGCCCCAGCTGGCCCCGCACCGCACACTCCCACCAAGTCAGCGCTGAAAGGGCCTTCACCTTCCGGCAGGCCCCTAGTACACGTGGTGCCAGGGGCTGGCTTCCCGGCCTCCCATGACTTCCAACATTCTTAAAGCAACGTTTTTAAAGTTTATCAACTGTTCTCAGTCTAGCACTTCAGAAATTCAGAAGTGGATTTAGGATTATAGCCAAAAGGCAGTTTCTTACATTTTTTAAAAGCCACTATTAAAACAAAAAATAATTGTTTTGATTAAGCTGAAGATTCATTCACTGAATGGTACTTACATTTCCTTTTATTAAAAATGTGACTGTATTAATTTTTCAATGATATATTTCAATGCTTAATTACTAAAGATTACTGTTAATGGGCAACTATGAATTTTCCTCTAGAAATTAGATGCTTTCCACAAAAACTTTTAAGCATTAATATTAATCCAGTTCTCTTGATTTTTCACAGCCTTTACAAAAATAATGTTCATAACTCCTACTTTTTCAAGCAGAATTACCTCTAAACTTTCAATTCATCCCTCCCTTGATTTCCCAACTGCAAATAATCCTATCCCTCTAATGATGCAAATCTCCCATCTCAGGGCTCCTTCTGCAGTGACAGACTCTAATGCGCCTGCTGCAGTGCTTAGTGTTTACATCAGGGCACCACCCAAGCTCTCCTGGAAGTGCTAAATGGACTGAGGGGGTACAGAGCAGCCCCAGTTCTCTAGAAGAAGAGCTCCTCATGCTTCACAAGCTCATCATCTGGAATGACCAAAATGTACTCACCAGCAAGGATCTACCAAGTATTTTTAAAAGCCCTCCTAAAGATAAAAGAAACAAAAAAGACGATAAATTCTACCAAAAGATTTTCTCCAATCACTTTGCTTATTGATTATTAGGCTATATACCTGCTAGAATGTCTGTGGGGGCAGATTTGGTTTCCGTAATACAGTCTATCATTATGAACATGAAATAATAGTACAGGAGACCCTGAACAAGGATGAGGAAAAAGGAAAACATATTAAGTACTTCAATTTCATAGTTAGATGCTAATACTATATTCTATTATTGCCTTTTAGAGTAAAAGTTTCATATAGTACCTACTTATAATCTCATTAAATGAGCTTTTTAGGATATACTTTCTAATCTCAGTGAGTCAACCCTAAAGCTTATGTGAAGGAAATGACCCTGAACTTTCTTTTCTAATGCCAGATTAGGTAATTTAATTCAGATCAGCCGTTCTCCTAAAAAAAATGCAGAAAAGGTAGACAAAATTTTTTTTTTCAAACTACTGTAGACATCAGAGAGGTAATAAATTAGTGAAGGATTTCTGGACCATTATTCATGGAGTAGCTGAAAATCCCCAGTAATGAGCAGTACTTGGAGCTGTTTTTGCTCTGAAAGCATTAGCCCATCATGAAAAAACATCTGACAGGTTCAACAATACTTTTGACTATCCTTCTAACCTTTGGGAACAAAAGGAGAAGTCCAGAGTCTGGAAAGAGTGGAAACCTTAGTAATCCCCAGCTGCAAAAACTCAGAAAGTCTGGGGTTTTTAAGGTATACACACACTGACCTGAATACTCCTCAGTACTCCTGAGAGCACCAGGATTTTTCCAGCACAAAGTAATTATTTATATTGAAGCCTGCTCATACAATCCAATATACTTAAGGAAGATGTAAAGTATATCATGTTTTACTTTCTTTTTCTGTTTAAAATACAGCAAATAACGTTTGCACTTGAAAAGGTAGATGGCACAAAAGTCATATATTGAAGCCCTAACCCTCAATACCTCAACATGTGAGAATGTTTGGAGAAAGGGACTTTAAAGTGGTGATTAAGCCACAATGAAGATGTTAGGGTGAGTCCTGATCCAATTTGACTGCTCTCTGTCTAAGAGGAAATTTGAACACACAGAGGAACCAAGGGTTCACATGCACAGAGGGATGATCGTACAAGGACAAAGCAGCAAGTAGGTCTACAAGCCTACAAGTCTACAAGCCAAGGAGAAAAGCCAAACAGATCCTTCCTTTGCTGCCCTCAGAGAAAACCAATCCTGCCAGCACCTCAATCTTGGACTCAGATCTAGCCTCTGGACTGTGAGAAAAGTAAATTTCTGCTGTTTAAGCCACCAGTCTGTGGTATGTTGTTATGGCAGCCCTAGCAAACAAATACATGATGTATTCTTTATGTTCAAAGATTTGAAATTTGTAGCATGTTTTATAGAATATTTTTTTAAATATCAGAAAGCAAAGAATGAAATTGAAAGCTTAATTCTTCTTTTTAAAAGGCAGTAATTCAAAAGATATCATTTCACACCCATTAGGAAGGCTCTTGGGCTTTCCAGGCAGCTCGGTGGTAAAGAATCCACCTGCAATGAAGGAGATGTGGATTCAGTCTCTGGGTCGAGAAGGTCCCCTGGAGGAGGAAATGGCAACCTGCTCCAGTATTCCAGCCAGAAAAATCCCACAGACAGAGGAGCCTGGTGGACTATAGTTCATGGGGTTGTAAAGAGTCAGACACAACTTAGCAACTGCACACATACGCATAAGAAGGCTCTTATCCAAAACAAAACAAACAAAAAACAGAAAATAGCAAGTTTGACAAGGATGTGGAGCAATTAGAAAAGTCGCAAGCATTGTTGGCAGAAATGTAAACCGGTGCAGCCTTTGTGGGCAACAGTTGGTAATTCCTCAGAAAGTTAAATGCAGAAATAACATATAATCAAGCAATTTCACCCCTAGGTCTACACCCCCAAAGAAATGACAGCAAAGTCTTGAAGAGATGTCTATACACTCACATTCATAGAAGCATTAACAATAGGCAAAAGGTGGAAGCAATCCAAATAACTATTAATAAAGGAATAAATAAACAAAATCTAGTATATACCTACAATAGAATATTATCCAGCTTTAAAACGGAAGGAAATTCTGATACATACTATATAACATAGATGGAAAAAATTTTTTCAACAAAGATGAAAAAATTATGCTAAGTAAAAAAAGTCAGACACAAAAGGACAGTGTGTGAAGTGCCCAGAGCAGACAAATTCACAGAGATGGAAAGAATAGTGGTTACCAGGAGTGGGGAAGGGAGAAATGAGGTATTACTGTTTGGCAGATACTGCTTCTCTTTAGGATGATGAAAACGTTCTGGAAATGGATAGAAGTGATCGTTGCAAAACACGGTAAATACACTTAATGTCACTGAGAAATTGTTACTTTAAAATGGTGAAAATAGTGAGTTTTTCCAAAGAAGATATATGAGTGGTCAATAGGCACATGAAAAGATGCTCAATATCACTATCACTAATCATCAGGGAAGTGAAAATCAAAACCACAAGGATGTATTACCTCACACCTGGCAGAATGGCCATCATCAAAAAGATAAGAAATAACACGTATTGGTGAAAATGTGGAGGAAAGGGAACACTTGTACACTGTTGGTGCGAATGTAAATTGGTGCAGCCACTACAGAAAACAGTACGAAGGTTTCTCAAAATATTAAAAAATAGAACTATCATATGATCCAGCATTCCACTTCTGGATATTTTCCCAGGGAAAATAAAAACATTAATTTGAAAAGATATATGCACCCCTATGTTCCCTGCTGCATTATTTACAGTGGCCAAGATATGAAAACGACCTAAGTGTTCATTAATGGATGACTGGATAAAGACATGTAGCACATATACAATGGAATATTACTCGACCATAAAAAAGAATGAAACCTTGCCATGTGCAACAACATGGATGGACCTACAGGGCATCATGCTAGGTGAAATGACTCAGACAAAGAAAGATAAATGCCATGTTATTTCTCTTATATGTGGAATATAAAAACCAAACAAATGAGCCAACAGCAGAAGAGAAACAGATTCACAGAGAATGAACAGGTGGTTGCCAGAGGGGAATGTGGGTAAAAGAAATAGGTCAGGGAGATTAAGAGGTAGAGCCTTCCAGCTGTAAAATAAGTGAATCACAGGGATGAAACGTACAGCATAGGGAAAACACAGTGATGTAGTGTCTCTGCAGGTGACAGCAGAGATGAATGGATAAAGATATGTAGCACATATACAACGGAATATCACTTGGCCATAAAAAAGAATGAAACCTTGCCATGTGCAACAACATGAATGGACCTAGAGGGCACCATGTTTTAAGTGAAATAAGTGAAAGTCTGGTAACTAGACTTGTGATGGTATCATTTTGTAATGTACAGAAATAATGAATGCTATTATTATAATACATTGTGTACCTGGAACTAACATAGTGTTGTAGGTCAATTCCACTTCAATTTTTAGAGAAAGAAAAATAGTTAAAACTGTAAATTTTTGCTATGTATATTTTATGACAATAAAAATAAAGAAATACCTGAGAAAATGGAATGTCATAATCTCTGTAGAAACCAGATCTTTTTCTGTGGGAAGTTTCTGTATGTTCGACCTCTGAATCAAGGCTATAGTCTGAGCTATCATCACTGGATGGAGAATTATGCTAAAAGAAGGAAAAACCAAAACTGTTACGTTTACAAAAGGAAGAAAATTTAACTAGTAACTGAATAAGCTTGTTTCAACCAGAGGGGCCAACCAATAGATTATATCATCCTAGTAGGTTCTGAAGTATTAACTGAAAAATTCTTGCTCCAAAGGTCACCTCCACCCCAGCTCCTCTAAAATTTTCTGAAGGAAAGTACATATTCCTCTTTTCTCAGAGATTTTATGGCAGCATTTTCTCCATCATCCCTTTGGCCCAAGGACTTCAAACAGAAAATATGCTCTCAAGGTATTTAAATTTAAGTTAATCTTAAAGAAAATAAAATTGGTTCCTCATCACCAAAAAGGTCCTAGAACATGAATTGAGTATGAATTATTATTTGTTTTTACCTAAAACGGCTTTAGAGTTCTTGATCTACTGTATAAGTACCCTAAATCTAAAAGATACCAAAACATTCCAAATTATAAATATAAAACAAATACAATCCACAAAATTGAACAAAGATGAAATGCAAACCATAAGTAATTGATACTGATTGACAAATATCATGAATAAGTTTTTTCAAGTATGAATGCAATTTCACTCATTCAGATCACCAAATCTCCTCCATCTGGTCAAAATAATTACCTTCCCAGTTTGAGCATCCTCTTTAAAAATATTTTTTAAAGTTCTTATCAACAAAGACACTGGCTCTGTATTTTATCGTCCTTACATTTCCAGCATGAAGGTCTAGAACAAACTCAGTAAAAATGTGCCAAACTAAACTGAGCTCTTGATACTTTGACAGAAGGATCTGTTTTCCTCTATTCCATTCTTACATGCTCACTTAAGATGACTGTTTTCCTCTACATTGTTCTTAAATGTTATGGGTTTAGTTTTGTGGTGCTGCTCTGTTTCTGTTGATTTGATAGGTGATATGAAGATCTTTTTATAATTCCGCTATGAAACACTTCAAGCTTAAGTATCTAATCTTTTTGGTTAGGATTTGAAATAAATATTATCAATTTAAAAGCCAAATTTGCTGTGTTATTAGCAGAAGCCAGCTCTGGTTCTGAGAGAACACTTCTCATTTGAAGAACACTAAGAAGACTTGCCTAAGAAGAAGTTCAAACAAGGGCCTTGCTTCAGGAAGAGCCATCAGAGAAGAGAAGATTCTGCTGAAAGAAGAAGAGTCTTCAGGCTATCCCCCCAAAATGAGTCTAGAATACAGATTTAAGAAGCCATTAGGTAGGCTATTATTTAAAAAATATACTATGTGGTTCATATATAGTAATAACTAAGAGTAATTATTAACCTGAAATTAACAACTGGACTACATTAAAAATAGCTAGAAATAGAAGAGAGTAATTAAAATTATTACATTTTTAAGTGAAAAGGATAGTACACTTTTTATTTCAGAATTTTTGTGTTTCTTTTTTGGGGTATTGTTTAGTATCTGTTTAGCATTTGAAAGTGTTCCTTTAATTTTGTTATTTTACTTATAATACACTGGTAGATTATTTCTTTCAATCCACTTGGTTGCTAAGTACTAAAGTTCAAGTCTAAATGATTGTTTTCTGTGGGACTCTTTAACAGCATGACACCACATCGTGGTGAGTAAAGAGGGCAAAAGACGGATAGTCAAGAGCTAATTAACAGGATGGCCACTTAGTGCACCCTTCAAATATTCAGTGCCAGAAAGAAATTAGAGACTTCAGTGACTTCCGTGAACATGGCAGCCTTTTCATGCCTTTTTGCTTCTGTATTCTTTGTGTCTCTTTGGTCAACCGACTAATTCCTACCTGTCCTTCAAAAATCTACCACAAATAAAGAAAATAGTTTTCTGTTCCACTGTCTATTTTTCCATGTACCAGTATCACACTGCTTTAATGACAGAAGCATTAATGTGCTTTAATATGTTAGGGTCACCTCCTTTGGGGGTTTTCCTATCTATTCTTGGATGGTAGTTTTAAAGGTAAAGTCCACAAATTATTACTCCTGTCCTCAAGAGGTAAAGATTAATTCTTCTCCCCTGAGTGAGGCCTAAACTTAGAAGCTTGTTTCTAGTAAATACATCTTGTCCAAAGTGCTTAGGTTAAGAAGACTGTAGCTGTCATCGTGGGTGCTCTCGCTTGCTCTCTCACTGTTGGCTCGCTTGCTTCGGAGGAAGTGAGCCAAACCATGAGGACGCTGCTGTGACATGTAAAGAGGCTCACATGGTGAGGAGCTGAGGCTGCCAAGAGCCTCATGACTGAACTTGGAAGAGGAAATGACTGCAACCTCACAAGAAGTGCTGAGCCAGAATCACAGTTAAGCCATACCCACATTTCTGACCCACAGAAACAGAGAGGCAAACTTTCTTTGTTTTAAGCTTCTAAGTTTGGAGTAGCAGTCTGTGCAGCAATAGTTAGCTAATACAGATTCTGGAAATGCGGTGCTGCCAGTACAAACACTAAAAGGCAGGACTGGTTTTGGAATCAGGGAGGGAATAGATACTGGAATGACCTTAAAGGAGCATAGTGAAAGCCTAGATCATCCTTAATGAAAATCATTAGTAAAATTTTGAACTTTGGGGTAACTTAAAGGAAAGAGAGAGAGAGATCTTATTAAAAGTGAAGGGGTTTCCCTGGTGGCACAGTGGTTTGATCCCTGGTCTGGGAAGATTCCGTATGCTATAGGGCAATGAAACCGGAGTGCTACAAGTACTAAGCCTGTGTTCTAGAGCCCGGGGGCCATGCCTATTGAGACCATGCACTCTGGAGTCTGTGCTCTGCAAGAGAAGGCACTGCAATGAGAAGCCCGTGCACTGCAGCCCCAGCCGCCACTTGCGGGAACTACAGAGAGCCCATGCAGCCACAAACCCAGCACAGTCAAAAGTAAATAAAGGAGTGGCAACAGGGAGATCTCCGTTCTATAGTGCAGAAACCTGGCAACACTGTTACATTCAGTAAAACGGAAAGTAGGAAATAAGCCTAATGAACTAGTTAAGATTTTCAAGCAAAATGTTGAAAGTACCTCTCTATGAGGGAAGATAGATAACTTAAAGGAAGAACTGTTAAAAAGGAACCAGGGCATGATGGTTTTAAAAGTTCTAAAATGTCTAACTTTGTTTTTGCATCTCCTTTTTCTTGACTAGTTTGGCCAATAACTTATATATCTTGCTGATTTTTTATAAAACTGACTTTATATTTTAATTTGTTAAATTATGCTTGTAACTTTAAGTTCTTCCTTTTTGTTTCTCTTTTCTGTTTTCTAGATTTTAATACCATAATACTTTTTCTTCTGATAATTTTTTAGTTATCCTCCATATGTCAAAGTTTTATCATTGTATTCCTGAAATTCTGCAGTTTTAATCTGTGTTCAAAGACATTTCTGGTTTCTGACTTTGTTATTAATGTCTTATTTTATTGCATTGTGGTTTGAGATTGCTCTTTATATTATTTCTACTCTACTGAATTAACTGGAGTTTGTTGCCTATGACATGGTCTGTTTTTGTGAGTATTCCAAGTATACTTGAGAGGAAGATATATTCTCAGGATTCAGAGCTTACTATATATTTATAATATTTCTTTAATATCCTTATCAACTCTTTATCCATTTGATTGAGGTCTTTGGGATAAAAGAGGTTGCCAGCGTATCTCCTTTTATTACTATTCCTATTTCTTCTCATAGTTCCTATAGTTCCTACTTTATTAAAATTGATATTTAAGGGAATATAAAATATTAACAACATAGCTTCATTGTGAATTATAATCCTTAACATTATAAAATGCCCTTCTTTGCTTCTTTCAATGCCTTTTCAAAAAAATTTGTTTTTAGTTGGAGAATAACTGCTTTACAACATTGTGTTCTCTTCTGCCATACAATGTGAATCAACCGTAAGTATACATATGTCTCCTCCCTCTTGAATCCTCTCCCCTACCCACCTCGACATGGCACTTTGTTCAATACCTTTTTGACCTAAATTTGACTCTTCTGCCATACCCCTACGGCAGGCAGGATCTTAGTTTTCAGACCAGGGATGGAACCCATGCTCCCTGTATTGGAAGCATGGAGTCTTAACCACTGGACTGCCAGGGAAGGTCCTTGACTTTTTCATATATCAACACTATGACTTCTGCCTTCTCTTTCTTTGCATTTGCCTGGTATTTCTTTATCCATTTTTAAAAATCTTTCTCTTTTACATAGCTTAGAATTAGATTTTGCATTGCTGGGGAATGTATCTTTTGGTATTAGGAAGGTATTTGGTATTAGGTATTGGTATTTTTGTTTCAATTACTTCTTTCAGACTGCCTTTTTCCAATAACCTGAATCCCTGCCCCTTCTTTGCATATTATTTGTTTCCTAGAAGAACTAATGTTGAAATTAGGTAGTAACCTCTTCTTTTCTTTTCTCTCTTTCATTCTCAGGATAATAATTTGAGGTATATTTTAAAATTCTCAGTTAATAACTATAAAGCTACCAATAAAGTTATCTTGCTTACCATATATTCTTCTGCTTTTCCTGATACCTCTATAGCCATAATGTTTCAATACATAATATTCTGCCCTGCTTATGTTCATTGTTTATTTTCAGTTTTATAGACAAATATGCAGTGTATATAGATCACTCTTGCTTTATCACTCAGTCATTTTGGATATCTGAACTTGTTCTCTAGCAGATTTTATGAGAAGGCTTATGACACTGTTTCCTAAACAGTTTTTCTGAGGACATTATATTTGAAATTTGGTATGTACCTAGATATAAAACGCTTGGCTCACATTTTATTCAAATATGTTACTCCATGATCTTCTGGAACAAAATAGTGACATCAAAAAAAAAATTTTTTTAATCTGATTTCCCTTTCTTAATAAGTGACTTGGTCTTTTTGCCTAAATGATCAAAGGATCCCCCTGCAAATTCTACTGATGCTGTCTGATCATAGTTTGTATTATTTTCGTAATTTTTAAAAATCATTTTGAAATATTAAGTTTTTTGTGCTTTGTGGGCAGTCTTTCTTTTCTGGAAGAATGTTATTCTCTCCATTTTCCTTTTTTTTTTTAATAACAGTAACTTATATGGAAATGTGATCATGGTCTAATCTTGTTGCTCATTATCACAGGAAGAATGGACCAGGAAAACTGCCCCAGCTTCACTCTCATGTTGTTAACACGAAGCATGAAAAAATATGGCTGCATATGTTCTGAGATAAGCCACCCCTGCTCTCTAACCCATTTTTCTTTCCTTAGCCCTATTACTCTTGTCTTCTCCATCTAGATTCTACTCCCAGCAGCTGTCTCTTCAGGGTGGGACTCTGTTCTAGAAGAAATTTAGTTGACCAGCATTACGAGTTCATCAGACCCAGACCATTCCAGCACCATCCAGTTTTAGCTGGTCACCTTATACTCACACAGGAACTGGAAACTAGTACAGTCCCCTCTCGGTCTCCACTGAGGTTTCTCAGTTTGGCCAACAGGCTCTCCACATTCACTGGGGACTCTCATTTGAGATGAATACCTGTTGGTATCTATTTTCTGGAAATTTCTTTACCTTTTCTCTGCTTCATTTCACACAGCTGCTGATCCTACTTTAGTCCTGAGTCTGTGGTTTAGCCTTATCCTTTTGTATTTTTGAGGTTTGTGGAGGTAACTTGTTACTTCATTTTTCGGTAGATGTTGCCAATGCATTTTTGGTTTTGCCATCCTAACTGCTCTGTTTTTATGGGGGAAATTCGGGGAGTTAAAAAAAATTACCCCACTACTACTGCCAGCTTTAGTTCTCTGTCAATATAAGTTCTCTCTGCTCAACCCTAATCCACATCATTCTGTATCTAGCACTCAACTATTCTCTTGATAGCATTTGGCTTTCAGTTGTTTCATGCCTCTCTCCTTCTCGTTTCAGTGTAATCTCTGTAGGAGCAGAGACTGTTTCATTCACTACTGTAACCCCCAGCATACAGCACAGAGATTTCCACAGCAAGCATGTAGTAATACTTATGGATGAATAAATAAATAAATGAGCAAACAAGGCCAGTGCTGACAATCTACGTCTGTGGAGAATGAAATTTTCTTTCCTTAAGCTTTCAGTATGCTTGCACACAATCTTCTATCAATTTAAAAGGTTTATTCTAATTTGTATTAAAATTTACCTTGATCATTTTTAAATCTTTAAGATATCTCGTATAATCTTTAAAGTCTATTAAGCACATAAATCAAAAGATCTAATCCATATATTTTATAAGAAAATAGGCAATGATTTATACTCTCTAATTTTCAGTGTAATGTTTACATTTCATAAAAATTTACCAAAGAAACAAAAAATAGATTCTAACTAACCTTATGCTTCTCACGTTTTCTCCTTTTGGACTTTTTCTTCTCTTTTTCTTTCTTGTGTTTTTTCCTTGATTTTCGGTAGGCTTTCTGATTTTTCTGCTTTTCATCCTCTTTTGCTTCCTGTTCCTGTGTTTCTTCAAATCCTGCATCATCTATTTCACCATCTTCTAATTCACCATCTTCTCTGTAAAAGGCAATGAAAATGTCAGTTTTCAAATGTCAACTCTAAAGGGAATATTATAGAAACATTTCCAAAAGAAAAGAAAAATGAGTCAAGATTTTAAGTTATACTCAGTAAGATTAGGGATTGGCCAATTTTCTATAAAGGGTTGCTACTGCTAAGTCACTTCAGTCGTGTCCGACTCTGTGTGACCCCATAGACAGCAACCCACCAGGCTCCCCCATCCCTGGGATTCTCCAGGCAACAACACTGGAGTGGGTTGCCATTTCCTTTTCCAATGCATGAAAGTGAAAAGTGAAAGTGAAGTCACTTAGTCGTGTCCAACTCTTCACAACCCCATGGACTGCAGCCCACCAGGCTTCTCCGTTTATGGTATTTTCCTGGCAAGAGTACTGGAGTGGGCTATAAAGGGTTAGACAGTAAATATTTTAAATTTCCAGGCCACATATAGTTTCCGTTGCAAATCCTCCTTTTTTAAAAACACCCTTCAAGAATGTAAGCAACAATTTCAGCAGCTATAGTTTGCCAAACTTTGATTTAGATTAAAAGCATTGACTCTCACCAAACAAATGAATGAATGCATAATGTAATACTGTCCAAAAGTAACACTGCAATAATTATTAGGTTGCTGCAAAAGCAGTTGCGGTTTTGCATTGTTGAAATTTGCCATTTGATATTGGAATACATTCTTAAGTAAATGTGGCTATGTTATACATAATTTTAATGTGCATTTCTCACTTTATGTTTCTTTGGTAATGACTTATTGCTGCTTATTTTATATTTATTTCAGACTATGGAAATGATGTTAGACAAAAAGCAAATGTGAGTGATTTTCTTATTTTAGTTCAAAATGGGTCATAAAGCAGTAGAGAAAACTCACAACATCAACAATGCACTTGGACCATGAACTACTAATGAACGTACATGAAGTGGTGGTTCAAAAAGTTTTGCAAAGACGAGACCCTCAAAGATGAACAGCATGGCCATTGGAAGTTGACAATGAACAACTGAGAGCAATCATCGAGACTGATTCTCTTACAACTAATCAAGAAGTTGCCGAAGAACTCAACATAGACCATTGTATGGTCATTTGGCATTTGAAGTAAGTTGGAAAAGTGAAAAAGCTTAATAAGTGGGTGACTCAAATAAAAAAAAGTTACCGTTTTGAAGTATCATCTTCTCTTATTGTATGCAACAACAAACCATTTAAGTGTATTTTATATTACAATCGGCAACCAGTTTCATGGCTGGATTGAGAAGAAACTCCAAAGCATTTCCCAAAGCCAAACTTGCATCCAAAAAAATGTGATGGTCACTGTTTTGTGGTCCACTAAGAATTAGGGCGAAACCATTATATCTGAGAAGTATGCTCAGCAAATCAATGAGATGCACTGAAAACTGCCACACCTGCAGACAGCCTTGGTCAACAGAATGGGCCCAGTTCTTCTCAGTGACAGTGCCCAACCTGACTCATGTCACACAACCAGCACTTCTGAAGTTAAATGAACTGGGCTATGAAGTTCTGCCTCATCTGCCATATTCAACTCACCTCTCACCAACTGACTACCACTTCTTGAAGCACCTAAACAACTTTTTGTAGGGAAAACACCCCCAAACAGCAGGATGCAGAAAATGCTTTCTCAGAGTTCATCAAATGCTAAAGCATGGATTTCTAAAAGAATAAACAAACTCATTTCTCACTGGCAAAAACGTGTTGACTGTAATGGTTCCCTTTTTAATAACGATGTATTGAGTCTACTTATAATGATTTAAAATTCACGATCCGAAACTGCAATTACATTTGCACCAACCAAATACCATCTACTAAGCTACCATAAAAAAGAAAAGAAGGAAGGACAGAAGGGAGAAATTAAAATACTTTAGGAAGCAAACATTCTAACTACTGGAAGGAATTTTTTTGGCCCACAGACAGCTATGTATATTAGTTCTCATCGTAAGAGTAAACTTTAATAAGAAAATAAATTTTAATAGTAGATAAGTAATAAAACCTGAACCACAAAAGCAGAATAAATACCTTAACTTGAATCTGTAAAAAATATTCACAGCAAAAGCAAAAATCTACAAATTTTTATATTATGACATTTTTATAGTTATAGAAGCCCAAATGTTCAATAACATTTTAAAATGCAAATTAATCAACTGATCTACATGGAAGATGCGTGTGTGTAACTCGCTCAGTCATGTCTGACTCTTTGCAACCCCAGGGACCGTAGCCTGCCAGGCTCCTCTGTCCACGGAATTCTCCAGGCAAGAATCCTGGAGATTGCCATTTCCTTCTCCAGGGGATCTTCCTAACCTAGGAATCGAATTCACCTCTCTGTGGCTCCTGCTTGCATGCAGATTCTTTACCGCTGAGACACCGGGAAGTCCTCCATCTTAAGTACTCCCCTAACAATTCTCAGTTGTTTATAGCTGCACTCTGTAGATATTATATATGAATGACTCGCTTATTGTTTGGTGAAAGCAGAGTATGCGACTGTGTCTTTCATAGCTGTATCTCTAGGCTCTGCCACAGTGCCTTGCTGTTTACTGAATGACTGAATGGAAAATATCCATAACCCTTGCCATTTTAGAACAGGCACACAATATCACCCTAAGATGATTGTGAAGTCAGTGTTATTCTTCCCCAATTTCTATCATAAAATCAGAGGTATATGTCTAATTTAGGTTGATGTGAAAATTTCATGTGAGACAGGTTCAGGATACTGGCTATTTTAATTTTAAAAGTTTTCAGCTTTTATAATACTATAATATCTTACAGCCTAAGAAAAATGAGTGCATATATTCACCAAAGGACAACTATAAGAAAGTTTTTAACAGCTTTAGTCATAATGGTAGAAAATTGTAAACCCAAATCTCCATCAACAAGTGAATGGGTAAATAGTGCTTTATTTATATAATGGAATCCATAAAGCAAAGAAAAAATTAAATATTGTACCACTAAACACAATATGATGAATCTGCAGACATAAGCAAAAGAAGCTAGACATAAGAGACTATTGTGTGATTTCATCTATATGCACTTCAAGAATAGGCAAAACTAATCGATGGTGACCTAAGTTAGAATAGCAATTACCTCTTGGAGGTTTATAACTAACAAAAAAAGACTATAGTACATTAAAATATTCTCTATAGATGGTTACAATGATTACTTCATACACACGTGTAAAAATTCATCAAGTCTGAAAAATTCAATTAAGAACTGTGTGTTTTACTGTCTGTATGTAAAATTCTAAATGCAAATAATAAAACCTAGAGGTGTGCATCCTTTCTTTTACCAGCAGTCTCAACTGGCTTAAGCTCCTTAGTGTAAAACCTTTTATATCTTCATATTTAGAATTCATATTAAGAATTCTGACTAGAGATACTGAAAATATTGAAGAAAGCAGGGAAGAAAGTAGGGGAAACCACTAGACCGTTCAGGTATGACCTAAATCAAATCCCTTATGATTATACAGTGGAAGTGAAAAATAGTTTCAAGGAATTAGATCTGATAGACAGAGTGCCTGAAGAACTATGGATGGAGATTCGTGACATTGTACAGGAGGCAGTGATCAAGACCATCCCCAAGAAAAAGAAATGCAAAAAAGCAAAATGGCTGTCTGAGGAGGTCTTACAAATACCTGAGAAAAGAAGAGAAGCTAAAGGCAAAGGAGAAAAGGAGAGATACACCCATCTGAATGCAGAATTCCAAAGAATAGCAAGGAGAGATAGGGAGGCCTTCCTCAGTGACCAATGCCAAGAAATAGAGGAAAATAATAGAATGGGAAAGACTAGAGATCTCTTCAAGAAAATTAGAGATACCAAGGGAACATTTCATGCAAAGATGAGCACAATAAAGGTGAGAAATGGTATGGACCTAACAGAAACATAAGATATTAAGAAGAGGTGACAAGAATACACAGAAGAACTACACAAAAAAGATCTTCATGACCCAGATAACCATGATGGTGTGATCACTCACCTAGAGCCAGACATCCTGGAGTGCGAAATTAAGTGGGCCTTAGGAAGCATCACTATGAACAAAGCTAGTGGAGGTGATGGAATTCCAGTGGAGCTATTTCAAATCCTAAAAGATGCTGCTGTGGAAGTGCTGCACTCAATATGCCAGCAAATTTGGAAAACTCAGCAGTGGCCACAGGACTGGAAAGGTCAGTTTTCATTCCAATCCCAAAGAAGGGCAATGCCAAAAATGTTCAGACTACTGCACAATTACACTCATTTTATACGTTAGCAAAGAAATGCTCAAAATTCTCCAAGCCAGGCTTCAACAGTACATGAACCATGAACTTCCAGATGTTCAAGCTGGATGTAGAAAAGGCAAAGGAACCAGAGATCAAATTGCCAACATCCGTTGAATCATCGAAAAAGCTAGAGTTCCAGAAAAACATCTACTTCTGCTTTATTGACTATGCCAAAGCCTTTGACTGTGTGGATCACAACAAACTGTGGAAAATTCTTAAAGAGATGGGAATGCCAGACCACCTGACCCGCCTCCTGAGAAACCTGTAGGCAGGTCAGGAAGCAACAGTTAAAACTGGACATGGAACAGACTGGTTCCAAATTGGGAAAGGAGTATGTCAAGGTTATATATTGTCACCTTGTCATATTTAACTTATATGCAGAGTACATCAAGAGAAATGCTGGACTGGATGAAGCACAAGCTGGAATCAAGATTGCCAGGAGAAATATCAGTAACCTCAGATATGCAGATGACACCACCCTTATGGCAGAAAGTGAAGAGGAACTAAAAAGCCTCTTGATGAAAGTGAAAGAGGAGAGTGAAAAAGTTGGCTTAAAGCTCAACATTCAGAAAATGAAGATCATGGCATCTGGTCCCATCACTTCATGGGAAATAGATGGGCAAACAGTGGAAACAGTGTCAGACTTTATTTTTTGGGGCTCCAAAAGCACTGTAGATGGTGATTGCAGCCATGAAATTAAAAGACGCTTACTCCTTGAAACGACAGTTATGACCAACCTAGATAGCATATTCAAAAGCAGAGACATTACTTTGCCAACAAAGGTCTGTCTAGTTAAGGCTACGGTTTTTCCAGTGGTCACGTATGGATGTGAGAGTTGGACTGTGAAGAAAGCTGAGCGCCGAAGAATTGATGCTTTTGAACTGTGGTGTTGGAGAAGACTCTTGAGAGTCCCTTGGACTGCAAGGAGATCCAGCCAGGCCATTCTGAAGGAGATCAGCCCTGGGGTTTCTTTGGAAGGAATGATGCTAAAGCTTAAACTCCAATACTTTGGCCACCCATGCAAAGAGTTGACTCATTGGAAAAGACCCTGATGCTGGGAGGGATTGGGGGCAGGAGAAGAAGGGGACGACAGAGGATGAGATGGCTGGATGGCATCACTGACTCAATGGACATGAGTTTGAATAAGCTCCGGGAGCTGGTGATGGACAGGGAGGCCTGGTGTGCTACAGTCCACGAGGTCACGAAGAGTCAGACACGCCTGAGCAACTGAACTGAACTGAACTGAACTGAAAGGCTCCTGCGACTAAGCAGACAGACACAAAGGATCCTGCTACAAGCTACAGATTAGAAACTGAGTCTTCTGGAAGAAACACAAAAGCCTCAATAAAAGAGTATACAAGTACTCTGGAGGGATGATATTACAAAGATATTACTCATGAACACAGTTTCTTGGGATAAACTGTTCACAACAAAAAAGACATTTTTCAGGGTAGACAACCTGACAGAAGTAGACTGCTTATCCTAGAACCAAGAGAACACAATTCTAGATGCTTGAAAACGATCACCTGTAGCACTTTTCCTGCTTTGTTCTGATTCATTCTGTCACTTCCTCCCTCGGCATGGATGATAATGCTGGGAAACTGCTCTGCACCAGCACCCCCCTGACCACCATACATGTCTCCACACAGGCCACACAGGCAAGGCTTAATCACAGGCTGATGTAAGCCTGAGCAGACGCCCGGTGATCCTCCCAATTATGAAAAGGAAAGTGCTGCTGCAAGGCTATTTCTCACCTGCTTCCTTATTTGGAGGGAGGCTGCTGTAAGGCAATTTCTCACCCACCTTCCCTGGTTTCAGTGAGGGCTTAGACTTTCCACCTTGCCCACCTCCTACCATATAGCTGTAGACTAAGAAATTGCAAAGGTGCACTACAGAAACTGCTCCTCAGTGACACAGTGCTGTCACCCACCGTGCCCACGCGTCTCTGTCCCCTTTGGTCTCAGTGTTACCCTGTCAGACAAGGGAGGTGAGGAGCTGATGCCGTGCTGATCGGGCATGTGTTGTCTGCGTATAAATAAGCTGCCTGAATCTTACTTGCTGAAGCTGTAGCAAGTGTCACGAAAAGCTTGCTTGAGTCTGGGATTTGCCTGTGCTTACTCTGTTTCCTTCAACCTGTATAGCTTACGTATGATCCTCTAATGATTAAGCTTTAGCCTAAATCCCTACCTTAACCTCCAAAACTAGGTATTTTCCCTTAGAGAAAATACTGGTTGGCTATACTGGTGTCATGGAAGAGCTCCCTGACCTGAGTTTTTGTGATTTGTTTGTTTGTTTATAAACGGTTAAGGTCCCAAGCTGGACCTTGAACATTTAAAAAATGTTTTAAACATTAAAAAAACTAGATGGTTTATCTTATGTGTTCCAGAAAAAGGTTTCTCCTTACAAATTACCAGTGGTAAAATCTGGATATCTACAAGCCTTCAAATCACTTCTATGTTTATCCTTTACCCAATACATTCTTACAACCTCTAGAATGTATTTGGCTTACAGAAACTAGCTTATTCCTTTAAAAGACTATCTACAGCCATGACAATTTTCACTTGGTTTGTTTTTTTCTCCAAGTCAGTCTTAGCACTTAGTCAGTCTCAACCAAAATACAAATTCCTTCAGGAATGGGACTTCATACAAACATGGGCAAAATTACATATTTTAATTAGCCTAATATCATTCATAGTCATATGATAACCTTTGCAAATTTTAATTCTATATATGTTATCTGTACTCCAGAGATAACTGAGAATTCCTTTCCTACTTTTGTTATAAGTAACCGCTCTTTTGTTTTTAAAACTATATGTGGTCCTTCTAATCTTTATTTCCTGTATCAACAACACACTTTATCACATTTACTTCATCAAAACCTCACTTGCAGGACTTCCCTGGTGGTCCGGTGGTTACACTGCACTTCCTGCATGGAGCACCAGATAGATCCCTGGTTGGGGAACTAAGATCTTGCATGCCAGAGGGGCCAAAAAAATAATAATAATAACCTAACTTGCATATATAGGTAAATATATATATATATATATATATATATATATATATATATATATATATAGAGAGAGAGAGAGAGAGAGAGAGAGAGAGAGAGAGAGAGAGCAAGGAAATAATTTGATATTTTCTTCCCATCTCCTTCAGGAGACCATTCTTCTCTGAGACAAATGGGCATTGATCTGAAGGGGTACTAACCACCCTAGAGGAAAAATAAAAAGTTACTCCCTTAAACTTAGAATCACTAGGGCTCTGTCTTCAACTAAGGGGGTCATATAATTAGAAAAATTAATAAAAAGTGTGTTATTAACATTGACTGAGAAGATAATATTGTAAAGTCCTAAAAGAACAACAAACTAAAGTCACTGATTCAAGTGGTTGTAGATAACTGCATGGCCCTGGGTTTCTTCCTGGCAAGCCAAGAAAAATATATAATATATAGCTAGCACTTCCTGCTTCTCATGGAATAATTCCAGAGGGAAAGTTGATCAATCCATACCCAAACTAAAAGACAACTTGGCTGTCAAAAGTGGACTCAGAGGGGAGTTTTATCATCTGACCCACTGGTCTGGAAAGGCGTCTCTGGCTGTCATTCTAAAGTGCCTTCCAGTTTCTCCTTATGGCACTCATGGCTACTCTTACTTTTCCTTCAGCGCCTTGTCTCCAGAGACAGATGTGCCACTGCACAGCTGTTATTTCATCAGATGGTACAAAAATCAATTTTTATAACAGAAGGAAACAAAGGAATTCAGTTAAACCAAGGCAGAGTTCCCACAAAGACCGTAACCTACACAGCAGTAAACATGTAACTTGCTCTTTATCTGAGTAGGAGTAAGGGGAGATTTTTGTTAAAAACTCGGCCAAGCTCCCAGCATGTATATACAGAAGAGCTAAACTGTATGCCCCTGAGCCTAACAGACACTTTCATAACCCTGCTAAGACATCTTCATAAAGTAATGCCTGTGCTTTTGTGACATAAGCAGAAAAAAAATCAAAAGAACTTCCATTTCCCAAATTAACCAATTAGAACTTAATACCCAGAATTCCTCCCAACATGTAATAAACATTTTATATCCCTCTTTATCCCTTCCACTTTCAGCATGGAGAGACACACTGAACTTGTTTCCTACCCAGCAAGCAGATTAACAGATTAATTTCTCTTTTTCAATAAAGTTCTAATTAAAACATAAATTTTAAAAAATAAAGAATTTTAAACACTTGGGGAAAAAAGAGAAATTCTCCTCTGAGCCCTTATAAAGACAATATCATTGGATACAATAGGCAGTACTTGATGTAATAAACAGTATCCTCAATAGTGTCCATACAACCAATACAACAGTTTATCATTTACAGTATACCCCAATTTGAACCAAGGTCATACTGCCAAAGTTCAACTGAGGAAAAGCAATTATATGAGGAAATAAAGTAATAGTGTCCAAGTGTTCAAGCACACAAGCATCTGACGTTCTGATTTAAGCCAGGGATGACAACCACAACATCTAGAGCAACAATTCTCAAAAACTATATAAGAATCTTTTGTCCTCCTAGCAAAAAAAAAAAAAAGCACCATTCATTCATTCAACATATTTATTCACTGCTAATTGGGGATACAGTGGTAAACAAAAAAGATACGGTTTTCTTCTCTCATGAAGTTTTCGATCTAGTGATGGAGGAGTCCAGACATCAATCAAAGACTCATACAAATAAATATAATAACCATATATTAACATTAACATGAAGGAGATAAAGGTGCTACCAGTAGACACACTAGGAGGAAATCATCTCTCAGGGAAGTCTGGAAGGCTTTCCCTGAGGGAGCCATGAATGAATTGAGAGGAATAGTCAGCCTAGGAGGTAAGGGGTAAGGAAGGGTCTCTGGCAGACAAAGAAAACAGGATAAACAACATTTCCCCGTAGAACTGAGATAGGAAAGGAGACAAGGCCAGTGTCCCTGGGTCAGAGGAAGGGCAGAAGCTGGCTCATCACACTGGAGCGATGGGGTAGCACGAGGTCATGCAGCGCTGCGACCACGTTTGGAGTTTATCCTAGAGAAATGAAAACTCACTCGCAAGTATTTCTAGGAAAGGAGGTGATGTAACTAGATTTCTGGAGAAGGAAATGGCAACCCACTCCAGTACACTTGCCGGGAAAAATCCCATGGACAGAGAAGCCTACAGCCCATGGGGTCGCAGAGTCGGACACTACTGAGCAACTTCACAACTAGATTTCTATTCTGAAATATACATTTCAGAGTGAAAAACAGGTCTAGAAGAGAGACAAAACAGGGGCAGGAAAAGCAGGATGCCACTGTGACAATCCAGCATGAGTCCAAAAGAAGAATGGAACGTATATGAGAATTCTGACACTAGACGCACTCCACTCGAGTATACTGTTACTAATGGGAATGTTTTTCCTCCAACAGTCTTGAGGCAAAAAAAAAAAAAATTGCTGAAAACTACTCATATAGAGAAATGAACAGATTATCCTTTGGGCAATCCTCTGTGAATATTACAAACATTCCCATGAATTATACCTTTAAAATGTCACCTCATTATTGCTGAGCCCATTCCTTTGAACAGGATCAAGATTTCCCTTAAATATAGTAAAGGATATAAATAAATAATATGCTAATCTTCTCTATCACAGCAGTACATAATCCCAATCAGTTAAGCCTTAAAGTATTCAAAGAAGACATAATTATCCAATGCAGTAACTAATATATCAGTAACATAATAAAGAAACATCTAAATTCAAGCAATGTAACTTACCAGTGAACTTCCCAGTATAAATTTATACTGTGCATACTGCCATTTTACAGAGCATACTACCAAGTCATTAAATTAAAAAACCTGAACAAAGAAAAGGAGTCCTTAGAGGGAGACTTCGGAGAAGACAATGGCAACCCACTCCAGCATTCTTGCCTGGAGGATCCCAGGGGCTGCGGAGCCTGGTGGGCTGCTGTCTATGGAGTCGCACAGAGTCGGACACGACTGAAGCGACTTAGCAGCAATACCAGGAGCAGAGGGAGACTTATGCTTTTATTTAAATACATTTTTGGGAAATAATAAAGATTAAAAACAAATGGATGACCCGGAGGGATGGATGACCCAGAGGTGGGAGGGGGGTTTGGGATTGGGAACACGTGTACACCCATGGCGGATTCATGTTGATGTGTGGCAAAACCAATACAATATTGTAAAGTAAAATAATAATAATAAATTAAATATATATATATAAACAAATGGACTCTACATTCAACTAAAGAACTAAAAAAGGGGAAAACTGAAAATAAGAAGAGTGAAAATAATAAATATGAGGACAGAAATCAAAAGAGAACAAAAACAACAGAAAATACAAATAAAGCCTTCTTTAAAAGGCTACCTTTTAAAGAAGCATTACTACAGTACCAGTTTGTCTTAGTCCTGCAATCATTCAAATCTAGATATGAACAAACAGAAAATGTAAATGATTCCATTTTAGCTGTAATAAGTTAACTCTGTTTCCCCATAAAGGCCAAAATATTGCTTGGAACCAGAACCTTTAAAAAGCTTGGGGCTATCAGAGTATTATGGATACATGACTCTAACAAATAAAAATATCTCTCAGCAATTTTTAGTCTACACTTTCTAGCATCTAATTATTTCACTATTTGCCTATCTTCAGTTACATCTGTGTTCATAACAAACTAGTATTAGTTCTGAAGTAAAGTAACATCTCAATCCAAATTTGTAGGAAAAAATAAAAATTTTATATCATCATATATAATATGATAGTTAACAATTATTGAGCATTTACTAGGCTGCCAGGCATGCTGGATCAGTTCACTTCACCTTCATGTTAACTATGAAATAAAGTTGACCCTTAACAATGTGTGATGTGACCCTCTGCACATAATTTAGAGTTGGCCCTGTATATCAGAGGTTCCTCGAAACCTCAAGGTTCATAACTGCAGATTCAACCAACCTAGGTTTGCATAGTACGTAGTCTTTATTATTGAAAAAAAAAAGTAAAAATGTACCCACACAGTTCAAATCAGGTTTGTCCAAGGTTCAAATATAACTATTATTATCCCCATATAACTGGTGAAGAAGGGAGACAAAGAACTTAACTAACTCTGTTAGTATTAAGTTGGCCAAAAGTTTTGCTTGGTTTTTTTGGTATGATGGCTCTAGTAATGCTGAGTTGTCATTAACTTCATTAGAAACAATTCCCTTAGACTGCATTGTGACAGATGACATTTCAGCAGGCATAAAAAAAAAATATCAACACCGGTGAATTTTTGTGTAGCCATTTTAATATGGAAGGAAAAAAGCAGCATTTTTGGCATACCATGCTTTATTATTTTAAGAAAAGTAAAAATGCAAGTGAAACACACAAAAAAAGATTTGTGCGGTGGATGGAGAAGGTGCTATGACTGAGCGAACATGTCCAAAAGTGGTTTACTAAGTTTCATGCTAGAGATTTCTTGCTGGACAATGTTTCATGGTCAAGTAGACCAGTTGAAGCTGATGGTGATCAAATCAAGATATTAACTGAGAACAATCAACGTTATACCACGCAGAAGATAAATTTACATACTGAAAATATCCAAATCAAGTGTTGAAAATCATTTGTATCTGCTAAGTTATGCTAATCACTTTGATATTTGAGTTTCACATAAGTTAAGCAAAAAACACCTTTTTGACTATACTTCTATTTGTGATTCTCTACTTAAACATAATGAAAACATTCCATTTTTAAAACAAATTGTGATGGGCAATGACAAGTGGATACTGTACAACAATATGGAACAGAAGAGATCATGGGGCAAGCAAAATAAACTACTACCCATCACATCAAAGGCAAGCCTTCATTTAAAGATGATGATGGTGTATATATGGTAGGACTGGGAGCCCTCTATTATGAGCTCCTTCCAGAAAACGAAATGATTCATTCCAAAAAGTACTGCTTCCAATTTGACTAACTGAAAGCAGCATTCGGCATGAAGTATCCAGAATTAGTCAACAGAAAATGCATAATCTTCCATCAGGACACCGCAAGACCACGTTTCTTTGATGACCAGGCAAAAACTGTTACAGCTTGGCTGGGAAGTTCTGATTCATCAGCCACATTTACCAGATATTGCACCTTCGAATTTCCATTTATTTTTGTCTTTACAAAATTCTCTTAATGGAAAAAATTTCAATACCCTGACTATAAAAGGCACTTGGAACAGTTCTTTGCTCAAGAAATTAAAAACTTTTGGGAAGATGGAATTATGAAGTCGCCAGGAAAATGACAAGGACTCCCAAGTGGCACAGTGGTAAAGAATATGCCTGCCAACCCACTAGATGCAAGAGACGTAGGTTTGATCCCTGGGTTGGGAAGATTCTCTGGAGGTGCAAGTGACAACCCACTTCAGTACTACCTGGAAAATTCCATGGACAGAAGAACCTGGTGGGCTATGGTCCACAGGGTTGCAAAGAGTTGGACATGACTGAGTGACTAAGAACTGCACAGCACAGTGGAACAAAACGGTGAATACGCTGTACAATAAAGTTATTGGTGAAAATGAAAAATGTGTCTTTTATTTTACTTAAAAACCAAAGGAGCTTTTTGGCCAGCCTAACAGATGACACAGCTAAAATCCAGTCTAAGCTATCTGATTCCCAGATAATATCTCAGTTAATATCTTTCTTAACTTTGTTGCTCTAATAGCTACAAATGGTGCATAGCATATGAAGGTGTTTACTGTAAAATTCTTTCAACATATTTGTAGGTTTGAAATTTTTCGTACTAAATTTTAGGAAAAAGAAACTTCTTGATTTAGGTGGTGTTTTAAGATATGATACAGAGAAACTATTGAGAAGTTGCATTTCTGAGATGTAAAAGTAAATGTGCTATATTCCAATAAAAATTAACTTAAAAACCAATAAACATGAGTTACTTCAATTCCATAGGCGTTATTTGAACGGTTGTCAGGAAACAGAGCCACCATGCTATACCAGTTGGAGTGACAGAACAGAGCTTGGAGTTATGAGATGCTATAGGGTTTTCTTTTCATTGAATACTATGTTTTTAAGTGCTCTAAAGGTAACAGTAAAAGAGAAAATTTATTGAAAAGCCTTTTTTAAAGAGGTAAAAAGACTTGATCAAATCATGAGCACTGAAAAATGGTCTCCCTATTTCACTTCAGGGTCCTCAGCAAGTTGTTAAAAAAGCGGTGCAGTTCAGGTAACAGCCTACTAAGTGAAATCCTCTACATCAAACTCAGAAGAGGGGAAGAAAAGAGAGGAATGCTGGAAAAAATGAAAATTGCTATGTTATTACCAAGGTTCCACATTCAGTTAAAAGAAGAAGGGGCCCAGCACCAACATCCAGAAATGAACATGAAATACTTAAGATAGTTGGCTTTGATCCAAACCAAAATCAAAAAAAAAAACCTTTCTTATTTAACAAGGACCCAGTACTCTGGCAAAGTGAGATCACCTGAACCTGGAAATTAAATTAGGAGTGTTAAATAAGAATAACCAACAACAGACTTCTTAAAAGGACAATTTAATGTTTTAAATTTGTGGCATTTTACAACCAAATACTTAAACAAACAAACAAACAAACAAATCATAGTAGTGTAGAAGAAAAGCTCTAGAGCCAGAAGGATGTGGGTTCAAGTTCTGCTTCTCAGTTATACACTAGGCATTTGAATTTGAACAAATTATCTCAACCCCTAATGTTCATTTCCTCATCATTGACTCAAAGGACCCTGAAATGAAATAGGGAGACCATTTTTCAGTGCTCATGATTTGATCAAGTCTTTTTACCTCTTTAAAAAAGGCTTTTCAATAAATTTGCTCTTTTACTGTTACCTGAGTTTGAGCAAACTTCAAGAGATAGTGAAGGACAAGGAAGCCCACCATGCTGCAATCCATGGGGTCACAAAGAATCAGACACCACTGAGTGACTGAACATCATCTATGAAAAGAGATCAATCAATTTACCACCAGAGTTAAGGATTAAGTGAGAAAAAGTTAGCTAGTGGAGGTGATGGAATTCCAGCTGAGCTATTTCAAATCCTGAAAGATGATGCTGTGGAAGTGCTGCACTCAATATGCCAGCAAATTTGGAAAACTCAGCAGTGGCCACAGGACTGGAAAAGGTCAGTTTTCATTCCAACCCCAAAGAAAGGCAATCTCAAACAATGCTCAAACTACCGCATAATTGCACTCATCTCACACCCTAGTAAAGTAATGCTCAAAATTCTCCAAACCAAACTTTAGCAGTACGTGAACCGTGAAGCTGGTTTTAGAAAAGGCAGAAGAACCAGTGATCAAATTGCCAACATCCGTTGGATCATCAGAAAAGCAAGAGAGTTCCAGAAAAACATTTATTTCTGCTTTACTGACTATGCCAAAGCCTTTGACTGTGCGGATCACAATAAACTGTGGAAAATTCTGAAAGAGACTGGAATACCAGACCACCTGACCTGCCTGCAGGTCACGAAGCAACAGTTGCAACTGGACATGGAACAACAGACTGGTTCCAAATGGGAAAAGGAGTACGTCAAGCCTGCATATTGTCACCCTGCTTATTTAACTTATATGCAGAGGACATCATGAGAAACACTGGGCTGGAAGAAGCACAAGCTGGAATGAAGATTGCTGGGAGAAATATCAATAAACTCAGATACGCAGATCACACAACCCTTATGGCAAAAGAGTGAAGAAGAACTAAAAAGCCTCTTGATGAAAGTGAAAGAGGAGAGTGAAAAAGTTGGCTTAAAGCTCAACATTCAGAAAACGAAAATCATGGGATCTGGTCCCATCACTTCATGGGAAATAGATGGGGAAACAATGGAAACAGTGTCAGACTTTATTTTGGGGGGCTCCAAAATCACTGCAGATGGTGATTGCAGCTATGAAATTAAAAGACGCTTACTCCTTGGAAGGAAAGTTATGACCAACCTAGATAGCATATTCAAAAGCAGAGACATTACTTTGCCAACAAAGGTCCGTCTAGTCAAGGCTATGGTTTTTCCAGTGGCTATGTATGGATGTGAGAGCTGGACTGTGAAGAAAGCTGAGGGCCAAAGAATTGATGCTTTTAAACTATGGTTTTGGAGAAGACTCCTGAGAGTCTCTTGGACTGCCAGGAGGTCCAACCAGTCCATCCTAAAGGAGATCAGTCCTGGGTGTTCATTGGAAGGACTGATGCTGAAGCTGAAACTCCAATACTTTGGCCACCTCATGCGAAGAGTTGACTCATTGGAAAAGACCCTGATGTTGGGAGCCATTGGGGGCAGGAGGAGAAGGGGATGACAGAGGATGAGATGGCTGGATGGCATCACCAACTCGATGGACATGAGTTTCAGTAGACTCCGGGAGTTGGTGATGGACAGGGAGGCCTGGCATGCTGCAATTCATGGGGTTGCAAACAGTCAGACACGACTGAGCAACTGAACTGAACTGAATGACTTAGCATTGTACCTACTAGAGAGCCCTCAAAAAAGTTCCATTTCTTCTGTGATCTACTTGAAATACAGGCATGTGAATAAAATGGGTATGCTAGACTGAAGGAGGAAACAGAATAAGTTCTATGTTGAAAGCAGGACTCCATCTTGGGCCGATCTGCGGACTTTGCACTATATGCCCAGTATCTATGGAAACGACAAATCAACTGGAAAACTAGGCCCCTGCAAGAAAGAGCCCCAAGGCTCTCCATTACCTAAAAGAATACCCTAATTATCTGTGTGACCAAATAGAATCATACATTCTATTATGTTTATTGGGGAAAGACCACAAACCTATTGATAATTGTCCACTGTTAACTACCCAGGTTTAAGGCATATGAATCATGGGTTGACTTTGATTGTATCTTTCTCCTCCTTTGTTCAGACTAATTTCAGGGAATTTGGGGAGGTGGGTTTGGGTATGTACACTTAGGGTATATAAGGTTTTCACAAAAACTGGTCGGGGTCCTTGGCTAAGAGGAGACTCTGCCTTGAGCGTGCTGGCCTAACAGACTGCACTCCACATCTGCATTGTCCTTCTGAGTGAGTTTGTCTCCCGGAACACGTGGCTACAACAAGACTACAGGTACTTCCACACAAATTGGGAAGGGTTATAAATCCCTGGATTCTAAAGGGAAATTTCTTTTATTTTCCTTCAGAGAATAACAATGAAACACTATCCAAAACAAGTAAAAGGGAAAAGGAATCTAAGATAGACCAAGTTTGAAGTCTGTTCCTGAGGGTATTTCTATAATATTTATCCTATCATTAAGCAACAGGTAGCAACAACAGTCTGTGTGAAAGCTTCCCTATTTCCAAAGTCTCCTGAATTCAACAAGATACAAGATGGAGTAGAATACCTAGTATTCAAAGAGATAATGAACAATACGTGTTCATGCTAAGCAGTCAAAAAAAGGTTAAATCAGTAACAGTCTATCGAGTAAGATAGGAAGGCATGCCATGTATTTTTTAAGGGTTTCATAAAAAAAAAAAGTTTCCGTCAAAAAAATTCACAAATTTGGTTTCCTATAAAATCTTTGTTAATCCTTAATTCCCTGCTCACATCCAATGGCCGCTAGAAGAGGTACTGCAGTGTATTAACTTATGAAATTAAAATTTTTAACCCATTCTTAAACTTGTACATCTAACATCCTGAGAGAAAAACACACCATTCCTCAAACATCCTTTATGCCATGAGCAGAGACTATTACATCATTAAAACTGAATTAGCTTGCCGTATTTCTTTTTGAGACTGCACTTTTTAAATTCCCCTTTTTTTTGTTTAGCCCTGTCTCACAACTTCCAGTAACTCAGCTCCCCAACCAGGGATTGAACCCAGGCCACGGGCCTGGGTTCCTGACCTAGAAAGCCGGGAATCCTAACCACTAGGCCTCTCCCTAAAATTTCTTTTTATATTTCATTTCCTATCTTGGCTACTTCACTAAGCTAAAATTCACTTATTTTCATTCCCTTTCAGTTTATCCTTTTTCTGATGTAGATCGGAGAAGCTAGAGATTCAACAGAAACAAATCTCAGCAAATAAAATACCCTTAGAATCTGAAAGCCAGAAAACAATTTTCTCAGCATCATGTCAAAACAAAAAAAATGAAGAAATCTTTTTGGATGAATCTGTAAGACAAGCTAGGTAAAACTGCCTATGACCCAACAATATCCAAAAAGGGTAACTTGTATGTAATTGTCCAATATCCCAAATTGATTGATAACCAGATTAACTACAGTATGAGGTACCAAGGCTCTGGGATTTGGTGAGTGTGGTGGGATCAGACTTTACTTAGATCCAAAATTAGGCTTTGCCTGAAGTATTGTTTCTTATCTCTCCTTGCTATTCTTTGGGACTCTGCATTCAGATGGGTATATCTTTCTTTTTCTCCTTTGCTTTTAGCTTCTCTTCTTTTCATAGCTGTTTGTAAGGCCTCCTCAGACAACCATTTTGCCTTTTTGCATTTCTTTTTCTTGGGCATGGTCTTGATCCCTGCCTCCTGTACAGTGTCACGAACCTCAATCCATAGTTCTTCAGGCACTCTGTCTATCAGATCTAATCCCTTGAATCTATTTGTCACTTCTACTGCATAGTCATAAGGGATTTGATTTAGGTCATACCTGAACGGTCTAGTGGTTTTCCCTACTTTCTTCAATTTAAGTCTGAATTTGGCAATAAGGAGTTCATAATCTGAGGCACAGTCCACTCCCAGTCTTGTTTTTGCTGACTGTATAGACCTTTTCCAGTGCTCAATGAGGAAAGCCTTCCTCAGTGATCAATGCAAAGAAATAGAAAACACTAGAATGGGAAAGACTAGAGATCTCTCCAAGAAAATCAAATACCAAGGAAAATTTTCATGGAAAGATGGGCACAATAAAGGACACAAATTGTACAGACCTAACAGAAGAAGATATTAAGAAGAGGTGGCAAGAATACACACAAGAATTATACAAAAAAAGATCTTCATGACCCAGATAATCACGATGCTGTGATCACTCACCTAGAGCCAGACATCCTGGAGTGTGAAGTCAAGTGGGCCTTAGGAAGCATCACAACGAACAAAGCGAGTGGAGGTGATGGAATTCCAGCTGAGCTTTTTCAAATCCAAAAGATGATGCTGTGAAACTGCTGCACTCAATATGCCAGCAAATTTGGAAAACTCAGCAGTGGCCACCGGACTGAAAAAGGTCAGTTTTCATTCCAATCCCAAAGAAAGGCAATGCCAAAGAAGGCTCAAACTACCGCACAATTGCTCTCATCTCATACGCTAGCAAAGTAATGCTCAAAATTCTCCAAGCCAGGCTTCAACAGTACGTGAACCGTGAACCTCCAAATGCTCAAGCTGGATTTAGAAAAGGCAAAGAAACCAGAGATCAAACTGCCAACATCCGTTAGATCATCAAAAAAGCTAGAGTTCCAGAAAAGCATCTAGTTCTGCTTTATTGACTATACCAAAGCCTTTGACTGTGTGGATCACAACAAACTGTGGAAAATACTTAAAGAGATGGGAATACCAGACCACGTGACCCACCTTCTGAGAAATCTGCATGCAGGTCAAGAAGCAACAGTTAGAACTGGACATGGAACAGACTGGTTCCAAATTGGGAAAGGAGTACATCAAGGCTGTATATTGTCACCCTGCTTATTTAACTTATATGCAGAGTACATCATGAGAAACATTGGGCTGGATGAAGCACAAGCTGGAATCAAGATGGCTGGGAGAAATATCAATAACCTCAAATATGCAGATGACACCACCCTGATGGCAGAAAGCAAAGAAGAACTACAAGAGCCTCTTGATGAAAGTGAAAGAGGAGAGTAAAAAAAAAAAAAAAGCTGGCTTAAAACTCAATATTCAGAAAACTAAGATCATGGCATCTGGTCCCATCACTTTGTGGCAAACAGATGGGAAAACAACGGTAATAGTGACAGACTTTACCTTTTGGGGCTCCAAAATCACTGCAGATGGTGACTGCAGCCATGAAATTAAAAGACGCTTGCTCCTTGGAAGAAAAGTTATGACCAACCTAGACAGCTTATTAAAAAGCAAAGGCATTACTTTGCCAACAAAGGTCCATCTAGTCAAAGCTATGGTTTTTCCAGTAGTCATGTATGGATGCGAGAGTTGGAAAAAGAAAGCTGAATGCCAAAGAATTGATGTTTTTAAACTGTGATGTTGGAGAAGACTCAAGAGTCCCTTGGACTGCAAGGAGATCCAACCAGTCCATCCTAAAGGAAATCAGTCCTGAATATTCTTTGGAAGGACTGATGCTGAATCTGAAACTCCAATATTTTGGCCACCTGATGTGAAGAAGTGACTCATTTGAAAAGACCCTGATGCTGGGAAAAATTGAAGGCGGGAGGAGAAGGGGATGACAGAGGATGAGATGGCTCGATGGCATCACCGACTCGATGGACATGAATTTGAATGAACTCCGGGAGCTGGTGATGGACACAGAGGCCCGGCATGCTATGATTTGTGGGGTCACAAAGAGTCAGACATGACTGAGCAACTGAACTGAACTGAATTTCATGAGGAGAAAAAACTCGTTATATTCAGCATAATCAATCATGTTTGCCTCAGATGGTTAAATATATATATATATATATATATATATATAAAAGAAAATGTTAGAGAAAAAAAAAAGTTCCCTCAACTCTATTGTATTCCACTAAATCTCAGTTGAAAATGATCCTCTATTCACTATCGTGTGCATTACAATACCAGTCACAGGAGCAACCTAACAACAGGCAGTGCTGAAAATGATTGTTATTGTACTCTCATGTCCTATTTTAAGAGAGATCACCAAAATTTCTAATAACAAATTATAATAATTTGAGGGACAGTATTTCAGATTTATCCACATATTCCAAAAGTTTAATCTACGGCTTCAGCCCTAGCTTTAGTCAAATACTGGTTTTCACACTTGGACATTTAGCAACAGAACACGAAAAATGTGTGTATGTGCATTTATACTGTCAAATATGTAGGTGTTTCTAACTTACATGCATTAGTTTACTTCTTTTTCATTTGCTTGCACAAAACAATTTTAAAACAGACTCCCAAGTACTCCCAGAGTACAGAAATCAACACACAACCTCCTTTACAGGCCACAGAGGTTATGAAGAACTTAACCCCAGACACAAGCACCAGCAATCTGACATTTTACTGTCAGCTGCCAGTATCCACGCAGAGGTATTGGTTCTTCTGACCTCTTACAAATCTTCAATTAATTCCTGAATCTTCAATGAATTCCCGTAACAGTTTGAAACTTATGTTTTCTATAGTTGAAAATGTGTAGGTTTAAGTTAGTTCATTTAACACATTTCATAATCTCTTTAAAAATAATGTGGAAAAACAGTATTCTTTATTTCATTTTTAAAACACAGAAAAACCCTTAGTCATGTAAGATGAATTTATAATGAACCCAGATGAAAATTATCCATGATCAAGTAATACTTCAAAACAAAAACCCTTTTAGTTGTCCCAAACCCAACCCAGCATCTGATATCAGATTTCCTATCTTTACAAGAAAATGGAGGCAACACAGAGCCGTGAACTGAAAGCTGTGAGACACAGGCTGTGCCTCTCATGCAGCTGCTCAGTCACCATGGCCAAGTTCTGCATCCTCTAAATCTGTTTCCTAAATCATAAAATGAAGACATTAGTATCTCTTCTGTCTATACGGTCCAAATGAATGTTCATTATGAACAGCAATATATGTATAATATTGAGTATCATCAGTCCTAAATCTCGCTTTTTATTTTTGTAACAATTTCATAAACAGATTGTTATTTTTAAGTAGTTTTATAATTTTAATGATTAACTTGGGACTCCTTTTATCTAATAGCTAACTGGTGTTCTTTTATATATATATACATATTTTCTTGTGATGAAGATGTCTACTCAACCACAAAAAGTGCAGGCTCTGGAATCAGATTATTTGAGCTCCCAGTGATTTACTCTGCTTATTTTGGATATTTACCAATCTCTTGTTATCTGTTTCCTCATTTCTAAAAAGAGAAAACACTACTCCCCAAGGTTGTTGTGAAGATTAAATTCATGAAAAGCACACAGAACAGAATCTGTCACACAGTAAGCACCAAATAAATGCTAGCCACTGTTAATACTTTTGAGCATGAATTAACATCCCCATGTCTAATCTGCTCTGAGACTGATCAATTTCTGAATCTGAAAACCTAAAGCTGGGCCACAGTGTCATACACCTCCAGGGCCACCTATGCACAAAAGAATACTCTGGCAGCCCCAGACTGAAGGACTGACCTGGCAAATTCAAAGGCACCCACCTCTTAAGTTTTGTGGTAGTTAGATTGCCAGTCTTTTCTGGTGAACATTTCACTGCATAACAAGAGGTTGCAAACTCAAACCTCTTAAGTGGCCAGGCAGCTTCCCAAATGAGGAAAGCACACCTTGTGTGCCGAGTATGAGTGACAGGACTATGCAGGGTGGAGAACAAGAGTCAAGCCTAATGGAATTTATTTCCAGTTCCGTCAATTCTAAGAAATAATCTCATGAATGTTGCCTTTTGTCTGCTTTCTCATTGCCAATTATTTTGATCAGATCTTCATTGCCCAATTCCTGAATTTCCACATTTTTACAGTAGCTTTGCCTTCTATCTTCTTTCCTGCTACACATCCATCCATCAGCATATCCTGTTGGTTCTACCTCCAAACCGTATCAAAATCCAACCATTTTCACCTCCCTGGCGTCACTGCAGCACCTTCTTTTTTTTTTTTTCCAACCACTTTTTTACCACACTATTACCCTACCCCTCTCTGCTCAAATCCTCTGCTGCTGCTGCTGCTAAGTCGCTTCAGTCGTGTCCGACTCTGTGTGACCCCATAGACGGCAGCCCACCAGGCTCCCCCGTCCGTGGGATTCTCCAGGCAAGAACACTGGAGTAGGTTGCCATTTCCTTCTCCAACGTATGAAGATGAAAAGTGAAAGTGAAGTCTCTCAGTCATGTCCGACTCTTCGCAACCCCATGGACTGCAGCCCACCAGGCTCCTCAAATCCTCTAGAGGTCCCCAAACTATTTAGAGGGATGTCTAAGTTTCTTACAATGGCTTACAAGGCCCCACACAACTGCCCTTTTGGCGCATCTGGCTTTGTCTCTTATTGCCCATGCTCAAGGGCGTCCCTGGTGGCTCAGTGGTAAAGAATCTGCCTGTAAGGCAGGGGACCCAGGTTCGATCCTTGGGTCAGGAAGATCCCCTGGAGGAGGGCATGGCAACTCACTCCAATATTCTTGCCTAGAGAATCCCATGGACAGAGGAGCCTGGTGGGCTACAGTCCAAAGGGTTGCAAAGAGCTGGACACGACCAATTCAGCACGCATGCACAACCCTTGTTCAAAATTTCTCTAGCCACACTGCTCCCTTGATTTTTCCTTAATTACATGAAGCTCATTTCTGGCTCCAATTTCTGTCCTCTTTATCTGGGTGTTCCTCCCCCAGATGTACTACACTTGGATTGCTTTCATTTGAGGGCTTTGCTCAAACGCTTCTTTTTCATTAAGTGCTCCCCTAAATACTCTATTTAAAACAGAAATATCCTTCCTAAATGCAAAGGATGCACCACCTCCCTTTCTGCTTATCTAACACATTTGTTTTTAATGTTGTGTCTTTCTCTGTCCCCAAAGAAAATGTAAGCTCCACTAGGTAAAGAATTTTTTCTTTACTGCTGCTGTCCAGAATAATACATATTAAATACAGGGTACCTAGTATTTAATGAGTGAAAGCTACCTAACTTCTTCTACTGCTCTCCCCTTCCATACTTTCTTCTATCTCCCAGGTATCGTTTATCATCTGATCATTTTCCTGCTTACAAAGCTTTGATGACATCTTTACATCCTTGATCTGACTCCTAATTAGTTGCATCCTTTTCCTCATTCCCCAAAGTATGTTGTACACATTTCACATACTAACACTTTTATCACCCCCAACCCTATCTTGCCATTTCATTTCCTCAAGCTTCTCTTATATTTCTGCCTCCACTTAGCCAAACTTTTACTCATCCTCCAGACCCAGCTATTTCATACCTCCCTGAAGCCCCATTTATGCCACCACCGCACGCAGTCTCTACCTCCATTCTGGTGTTAAAAATAACTACATATTTATCAATCTGTTTCTCCTACTAGATCATAAGATCCTAGAGAGCAGGATCAGTGATATTATATTCAGATTTTTTTCCCACCAATGCTTAACACTATATTTGGCATAGAAGTCTTTTCAATGAAAATTTAATGAACAAAATTTAAAAGTGAATTAAACAATTCATGAGGGGCTAGAAGAAAAACGTCTTCATCAAAGTCAAAGTGCTTTCCAACATCAAACCTGAACATGATGTATACCTTGAGTGCTTTACCTTTGCTAAAGAAAAACTCACTTTGACAGTTTTGATAGTAAATTAGTAGATTCAGGAATCCAAAATAATAATAGTGTTTCAGTTTTGCAAGATGAAGAGTTCTGGAGATTCACTGCACCACAATGTGAATATACTTAACACTACTGAACAGTACACTTAAAAATGGTTAAGACGGTAAGTTTTATATTGTATTTTTACCACAATTAAAAATACACAGAAGAGGGAGGAGGAATTGGATGAAGGCAGGTATAAGATAAATAAGTACTAAGGCTGTTATGTAGGAAATGGCAACTCACTACAGTATTTCTGCCTGGGAAACCCCAGAGGGGCCTGACAGGCCACAGTCCACGGGGTCATAGAGTCAGATAGGACTGAATGACTGAGCATCCATGAACATGCACAGGGATGTAATGTACAATAAGACAAATGTAATTAACACTGCTGTATGTTATATATGAAAGTTAAGAGTAAACTCTAACAGTTCTCATCAGAAGGAAAAGAATATTGTTTTCTATTTCTTTAATTTTGTACTTATATGATGGATAGTCACTGAATTTACCACCATAATAATTTCATCATGTATATACAATCAAATCATTATGCTGTACTGCTTAACCTTATAGTGTTGTATGTCAATCACACTCAATAAAACTGGAGGAATATATAAATTAATTGCCTAGTGAGGGGAGACACTTACTCCAGTAAACATATTTGCAAACCAGATGATGTATAGGGCATCAAAGTGAATTCCAATGTAAGAAAAGGCATCTGCAATTTTTTTTAATTAAAATTACTGACTTCTTAAAGTAGAAGAGCGTTTGGAAGTAATTCAGTTCAACCACCTTATTTCACAAAGAAAAAATAATCATGGAAAAAGAAAAGAGCATCAACCAAGCTAGAGGAAAAACTAGGATCAGAACCAAGGTTTTATTCAGAATACAGGGTTGTCTTAAATATAGCACATTACAATCCCAAACAATTCAAGAACTAAAGGCTAGAATTTATTGGATTAATTCCCCATGCTTAACTTAATGAAGAGTTTAACACTGTTGGTAGGAGTTTGTAGTCCTGAATTCTCACCAGGGCTCTATCTGTGGTACCTCAGACAAATCACTGAGCACTGCAGTACTGTATTACCTCATGGGATTAATGTGAGAATCAAAGGAAAACCCAGTTACAAAAGAAAAGTGTAACCATCTCCATCCTCATCCCTTCACACTCTCTGGTGTCAGGTTTCAATCACTATGTGAGGGAGGGATAGGAACAGGTAATATAAACTAGTACAGTTCTGACTAGCTGGAGTTTTGCTATTCTGGGTTTACATGAGGAAGGAAGGAAAGCAGGGAGAGAATGGGAAGGTGGGAAGGTTGTTCCTAATGGGCAAAGAATACCCTCCTTCCAAAGAAAGGTACTGGGAATCCATGGTGGCTCAGCAGTGAAGAAATCTGCCTGCAATGCAGGAGACACAAGTTGGATCCCTGAGTCAGGAAGATCCCCTGGAGTAGGAAACGGCAACCCACTCCAGTCTTCTTGCCTGGAGAACCCATGGACAGAGGAGCCTGGCAGCCTACAGTTCATGGGGTTGCAGAGACAGACACAACCCAGCAGGAGCACAAAGGAAAGTATTACTCGTACCTCCTATCAACTAAAGACTCTGAGACTCACAAGTTTTCATACAATTCATGTTAAAATTATCTTTTTTTTCTCAGTGTAGGGCCTGTAAAACTTTTTACCTTTAGCATATTTCCAAAAATTATGTAACAGTTCCTTGGGTGTTTATCTTTCCTTCTCTACTACAGATGTGTCCAGCAGGGACTCACAGTATCAAGCCTTTAAGAGCTATTTCTGAGTTGTTTTTATTAGGTCAACATTCAGCTGAAATATAAAGATAGGCACCTGGAGTTGTGCTTAAAAGAACTGGATGAAAGGGAAGACCTGAATGCAAAGAGAGACAAGAACTTTATCTCCCTTTGTCTTGCCCAACTCCTTCCCCACCTCTATGATTTAATTCTAAGTGGAAGTCCTCTACTAACAGTCTACAGAGCCACAAGTTTATTTATAGGTATTTTTATATTCATAACACTTTATAAAAATACAATGTTTTCACTCCAAGAATGAAACTATTTAAAGGAAAGTACAAATGGGTATTCTTTAATAAGTTAACTCATTGGGCAAACAAATTTTATGCAAAATGTTCACCATATAAAACAATTTTTTAAAAGAAAATAATTGTGCATTCTGCGAATTTCCACTTACATGTAGAATCTCATGTAAACTATCATAGTAATATTTTAATTTGCATAATTATAGCAACTGAAAATAAAAATCACAGATTTAACTTTTTTCCTGCACTCACACAATATACCTTAATTTTCAAAATATCAGAAAAAGAACATCCTTGAGACAAATGCCAAGCTCCAAATTCCAGAAGTCATATATCTTTTCCACCTAATTCACGGAAATTTTTACTACAGTATAAAGTAACTATAACATGGAAACAGAGAATATTTGGGAATTCCATAGATTGGTCCATTTTTTTCCACAAATTTCTTAAGTACTAGCAAGGGAGCTTATAAAAACTACAGATTACCACAATCCTTCCCTAGAGAATCTGATTCAGTTGCTCCGGGCAGGACAAAAATCTTTATTCCTCAAAGTGATTCTGATGGGTAGCTAAGCTTAATATTGATCTCCTAGACTGGTTTTCAACTTGGTACATACTAGACCTACTGAGCGACTTCACTTTCACTTTTCACTTTCTTGCACTGGAGAAGGAAATGGCAACCCACTCCAGTGTTCTTGCCTGGAGAATCCCAGGGATGGGGGAGCCTGGTGGGCTGCCGTCTATGGGGTCGCACAGAGTCGGACACGACTGAAGCAACTTCGCAGCAGCAGCAGACCTACCTAAGGGCTTCCCCGGTGGCTCAGATGGTAAAGAGTCTGCCTGCAACGTGGGAGACCGGGGTTCCATCCCTGGGTGGGGAAGATCCTCTGGAGAAGGAAATGGTAACCCATTCCAGCACTCTTGCCTGGAAAATTCCATGGACGGAGGAGCCTGGTAGGCTACAGTCCATGGGGTCGCAAAGACCTGGACACGACTGAGTGACTTCACTTTTCACTTTCAGACCTACCTGAGGAGCTTTAAGAAATCTTCAAGCTCAGACCAATGAAAATGACTTCAATACTTTTTAAAAAGCTCCCCAGAGAAGGCTGAGAACCTCTAACCCCTCTGCATATTAAGAAACTAAGCTTGCTCAAGTTCATAAAGCTAAAGATAGCAAAGTTGGGAGTTAAAACCATTTCTCCCAACTCCTAGTTCACTTTGTTTTTAGATAGTTATTTTTCACACAGGTTGACCAAAACAGGTGAGAAAAAGAAAAATCTATATTCTTGCCTCAGAAAAATACTGTCATTTAACAAATGGATAAATTAAAACTGAGCTCATCTTACTGCTTCAGAAATCACCAGAAAATAATTTTCTTAATCCTCATATAAAACAATTTTTTTTAAAAAAAGACATTACTGCTTAATCTTTAGTTCCTACTACTAATCTGGTTATATATATCTTACAAAGAACTGTTTAAAATTTGATTTTTAACTTCTGATTCAGTCATTTTTTTTATTCGTATTTTAAAACAAATTATTTGGTCCTTTCTAGCAAATTAAATCAAGATCTGTAAATTTGGCAACATGGCTTCTTCCTTATGTACAACACATAATTCTACATACTGAAGTTGCTCTGTGAACTAACAGAGTTCCTTCTTCCACACAAAAGAATGAATTTTAGGCTGCGTTAGCAAAACTCCCATCATTGGTTTGTCCACAGATCCTCAGAGTGCGAAACTTCTCAAAGTATTAATTAACCCCTTCCAAGAATTTTCTCATTTTAGTAACAGGATAATGGAAAATAATTACGAAAATTGTGTCAAGTGCAAGCTTACCTGCCCATAATTTTGCTAAGAGTATTCTGACTTTCTAAAAATTACATGTTTACTTGCTTTCTGGTGACCTACATTGGTTATTACAGTAACAAAACTGTTAAAATAACATTTTTATTTCTCTCAAGGTTGTCAGATGTTTTGATATTTCAAATTTCAGGAATGTTTGTGATTTCTGCTTTTAGACTTAAAAGTGTTTGATATACTTTACCAAAAGCAGGTCACATTACTCCACAGATAAAATTTCAGCAATCTGTATACAACCTAGAGTACAATGTATGCTTTTAATTCATTCGCAAAGGGGTAATTTGCCAGGTTCTGGATCTTTTAAATATTCTAAACAAGAATCAGATGCAATGGATTTTGTTCCAGCAGTTTTAATGAATGAAAGCACACCCTTTCTTTTTTATTAAGTTGGACAGCAACAGAAATTAAAAACCTAACCAAAAGTTAAGTGCACTATTTAAAATATGTAAACACCCCGAAACCGTTCCTTGGAACCAAGAATGGGCCTCTTAAGTCATAGTAAAAACTAAAAAAAAAAAAAACAAAATCTCAGATAAATGTTTAAATGATACATAGTATTTAGAAAATCGGGCTAGACTGGACGATCCATGGAGTTCGCACAGTAGGAGAAAACTGTGCTACATTGAGCAAGCTTGCAAAATCTTAACTATTTTGGATTCAACATCTGAAACTTGCCATTTCCAATTGGGAGAGGTAAGCCTGTAACAGATACACGGCTTTTGCGATTGCTTAAAATTTTTCCTAAAAAGAGACCCCCCCAAAAAAAACACACATGTTTATTTTCAGGAGCTAGGGTCGAAGTCAAAAGAAATCACCAGTTACTGACAATTCTTGGCGGGTCCTCGTTGCGCAGGGAGGCCGGACCCCGCACCGGGTGCCGCCTCCTCCGAGCGCGGGCTGGACCGCAGCCCGGAGCCGCGCGCAGCAGCCGCCCGGCGCCGCCGCCGAGCCCGCCCGAGGGCGGGGGGCTCGCACGTGCGACCGGGGGGCGGGGCCGGCCGGGAAGGCCCCCGCGCGGGAAGGCGGGCGCGGCCGGGCCGGCCTCCCCGCGGCCGCGGGCCCGGGCTTTCCGTCCGGGCGCACGTCACGGGAACGGATGGAGCCACACAGAGACGTCTAAGTCATGCAGGAGGCGCGCGGCCCCGGCCCGCTCCCGCCTCCCCAGACCCCTCCTCTCCGCCGACAGAAAGACAGACAAGAAGGGTTCCCGACCTGTCATGCCCTGCATGTTCAGAGTCTGTCATGTTTGGTCAAGAACGGGGCGGGGCTGGAGGGCAGGTCTGCGAGGCCGGCGGCGGCGGGGCGCGGGGAGAATCCCTGCGCCGCCTGCGGGTACCTGTTCCCGGCCGCCGCCGGGAGGTGACGAAGTGGTAAAAACTCACGGTTACTAGTGAGCGACACAGACACAGACTTTCCAGTCTATTAACAACCACGCCAGAGAGGTGGGGCTCTAACTGCAAACACTGGGCCACGGCCCCGCGCTGCCGGCGCTGCCGCTTTAGTCTCTATTCGCCGCCGGTGGCTGAGGCTTGGGAGCGGGCGGGCGGCGCGCAGCGACGCGGGGATTTGGACAGTGGCCGTAACGGTGATTTCTCCTCACCAACATGGCGGCACCCGAGACAGGCGGCTCGATAAAATGGCGCCTGCCGCAACACCTAGCCCGGGACTAAAGGGCAGGAGAGATTCCTCCGCGTGCCGCGGCCCTTGCCCAGCCCGCCGGGGCCGAGCGCGCCGGCCATTGGAGGACGCCGTCCGTCAATCACCTTCGAGAGCGAACTCTCCCGCTTCCCCTGCGAAGTGGCGGAGGAGGCAGTCTCTTATGGCGGGGCCGGGCGGCGCCTGGAGTAGTCAGCATAGGGGAGGCGTCCCCGGGATCCGCTGTCCTTCCGCGCCTCCCGGGCCGGTCCGCGGCGATTCGCGGTTTTCTCTGCGAGACTTCGCCGCCAGAAGATGGGGAGTTACAGACGTGCCCTACCGAGCGGGCCCCATAAAGCCATTATCCGCACGCGGCTGCCGAGTCGTCACTAGAAAAAGAAAAACAAAAACCTTCCTTGCTTAAGTAATGGGAAAATGTACTTTCTCCTTCAAGGTTGTAATGAATATCTCTTCACGTACAGCAACAACGATTCCTGGGTCGGGAAGATCCCCTAGAGAAGGGCATGGCAGCCACTCCAGTGTTCTTGCCTAGAGAACCCCATGGGCAGAGGAGGCTGGCGGGAAAAGAGTCTGACACGACTGCGCGACTGACCACAACACAAACACAACAACGTTTAATATGCAGACTCAAAAGGAAAGACGGAATTTAAAAAAACATAAAATCATCATTTTTTGAGAAAAATAGTTTGGCATGTAGCTTTTTCTGATACTTAATCCTAAATTTACCTCTCCGGTTATTAGTTAATAATGACAGAACACTTTCTAAAAGAGTCAAAACCATTACCATTTTATATGCAAAACACAAATAGTTTATAAATAAAACAGCTATTCTGAACGGACAGTTCATGAAATTCTCTAGACCAGAATACTGGAGTGCGCAGCCTTTCCCTTCTCCAGGGAATCTTCGCGACCCATAAATCCAACTGGGGTCTTCTGAATTGTAGGCAGATTCTTTACCAACTAAGCTATCAGGGGAGACCCCGTCTTTAGAAAAGGAATTTTTAAATGACCACATTTTGGCCTAGTTAGTGTGCTACTTGGTTTTGAAAGGGTGTCCTTGTTTTTTTACTAACATGATGGATTGATTGGTCCTCTCAGATATCTGACTTCCTTTGGGTTAAATGTGCTTTGTGGTGCTGTTGGAGGAAACAGACAGAACAGGCTCCATCTTGAAAGCAGGACTCCATCTTGGGCCGGACTGTGGACTTTGACCTATATGCCCAATATGTATGGAAATGACATACATACCTAGACTCTCCATTGCCTAAAAGAATACCCTAATTATCTGTGTAACCAAATAGAGTCATAAATTCTATTATGCTTATTGGGGTATGACCACAGGCCTATTGATAATTATCCACTGTTAACTACCTAGGCTTAAGGCATATGAATCACAGGTTAACTTTGATTGTATCTTTCTCTTACTTTGTTCAGACTAGTTTCAGGGAATTTGGGGAGGTGGGTATGGGCATGTACACTTGGGTATATAACGTTTTCACAAAAAATGGTTGAGGGGTCCTTGGCTAAGAGGAGACTCTGCCTTTTGGGCCCGCTGATGTAATAAACTGCACTCCACTATCTGCATTGTCCTGAGTGAGTTTGTTTCCTGGAACACGTGGCTACAACAGTGCATTTAGAAGCAATTGCAATTAGATTTTAAAATTTGAAATGTGTATGTACATATTGAAAAATCACATTTCTTTTTTTCTAAGTTAAGTGAAGCCATGGACAGGAGTTGTACACTGGTGGATTTTTCTGCAGGCACTGCCCACCTTTGGATGTGATACATTTCTAGGAATCTTTCAAAAGCAGATACGTTTTGTCTGGAGTAACAATAATTAGCATTTTGGAGTTACATTATAATTTGAGTGTTCAGTCCCTCAGTCGTGTCTGACTCTATTGTGACCCCATGGACTGTAGCCCACCAGGCTCCTCTGTCCATGGAATCCTCCAGGCAAGAATACTGGAGTGGGTTGCCATGCTTTCTCCAGAAGATCTTCATCTTTTCCAGGGATTAACCCCTTGTCTCTTGGATCTCCTGCATTGGCAGGCAAATTCTTTACCACTGGCCAGGCTGGGAATCCCTCAGAATCTCTGCTTTGCCTCTATTGTAGCGTTGTTACTGAGATCTTGTGCAGCGCTCTGCTTAGTCGCTCAGTCGTGTCCCAGTCTGTGTGGCCCCAGGAGCTGCAGCCCGCCAGGCTGCGCTGTCCGTGGGGTCCTCCAGGAAGAAGACTGGAGGGGGCTCTTCATGACCCAGGGATGGGACCCGGGTCTCCTGCACTGCAGGCAGCTTCTTTACCACCTTAGATCTTACTGTAGCTAAAGGGAGTGACCATGTGGGTGTTAGGGCAGCAGGCATGCTCCTTTAAGCTATGTGTTTGGAATCTAGACGTGCTCAGAGATGTCAGATAAAATATTTAAGGTGAAGGCTAAACCAGACCCAGCTTTCTTTCTTTTCTTTCTTTTTTTTTTTTTTAATTATTTATGGCTGTGCTGGTTCTTCGTTGCTGCGCAGGCTTTTCTCTAGTTGCAGTGAGTGGGAGCTTCTTTCTGACCCCTGTTCTTTAATTCTCCCACAGGACAAGAGTGTCTTTCTCAGGGACCTAAAGCCATTCATTTGAAATGTATTATCAGGAAAATAAGCTTCTGCTGCCAAGCCTCTGTAGGAAGAGGGGTCTAACTTCCATCATGGCCAACAGGCAGATACAGCTGGATTAAAAGAATTGAAAATTAAAAGAATTAATCAAAAGAATTGCCCAACCCAATCACTGCAGATGGTGACTGCAGCCATGAAATTAAAAGATGCTTACTCCTTGGAAGGAAAGTTATGACCAACCTAGACAGCAAATTAAAAAGCAGAGGCATTACTTTGTCAACAAAGGTCTGTCTAGTCAAGGCTATGGTTTTTCCAGTGGTCATGTATGGATGTTAGAGCTGGACTGTGAAGAAAGCTGAGCGCTGAAGAATTGATGCTTTTGAACTATGGTGTTGGAGAAGACTCTTGAGAGTCCCTTGGACTGCAAGGAGGTCCAACCAGTCCATCCTAAAGGACATAGGTCCTGGGTGTTCATTGGAAGGACTGATGCTGAAGCTGAAACTCCAATACTTTGGCCACCTGATGTGAAGAGCTGACTTATTTGAAAAGACCCTGATGCTCGGAAAGATTGAGGGCAGGAGGAGAAGGGGACGATAGAGGATGAGATGGTCAGATGGCATCATCAATTCAATGGACATGGGTTTGGGTGGATTCTGGGAGTTGGTGATGGCAGGGAGGCCTGGCATGCTGCAGTCCATGGGGTCGTAAAAAGTCAGACACGACTGAGCGACTGAACTGAGCTGAACCCTTTGTAATTTTACATGTTTGCCTTGCCCCTGCCGCTGCACTTATTTTTTTTTTTTAAAGCTTTATGGGTAAAGTATATGCTATAAAATCCACCCATTCTTAAGTGTACAATTAAGTGATTTTCAGTAAATTTACCAAGTTGTGCAGCCATTTCGAGCATTCAGTTTTAGAACATTCCATCAACCCAAGTGCCTATGTCCTGCCTTGCCACCCCTGACCCCAGGCAAACACTACTCTACTTTCTGCCTATAGATTTGCTTTTTCTAAACATTCGATCTACATTGAATTATACAATATATGTTTCTTCATCCTACATTCTTCCTTTAACATGCCCAGTCACTTCTACACAAGTCAAAATGGAGCTCAGTTCTTTCCTCTCTGGTCAGTAGTTACCGAATAAAATATGTTTTCACTGCTTTAACTAGTATCTGGCTCTGTTTATTTTTTTACAGTAATGCTCATCACCAATGCACACGCACACACACACACATGAAAATGTGCCAGGGGCCAGCGTGAGGAACTCTGCCCATGGCAAAGGTCATGAGGAAGGAGGCTTGGCATACGTAAAGGCATGATCAAGCCTCAGGAAACCCCCTGTTCCCGAGCATCCAACCCCAAAACCAGAGTCTGTTTCATGCTCTCACCTACACCTCTGACTTTACGGGGGGCTCTCCCGCATAACCATTTCTCTCGGAGAAGGAGTTAACTTGCAGCTCCAGTTAATAAAAATTCCTGGGCGTGACAAGAGTGTTTCAACTTAGAAATTCCTCTGGAGGTACTCTAGCCTCCCTGATCAGGTTCATCAGGCCACATGTGATTGTTTACAGCCTCCCAACCTTGAGAGGTACGAGATGCTTTAAAACTTTCTAAATACAGACTCTTTTGAGAAGTTAGAAAATTATTAGTATAGTATAGTGGGTTGATTAGAAATTATATTGGTGAAGGGTTTTTTCATTTGTCCTGCCAATAATTACTGCTAATTCCCTGCCCTGGATGTGACAAGGGTGTCTCAGGTCAAACCTCTCTGCTGACAGATTAGCTTGTGTGACAACCTCTCAACCATAAACAGCACAGAGAGTTTGGAGTATTAGCATAGGGCTTTTCTCATTGTTGAGTTAGTGATTGCTGCCAGGCCTCCATATCCTTAGGCACCTGGGAATATATTAATCAATGTATTTGGAATATAGAAAATGAAATATAGTAGTTTTTGATGTTGGCAATATTAGACTTTTTGAGTTAATGAATTTTCTCTTTTGTTATAGATCACTGTACTTTGTTATAAATCACTGTGTCCTTGCTATGTAAAAATGTAACTTTATCACTATCTTAAGACTAAATAGACCTTAAGGGGAACATTGGTCAAGGATTTACATTTGTTGAGCCAATATTTGCTGCTAAATCCCCATATTCCTTGCCCTTATAATGAATATAACTAGCATATAGGAAAAATAAGTATTAACCTTTAAGATTAATCATGTTAAACCTTAGGCTAAGTAAATTCCTTTCCTAGTTGTAACTCACTACACCCTCACCCTATAGGAATGCAACTTTATTTGGAGGGTGGCGCCTGATTTAAGATAAAATCACCCCTGGAAAAATAAGTTTTCTGGTTAACTGACCGGTATCAGAAAGGGCCATAAAATGTCAGCAGGTCTCATGGCCAGAAGATGATGTCAAACCCATAAGACCTTTGTATAATTTTATATGAAGCACCTGGTTGTGACAAGGGTCAGGTCTGCTGACCCCCGCATGACTCTGTATTCATCCCTATGTATAACAAAAAGGTATAGAAACAAACCTGAAAAATAAAGAAATCGGATCAGTTCCTGGAAAGACTGATTCCCCCATGTCATTTCTTTCTTGCTCCCCGTTTTTCTGGCTGAATTCCCATCTGGAGCATGGATGCTATTCCACGTAAACCCAGTTATTCAGCCTCTTTTTCTCCACTAATTTTCCTACTACACTATCCATTTCTAATCTCTCTCTGTATCTGTAATTAAGATTTTTCCTAGGACGCTGATTCCGTCCCCACCTTCGAATCACCCTGGATCCACCGGGGCTGGACCCCGGCAAAAATGGTAATTGATGTAAAGGGGTCAGTATTTTGCCAAATAAAGACTTTAACAAACCTTATTATGGGTATTTTGTAAAAGAAAGGACATTTTAACAACAAGAATATGTTTAACTTTAAGAAAAATTCACTTCTTTGTCTTTGTTTTGCCCCAGGGCAGTAAGAACAAGCTCTGTAAACCATATTCCCAATTATGACAAAAATTTCAGTAGTCTAATGTGACCTGGGCTTCCCAGGTGCTCAGTGGTAAAGAATCTGCCTGCCAATACAAGAGACCTGGGTTTGATCCCTATGTTTGGAAGAGTCCCTGGAGGAGGAAATGGCAACCCACTCCAGTATTCTTGCCTTGAGAATCCCATGGATAGAGGAACCCAGCAGGCTACAGTACATGGGGTTGCGAAAGATTCAGACGTGACTTAGATTCCATAACAAAAATGACGTGACTGAGAGAGACTGGTCAACCTTGGACAAAAACGATCTCCAAGGTGATCATTCTAAGTGGAGGATTAGGGGGCCTTTTCCTCAATCTTCCTGTGAGCTTGTAAAGTTCCTAACTGCTTGTGGGGCTCAAAGTAATGGTGGGGGGACCCCATTACAACTGTGATTTTTACATATCTTGCAAGATGGGGGCGTCAGGTTGGAGTTAATTTGGGGGTGGGGAGATTCCCTATACAGTACACTTTAAGGTTACAAACAAATACCTGTTTTATTCACATTCTTTGGAAATTTTCCCAAACCCCCCCCAAGCACCTGGATATCAGCCCTGGTTTTGCGAAAGTGCTTTCAAAATGTTGCTTCCAAATGAGACGAAGATACTGACACATATGGCAGGCTCCATCATCTCTAGTTCATGCTCTCTGACAGCCTCAGATGGTAAAGGTTGGGATCAGTCCATAGTACACTTCAGGTGTATGTCTCAAAGGTAGAATACAGAAGTCACTGAGTCATATTAGAGGAGTTCCCTGGTGGCCCAGCGACTAGGACTCTGTGCTTTCACTGCAAAGAACAAAGGTTCAACCCCTGGTCAGGGCACTGAGGTCACCAAGCCCCACAGGGCGGCCAAAAAAAAAAAAAAAAAAAAGTCATTTCAGAATATCAGATCTTCTTTACACCTGCTTCTTAACTATTTTTGTTGTTTAGTCACTGAGTCATGTGACCCCCATGGCCTGTAGCCCACCAGGCTCCTCTGTCCATGGATTTCCCAGGCAAGAATACTGGAAAGGGTTGCCATTTCCTTCTGCAGGGGATATTTGTGACCCAGGGATGGAACCCTCGTATTATGCACTGGCAGGCAGATTCTTCACTACTGAGCCACCAGGAAAGCCTGTTTATTAAATACCTTCCTCCAAATTCTTTATTATTATTCTGCAAAGATAATGAACTCAGTGGCAGCTCTCAGCAGTTGTGAAAGCATTTTCTGATGCAAAAAAACAAAAACAAAAATAGTCTTTATTTTAAGATATCACTTACATTCATCTGCAGTAGAAACTTGATGTTTATTTTTCCAGTATTGAAAGTATGTACTGAACTCTATCTATCCCCACCCCCAGCATCTTAATCTTGGGAGCATTGATTCACTCATTTGTTTATTCAGGAAATATTTATAGATCGTTATGCTTGGCATATCATGCTATCTTCTGAGCAAAGTTACAGATATACTACCTGGGATATCTATTCTCATGGAGCTTAGAGTCTAGTAATTTGTACTTGTGAAGCCTGCACTTATCAAAATGCTAAGTGGGGTCAAGGATACCTACTCAGTTGAAATTGGACTTGATTGCATGTAATGAAAACTCAACTATACGGCTTAACTAAACACAGATTTTAAGTTTCTTTGATAATGAGATAGCTGTTGGTAGCGGTCCAAGACTAAACACAGGCTCTGGTTAGCTTCTTGCTCTGCGATTCAGTCTGAATTCAGTCTGCGATTCACTTCTTGCTCAACTGTCGTGTGACCTAGGCCATGGTCTGTATAATATCTATCTTTAAAATTTGTTGATGCTTTATGCACATGATTAATTTTTACAAATACTCCTTGTGTGCTTAAGAAAATAAAATTCTCTCATTGTTGGATGCAGAACTTTTAATACCTGTCCATTAGGTCTATCCTATTAACTTCAAAATGTTTATTAGCTATATCCTTGCCAATTTTTCTCTGTCCACTTAATAAGTCAATCAAGTAAAGGATGTTAAAATCCCTCACTATGATGTTGGGGTTGTCAGTTCTTCTCCTTCATATATTATAATGATATTTTATTAGGTACATAGATGTTTAAAGTTGTTTTGTTTTCCTAGTTAATTTTTGAGTAACATTACATCAAGCCATCTAAGTTTTGGACACATTTACTTCTTTTTCTGTGGCTACTTTAAAACTTTTCTCTGCTTTTCTGCAGTTTTATTGAGATGTGCCTAGGTGTGAATTTCATTTAGTGATCTTGCTTGGTATTTGTTGAGTGATGTATACACACTTCTTGATGTGTAGATTGATGTGTTTCATCAGTTCTTAAAAATCTCAGCCTTTTTTCTTGAAATATTTCATCCACCTTTTTCTCTTTCTCACCTTGTGGTTAAAGTTAATTATGTTTAGACATCTTGATTTATTATTGTTATTTCTAATAGTCGCTTTTGTAGATTCCTTTCTTAAAGGGGGAGTATCTCTGGATAATTTCTTCTGACTTGTCTTCCGGTTCACCTGCTTTCCCCTATAGTCCTGCCTAGTTTTCTACAAAAGGCCATCTTATTGATCAAGTTTCTCTCAGAGAAGCAGAATCACTAAGAGACAGATTTACAGGCAATTGGCCTTAAGCAATTGTAGGAACTGTTAAAAATAATCTGTGTAAAGCTTTTGTCTGAATCTAGAATTTAGGATCTTCAAGGCAAGGACTCAGGAAGGGGAGTTGGATGTAAAGAGGGAGAGGAGAAATGAGCTAGAATCCCTAGGAGACAAACCAGAGACTATCTTCATCTCTCACCACACCCAACTTTTGTGATGTGGGTGCTCTGAAGAAAAATCTTATGCCGTTTAGCTTGAAGTTAAACATACCTTGCCCAGAAGATGGAGAAGCTGAAGGAAGATCTGTGGGAAGGCGGGTCAGCTAAAGGTCTGGTTGTTGCCCCATAGCAAGAAGGTAAACTAGTAGATAAAAGATAATGTGCATGTATTGTACCAACAGCTGCACGCCTTCACTGACTTTCTGAACATAGAAACAATATGACTGCTATTTCACTTCCACCTTCCGAATTTTGTGCAAAATCTCTCTTATAGCCCACTCCAACTGGAAATATGCAAGAATAGGAATCCTGCACAACATAGAGCAGCCCAGCCAAGACGACACACTACGGAATCACCAATACACACTTTTCAACTAGGCACACATATGCACCTCTTTCACTGGTACTTAACTTCTATCCAGATTAAAGACAATAGCGGGGACTTCCCTGGTGGTCCAGTGATTAAGAATCCACTGCCGTCCAGTTCAACGAACACAGGTTTGATCCTTGGTCGGGGAACTAGGGGTAGGGAATGGCAACCCGCTCACTCGTTGGCAGCCCAAAACATGGACAGAGGAGCCTGATGGGCTACAGTCCATGGGTTGAATAAAGTCTGACACAACTGAGCAACTGAACATGAATGGATAGATGGGAAACTAAGATTCCCCCATGCCATGAGGCAACTAAGCCTGCCTGCCACAACCACTGAGCCCTCACATCACAACTAGAGAGATGCCCAGGTGCCACAGCAAAGACCCAGGATGGCCGAAAAAAGAAAAGGCAATAGCAAAATCATACTTTGGCCTATTATGGTCCTACTACACCGTGTTCAGCCAAAAACATGTTAACCCTCTTCCCTAAAAAAGATAAAAATTCTCTTTTCCATCTTCGGGTTATGTTTATTCTTCTAATTTTTCTTTAAGCTCAGTCACACTCCTCCTTTCATATGAAATAACTTGAGTAAAGAGAAATAAAGTTAACTACTATTAATACATTATGTGTTAGAAGGGAAATGGGAGGGGAAAGATTTCATATATTTTTTTATGTATACATAATTATATTTCGCACACATTTGTGTGTACACATACACATTTATCCCTAGAGAAGGAACTGGCAACCACTCCAGTATTGTTGCCTGGAGAATCCCATGGACAGAGGAGCCTGGTGAGCTACAGTCCATGGGGTCACAAAGAGTCCCACACAACTGAGCGACTAACACTATACACATTTATATCAAGTCGAGGATGAAATATTCATAACTGTTACAATCATGTTTGCTACTGGTCACACGGTTGTGTTGTTTAATAACTACCTCCTCCCTTTACTTTTTGTTACATTCCCTTTGCCCTGAGCTGTTCTTGGCTCCTTATTGGTGAATAACTCAGATCTTCATCCCTAAAGGGTTTGGGCCATTAATAGTACTGCTTATGGGTTTTTGTTTTCTACTGACTGTAAGAATAGGACATAGAATTAATTAGAATACCTTCAAGAATTCTCCTGAGTTTCTTTAACCTCATTGTACAAGCAGGATGACTTGATATTACAATTAATCACCCCAGCCAGTATAATAAGCTCTTTCTTTATCTGTCGATTCACTAGCCTAAGAAGTTCTAAGTGGCCAAATGGCTGTGCAAGTTTAATTAAACTATTGTCATGTTCCAAGCGTTCCTGCTTTGGGAATTAATCACTCTAGACCAGTGGTTCTCAATATGGGGATGATATGCCTTCCAGAGGACATTGGCGATGCCTGGACACATTTTTGGTTTCACAACTGTGGGAGGAGTGCTACTGGCATCTAGTGGGGAGAGGCCAGGGATGTTGCTAAACATCTTATTATGCCCTAGACTGTTCCTCACAACAAAGGATTTATTACCCAGGGCAAAATTCCCTATACGGTACATTATAAACCTGTGACTTATCTATTTTTGCACTGAAAGTTTGTACCTCTTAATCTCCTTCCCTTACTTCACTTCCTTCCCCTCTGGCAACCACCTCTTTGTTCTTTCTATCTATGAGTCTATTTCTGTTTATGTTTGTTCATTTCTCTTGTTTTTCTAGATTCCACACATAAGTAAAACCACATGGTATTTGTCTTTCTCTGTCTAACACTTCATTTAGTGATACTTTTAGGCCCATCTATGTTGCTGCAAATGACATTTCTTCATTCTTTTTAATGACTGAGTAGTATTCCGTTGCATATTTACCCCATCTTCTTTATCCATCCATCTGTCATTGGGCATCTAGGTTGCTTCCATGTCTTGGCTATTGTAAGTAGTGCCACTATGAACATTGGGGTGTGTGTATCTTTTCAAATTAGAGCTTTCATCTTTTCCAAGTATCTTCCCAGGAGTGGGATTTCTAGATCATAGGGTAACTCTAGTTTTAGTTTTTAAGGGACCTCCATCATGTTTTTCATAATGTGGCATGCTATTTTCCCTGCACACTATTAGTTAGTTTTAAGTCCGACTCAGATTAAGGAGGATTAAACAAAAAATGAAATACAGTCCATCTGTGGTGGGAGGAGTGTCAAAGTCATACGGTAAAGGATGCAGATATAGGGAAAGGTGGAGAACGGGGGCCACTGGAGGAAGTCCACCTATCACAAACACATGTAGACTTTTACAGTCTTTATATGAAAAACCTAGTATCTGATGCCTTTTCAGGTCAGTTTTCCCTGCTTCCTGATTTTGCTAATTTCTTTTTGGCCATGCCCTGAGGCATATGGGATCTTAGTTCCCCTACCAGGGATCGAACCCACATCCCCTGCACTGGAAGCTCGGAGTCTTAACCACTGGACTGCCAGAGAAGTCCCTTATCTATCATTTTAATTTCCTTTTGCAGCCTGATTATCTTTTGCTATACGATGGACATTTTATGTCAAAAAGTATGCATGGTAATACTTTGAGTTTTGTAATAACAGCCCTTTCCTTCAATGAAAGGTCACTACCTTAATTTAATTTTCGCCTTAGTAATGCTTCATGTGTAAAAGAAGGTGACTGCCAACAGTATGAACAACAGGGGAAGGTACAACTTCCATGGGGAAAATGTCTGGCTTCAGAGAACTTCCCTTGGCTTGTCTGTGAAGTAGCCCCTAATTTGGGCCAGGAGTCAAACAGTCCTTCCCTAAAAGAAGAAGCAAGTGAGGCTATCATAGGGTGGCCAATCTACCTTTTGAGATTTATTTTTCATGATTAACCTTATACTAGCATCATATTAAGCACAATTTTAAAAATTCCCAATTCCCTGTTTTTCAAATGTGTGCTTTATTTTCCTGACCTGATACATTTGTCTGCATATGATGCTCATTTGCCTCTAACTTCATCTCTTCCAATGGAAGTTACCTCAAGACAAACCTCAAATAATACCCCTTTTCAGGAGTCTTCGCAACCAATGTGCTTTTTTCTCTTCTGTATCCGCTTAGCACTTAATATCCACCCCTTTTCTCCCTCCAACTAACCCTGGGCATCTTCAGGCCACAAAAGTCCACTATCAACAGTCTTTTTAAAATAGACTTTGTTTTAGAGCAGTTTTAGGTGTACACAAAAACTGGGAAGTACAATTTCCCTTGCCCCCCCCAACACGGTTTACCCCATTCTTTACATCTTAGGTGAGTGTGATACATTCGTTACAACTGATGAACCAATACCAATACATTAACATCCACAGTTTACACTGGATTCACTCTGTGTGGTATTCTATGGGACAAATATACAACAGCGTGTGTCCCTCATCACTGTGTACAAAATAGTTTCACTACCCTAAAAATTTGCTGTGCTCTACCTAGTCATTCTTCCTTCCCTACCCCACCCGCAGCCCTACCCTTGACAACTGCTGATTCCAAATAATTGACCAAAAATCCTGGAACTAACAAGCAATTAAAGCAAAGTTGCAGCATACAAGGTTAGTATACAAAAGTCAATTGCTTTCATACATACTGCTGCTGCTGCTAAGTCACCATACGTACTAGTCATGAATAATTGAAATTTGAAATTAAAAAAGTTACATGAAGACCAAAAACAAAACCCCTTAGGTATAAATCTAACAAAATACGTACATGAATCTGTATGAGGAAAGCTACAACCTCTGATGAAAGAAAATTAAATAAAGGGGCATTCTTTCATTTTTTTAATTTTAAAAGCCAACTCTCCACGTGTTGAGAATCAGTGACCAGCAGAACAGAGAGGAAACCATTCATTATAGCCTTTGATGGACTTGGGCTGGCTACAGAGGACCCACCTTTCAAATCAGAGATTCAGAAACTGCTTCCTTCTCAATGATGATTAACAAAAAATTCTTCAAAACAAAGGTAGCCCCACAGATATGCAGTTACAAATGAAAAGCTCAGGGCCCCAACCCCTGTCTGCTGCAGCAAGAAAAGAGGCACCAGGATAAAATATAAATAAGTATTTAGTATATGTAGTTCCTAAATATTGCATGGGACGTGCTTGAGTGCATGCTTAGTCGCTGAGTCGTGTCTGACTGACTCTTTGTGACCCTATGGACTGTAATCCACCAGGCTCCTCTGTTCATGGGATTCTCCAGGCAAGAATACTGGAATGGGTTGTCATTCCCTTCTCCAGAGGATCTTCCTGAGCCAAGGATCAAACCCAGGTGGCCTACATTGCAGGGGGATTCTTTACTGTCTGAGCCACCAAGGAAGTCCGCTGTAGAGTCAACCAGTCACAAAATCTGTCCACAGCTCTGTTTACTCAAGTGTGGAAGGTGATAGTATATACTTTAGAGGGCTGTTTTGAGGATGAAGTGAGTGAAAATGTGAACTGATGCTTGGTACAAAGTGAGCGCTCAAATAAACATCAGCTAGCAGCGCGCAAGCGATTTTGCCTCTCCTACCATCTTGCTGGGGCTTCTCCTTTGCTCTTAAACACAGGGTAACTCCTTAAAGTCCCTCCAGCGCCACACAGCCGCAGCTTCAGCTGGGAATACCAGACCACCTGACCTGCCCCCTGAGAAGTCTGTATGCGGGTCAAGAAGCAACAGTTAGAACTGGACATGGAACAACTGGTTCCTAACTGGGAAAGGAGTACATCAAGGCTGTACATCAAGGCCTGCTTATTTATCTTATATGCAGAGTACATCATGAGAAACGCTGGGCTGGAGGGAGCACAAGCTGCAATCAAGCTTGCCAGGAGAAATATCAATAACTTCAGATATGCAGATGACACCACACTGCTGGCAGAAAGCAAAGAACTAAAGAAGAGCTTTGATGAAAGTGGAAGAAGAGAGTGAAAAAGTTGGCTTAAAACTCAACATTCAGAAAAGTAAGATCATGGCATCTGGTCCCATCACTTCATGGTAAACAGATGGGGAAACAATGGAAATAGTGACATACTTTATTTTGTGAGTGTTCCAAAATCACTGCAGATGGTGACTGCAGCCATGAAATTAAAAGTCGTTTGCTCCTTGGGAGAAAAGTTATGACCAACCTAGACAGCATATTAAAAAGCAGAGACATTACTTTGCCAACAAAGGTCTGTCTAGTCAAAGCTATGGTTTTTCCAGTGGTCATGTACAGATGGGAGAGTTTAACTATGAAGAAAGCTGAGTGCCAAAGAATTGATGGTTTTGAACTGTGGTGTTGGAGAAGGCTCTTGAGAGTCCCTCGGACTGCAAGGAGATCCAACCAGTCCATCCTAAAGAAACTCAATCCTGAATATTCATTGGAAGGACTGACGCTGAAGCTGAAACTCCAATACTTTGGCCACCTGACGGGAAGAACTGACTGGTTTGAAAAGACCCTGAGGCTGGGAAAGACTGAAGGCGGGAGGAGAAGGGGACTACGGAGGATGAGACGGTTGGATGGCTTCACCGACTCAATGGACATGAGTTTGAGTAAACTCCGGGAGTTGGTGATGGACAGGGAGGCCTAGCGCTGCAGTCCACGGAGTCGCAAAGAGTTGGACACAACTGAGCGACTGAACTGAAGAGCGCGCACGCATAATTGGTATCATTCCTTAGAAACACTGTGACTTCGGTCGAACAGTTTACACCAAAGTAGAGTCTCAGGACTGAGTTTTTAAAATTCTAGTAACGATTCGAGATAACGTATTCAAAAGTGTTGGTACATGTTACTGAATAGAATTAGCACAGCGCCTGCGCAGAGCGGCGGGGCGGGGAGAGTGCCGATTTGCGCAGCGCAAGGATTGAGCGGCGCGTGCGCAGTGTGACCTACGGGCGGCGAGCAGCGTCGCGTGGGAACTCCTTGCACGGGGCTTGTTTCTTGGTAGCTCCGCGGCGCCGGCGCCGAAGAGAAAGATGGATTTTGAGAACCTTTTCTCCAAACCCCCAAACCCGGCTCTTGGCAAGAAGTCCGCCACGGATTCTGACCAAAGGTGACCGCTAGTCTTTTCATGCTTTGAACGCAGGGACTGCAGCCGGGTTCCGCCTTAGGTGCTCAGGGAGTCCGCGGGGGTGGCGCCGTGAGGTCCGGCGTCCAGAGGTCGTTCGGGGGCAGGAGGTAGAAGCCGGGGTTGGGTCCCGGTTCGTAGACGGCCGCGGCCAGAGGCCCGGGGAGCGGCGGGGTTCGGGCGGCGAGCGGGGTGGGGGCGGGGGAGGTTCAGTATGCTCCCTTTTCCCCGCGCCCAGGTCGCTCTGGCTGGGAGGGAGCCCGCCTGCCGCCCCTGTAGCATTTGTCTTCCAGACCGTCAGCTCCTGGAGGACAGAGATCGTTTGTTGTTCTCACTACACGTGCTGGGTGCTCGTCGGTAGAAAAGATGAATCGTGAAGGATAAACAGCCAGTAATCTGCCTTTAGTCTCCCGATTTACATTGAAAATGCCTAAAGACCGTAATAAAGCAGCGAACTACATTGCGGTGTATTATTTCCCTTATGTTTAAAGAGGTACTGAGATTGCCGTGGAGAGAGTGAAAGCTGGGTAGTGGGTAAGGGAGGATGGGATGTAGGGAAGATCTTTTAAAGAAGGTAGTTAAGGAACGTTTACTAATAACATTGATGAGGAATATTTGAGTAGGGGCTCGAAGGAGGCGAGAGAGGTTGATTATCTAGTGGGAAGAATATTCCATGTGAAGGTCTTGAGCTGGAGTAGACTTGCTGTGATGGGAGCGTAGTGGCCAGAAAGACAGTTGCAGTGGAGAGGAAGAATGGTGGGACTGGAAGAGAAGAGCCTGACAGGTATTGGAATGGGGGCCGGAAGGGAAGGGGCAGATTGTGTAGGGACTTGCAGTTACCATAATAAGGACTTTGGCTTTTACCTTGAGTGAGGTGAGAGGTAAGTATTGGAGGGTTTTTAGCTGAGACTTACACATTAGCAGGACCATCTGGTGGTTGAGAGTAGACTGTAGTGGCCGCTAGTAGTTAGGGTTAGTAGCAAGAAGTGGTCAAGTCTGGGGCTTCTCTGGTGATCCAGTGGTTAGGAGTCTGCCTTGTAATGTCTGGGAAACTGGTTCAATCCCTGGTCAGGGAAGATCCCACATGCCCCAAAGCAACTATCTGTGCACCACAATTACTGAAGCCTTTGTGTCCTGCAGCAAGAGAAGTCACTGCAGTGAGATCCCAGAGCTCCAAAACTAGAGAAAGTATATGCTGTGTAGCAAGGAAGACCCAGCAAAGCCAAAAATAATTAAAAATAAATAAAATGTTTTTAAAGTGCGTGTTCAGTCGCTCAGTTGTGTCCAACTCTTTGAAACCCCGTGGACTGTAGCCCGCCAGGCTCCACTGTGCATGGAATTTTCCAGGCAAGAATACTGGAGTGGGTTGCCATTTCCTCTTCCAGGATCTTCCTTAACCCAGGGATTGAACCTGGTGTCTCCTGCATTGTCAGATGAATTCTTGACTACTGAGCAGTTGAGACGAAGCTCAATAAAGAGCACATGGCTAGATTTTTTTTAAAAAGTGATCAGGTAAGGATGTATTTTGAAGACTGGATGGGGAATATGAGAGAGGAGTTAAGATCGACTTCAAGGTTTTTGGTTTGTATCATTAGGCTAGAGTTGCTGTTTAAGATTGTAGGGTGATTGGATCAAGAGTTCAGTTTTGGATATAAGATTTTGTCTAGTAGATATATGGAGCTTCCTTGGTGGCTCACATGGTAAAAAATCTGCCTGCAGTGCAGGAGACCTGTGTTCAGTCCTTGGGTCGGGAAGATCCCCTGGAGAAGGGAATGGCTGGAATGGCTACCCACTCCGGTATTTTTGCTTGGAGAACCCCATAGACAGAGGAGCCTGGCGAGCTACAGACTATGGGGTCGCAAAGAGCCGGGCCTGACTGAGTGAATAACACTCCTACTGCTAGTAAATATTTTAATTGCCTTTTTTTTTTCTTTTGGCCAAGTGACATTCGAGATCTTAATTCCTCGGCCATACCAGGGATGGAACCCTTGCCCCCTACCCCCCCGCCCCGCCCCCAGAGGCAGTGTGAAGTCTTAACCACTGGACTGCCAGGAAGGCCCTAGTAGGTACTTTGAATGGGAAGTTGGCTCTGCCTGCCCGAACTCAAATCTCAGTTCCGCTCTGCTAGATTTCTGACATGTTTTGTAAACATTCTGTATTCAGTTTTCTCATCTATAAAATGGGCTTTTTAACAATAGCATGTATGTGGAGGGCTGTTGTGGTGTGTCTAATGTGCATGGAACAGCGCCTGGCACAGAGTAGACGTAAAGGATGTCAGATACTACTGTTACTGTTGCTGTCGTCATTATTGCTCTGTCTAAGGAGAGCTTGCTTCCTATATAAGACAGTTCATGACTGGAAACTAGACCAGTGCTAGTCCACAGTATTTGGTTTATTGGCTCTCATAACAATGGCCTTGGTCCCTCTTCTGATAGATGTGACGGAAGCTCTGACGCAGGACAGATGAGTGTAGTAGCTGTTGGATTGGATGAAACTAACGTCCCAGTTTCTCCTGTAACTGAAAGAAGTGCGGAGTCACTATTCACAGTCCTGTGCTGGCAGCAGTTTCCACTCGCAGCCTGTCCTTCTGAAGTTGTCTAGTCCTTGCCCTTGTCTGGCGTGTGACTCAGATCTTAAGCTTTTGTCACGTAGTCACTCCTTGTCTTCAGCCCCCTGTGTCTATGTGTGTGTGAGTCGCTCAGTCGTGTCTGATTCCTTGCAACCACTAGTCTTCTCTGTCCATGGAGTTCTCCAGGCAAGAATACTGGAGTGGGTTGCCATTTCCTTCTCCACCCTGTGTCTACAGCATCTACCATTAATTAAGGTTAGCTGTATATTTTATTGGCCTCTTTGTTTCTTATAGTTCCCATTTTCGTCTTTCTTAGGTTCGTTTTTAGTTTTGTTGGAATATCCTCTAGTAGTCATCTGAGACGGTCTCTGCTTGTTCAAATTCTCAGTTCTAGTGACCCTGAGAACAACTTTTCTTTCTTTTTTTAAAAAATATATGCTTAGCTGCGCCATGCGGCATATGGGATCATAGTTCCCCAGCTAGGGATCAAACTGCATTGGAAACAGAGTCTTAACCACCAGACCGCTGGGGAAGTCCCAACAACATTCCTTTTTGATCTTCCCACTTGAATGTAAGTTTGGCTCCCTTCTGACCTCAGAAGGCACCCTGAATTCTACCTGAAATATTTTTCTCCCTGATATTGCTCTTTGTTTTCAATTCTTACATATCTTTTAGGTTCAGAAAACCTTTGGTCCCCATATCTTAGGTTTAATATGTTCCTCATATATACACCAGTTCTTATCACCCCATACCGAAATTTCTTTCTTTCTCCCAAGTAGATAGAAAGTTCTCAGAAAGTGGGAACAAGGTCTTTTTCATTGTTATATCCCAGGATTTAAGACCCAGAGCCTGGTATATGGTGGATTCTCAGTATTTGTTGAATGAATAGATGATTCATATAGCTGCTAATAGTTGACTATTAAGGTTATGTAATTTTAAGTTTCAGCTTTGCAGTTTACTCATAAACATATGTTGACATTTGCTGTTTATCATAATTTTGTACATTTCTCTGAAATATTTGGAGTAGAATATGATTTTGGAATTTCTTTGAGGGCAAGTTGAAGGTAAACCAGAGCAGTGGATATTAATGCTGTGGTATGAACCCCTTTCAGGTTGAAAACCCTTTTGTGTTATTTGATATTTTTGCTACAGAATCGGTGGTGAAATAGATGATACAGAAGTTGAAGAAACACAAGAAGAGAAAATAAAATGGAAAGTAAAACTGGAATGTGAGCAAATTCCCAAAAAAGTAAGATTAAGTTGGTGTCTTGAAAAAAACAGATAGGAAAGGGTGTGAGAAATTAAATAGAGATTCTGTTTGTCTCATTTTAGTCAGCATTTGAGACCAGGTTACTTATATCAAAGGAAACCTGTTTATGCTTTTTAAAAAATTAATTAAGAACTTTGTTGTCATTTAACATGAACTGATTATCTCTGAAGTGGTTGTAAACAATTCAAAAACTTCTTTCTTTTCAAATTAGAGTTTTGATTTGCTACCTTAGCTAGCCTTAGTGACTTACAGCTTAAAGATTGTATTAGTTTGCTAGGACTGCCGTAACAAAGTACCACATACTGAGTGGTGACTTAAACAACCGAAGTTTATTGTCTTGTGGTTCTTGAGGCTGGCAGTCCAAGAGCAAGCTGTTAGGAGGGTTGGTTCCTTCATAAGGCCGTGAGGAAGGGTCGGCTCCATGCCTCTCCCCTAGCTCCTGGTTGGCTTGCTGCTGGCCTTTGGTCCCCCGTGGCTTGGCTTCCAGAAGCATCATCTTCATTTTTACCTTCATGCTCCAAAAGGCATTCTCCCTGTGTGAATAGGTCTGTGTCTAAATTCCCCTCTTTTATAAGGACACTAGACATATTGGATTAAAGCCTATCCTAATGACTTCATCTTAACTAATTGTACATATTATGACCCTATTTCCAAATGTGGTCATGTTCTAAGGTATGGGGGGTGGTTAGGACTTCAATTTGGGGAGGACACAGCCAACCCACAGCAAAGCCAACATCTGCTTCTGTCTTGCTTTTTCTCTTTTGGAACCTTTGTTATTGTGAACTTTAACACACTACAAAAGAATGAGTTCAGATTGGCAGTGAGATCTGCAAGACACACATGGCCTTTAATATAATACTGTTATACTCAGCTTTATAAAAGGATTCAGGGCGGAAAGTACAGCATCTTCGTCTCAGAAGGCCTCTCAGCTACCCAGGGACACAACTTCTTTTGCCCTTTGGGGCATATATGGCTGCTGTAGACGAGAGCCCTGGTTAAAACTGAGAAATGATAGCGTGAATTTCCCAGGCGTTTTTAATACTTAAAAAAAAAAATTTTTTTTTTAACTTCCTTGGTGGTGCAGTGGATAAGAATCCACCCACCAAGGCAGGGGCACAGGTTCGATCCCTCCTCAAGGAAGATTCCATGTGCTGCAGAGCAACTAAAGTTGTGCTCCACAACTGTTGAGCCTGTGCTATAGAGCTGGGCGCTGCAGCTACTGAGCCGGTGGGCCACAGCTGCTGGAGCCCCTGCTCCGCAACAGGAGCCACTGCGCTGTGAAGCCTGAAACTAGAGAAAGGCCCGCATAGCAACAAAGACACAGCACAGCACAGCACGACAAACACTGACCTGTGCACCGCTGCTGCTGCACCCGCGCCCTAGAGCCCACAAGCCGCAGCTGCTGAAGCCCGTGCATCTAGCGCCCGTGCTCTGACGAGAGAAGCCACTAGCGTGAGAAGCGCATGCGCTGCAGAGACCCCCCCTCCGCTGCAACTAGAGAAAGCCTGCACGCAGCAATGAAGACCCAGCACAGCCGAAATAAGTAAATAACACTGCTTTAAACAACTTTAAATATTAATCACATGAGCCCCAGTCCTTTGTGCCCACTTAAAGTTCCCCAGTACATATATAACCCCATACAGGATACAGGCAGATACAACCTTCTATGGTTATCTTAAGGAGTTTCTCAGAAACAACACTGTGAGAATGTAGACACCTAGATTACTTGTAAGTAGGCTTACTTCAGGCCAGGCTCTTTCCTTACAAGTGTATAAAACATAAGTGTATCACAGCTGATTAAAACATGAACTCAAGTAAACACGGTGCAGCTCTCCTTTTCTCTCGGTCCTGTTCCTTTTTTTCCTTCCAGAGACGACTGCTGTCCCAACTTGGGCACGAATCACTTGCTTGTTCGCAGTTTTCCTACTAAAGCTGTCCTCCTTAAGAGTGTCGTTTTCTCGTGGCTATTTTTGCACTTGGTAGAATAGTGTCGTTGTTGTCCTTTTGTCTCCTTTTTCTTAACATTGTATTTTTAAGACTCATGGTATGCATAATGTATACTTACAGAATATGCATAGTGCACACAAGTGATGTGTCCTTATTTGTTCATTTTCTTAACCACATAGCATTCCCTTATTGAGTATACTAGGTGCTGGCATTGGTAGGCATTTGGCCTCACTTCCAGCTTTGGAGGTTGTGATCAGTGCTGCTACGTCTCAGTGGTGTCCTGCTGCACGTCTCCTCTGCAGTTCCTTTGGAGTAGAACCGCTGGGTCTTAGAGGATAAGCATCCTTCCCTTTACCATGATGCCAAGCCGTATTCCAGAGTCGTTCTGCTGATTTTTATTCCCAAAGGCAGTGTAATGAGAGTCTGTATTTCTACAGAGATATCTCCACACTTTCTTAAATTTTGCCATCTGGTGAGATACCTTCATTGTCATTTAGTTTGCATTTTATTGATTACTATTAAGATGGAGCATCTTTCATATTTGTCCAATTTAGATTTCCTTTTTTGTGTGCCAGTTTAAGTCTTTTTACCTTTTTTTCTTTTTTCTTTATTCCGGATATAGGGGATTTTTTTCCCCCCGTGTGGATTTATGTGTTGCAGGTATCAGCTCATTTTGTAGCTTTTTCATAGTTAATGCTTTATGTGTTTTATTTACATATCCTGAGATAATAAAAATATTTCCATACAGTGTCATCTAAAAGTTTTGTTGTTTTTCCTTTCCATTTAAGTTTATAATCACCCACAGTTGATTTTTGTGTTTACTATGAGATAGAGGGGACAAATTTTGGATTACTTTTTTTTCCATTATCCTACCCAGTTGTTTCAACACCATTCATTGGGGGAAAAGGCAGTTCTTTTCCCATGAATCTTCAGTGTCACTGTTGTCAAAAATCAGGTGTTTGGAAAGTGTTTGTGTTCTGATGGATCCATTTCTAGAGTCTCTGTTCTCATCCACTGGTTTATGTGTCTACCCCTCCCCTTAAGACCTCATTGTATTAATTAGTACAGCTTAATGATAAGGAGTTTGAATATCAAACAAGTAAGTCATCTCACGTTTTTCTTCTTTAACTGTCTTGGCTATTCTTAGCCCTTCATATTTCCATATAAATTTTAGAAATAGTTTGTCAAGTTTCACAGAAAACCCTTGTGGGACTCTCACTTGGGAATACATTGAAACTGTAGGTCATTTGGGAGAGAATTGACTTCTTTGGAATATTGGATTGTCCAGTCTTTAGGTCCTCTTTTAATTGTCTTAGCAGTGTTTTATAATTTTCTTTATAGATATCTTACATACCTTTTGTTAGATTTAATGCTGGGTGTCTGATGAGGCTTTTGTGAATTACATTTTTTTTTTTTAAGCACTATTTCTAACTTATTTTCATTTAGCTGGCATGTTCTATTATATAGGAATGCATGGGATAAAGCTTTTGAGTTCCTGTAAACGTTTCTGAAAATACTGACTTTATCCTCATCGCTGATAGGTATTTTGGCTGAAATAGACTTAGGCTTGAGGGTATTTGCCCTGTTCTCTTCTGCTACCATGTCACCAGTGTGAGTCTTGCCAGTCTGGTTCTAGTCGCTTCGTAAGCATCCTGTTCTGGGAGCTTTTACAGTCTTCTCTTTATTCCCGGTATTGTTAGAGACTATGAATCTTCTCATTCATTGTCCTTAAGTATTTGGTGAAACTATTCATACCCTTCATGCACAAGGAATGTGTTTTATTTTTATTCTTTGTCTTTTATCTTTATATTCTAAAAAACTTCCTCTTTCTGTTTATCTACATTTCATGAGTCATAATTTAATGATTCAAGAGTTCTTTCTTGTTCTGCTGTCTTGTTATAACTTTCTAGCATTAAGAATATATATACCATGTTGATAACTTTGTGTATTTGTTTAAAATTTTTGTGTTCTTTTCTTTCCCTTGAATTGTATTTCTTCTTCTGGGTCAGGTTTTCTCTTTGTCCTGCTTTTTTGTTTTATTCTCTAGATCTGTTTTGTTTTGTTCTCGTTGCAGTGGCTTCTGTTGCAGGGCATGGGTTCTAGAGCACAGGCTCAGCAGTTGTGGCTGTGGGCCTGCTTGCTCTTCAGCATGTAGGATCTTCTCGGATCAGGGCCTCACCCTGTGTCTCCTGCATTGTCTTTACCACTGAGCGACCAGGGAAGCCCTGCTTTTGTTTTTCTTTATGTCCTTTGAATTAAGAAAGGCCTGGGGAGTTGATGAAAGTCCTTTGCTGATCTGCTGGTGGGTCTCCATAGGCATTTCTTCTCAATGGGAAGCCTGATTGGGCGCTTGATACCTGAGTGGGCTCTGTGCATCTGTAGGTTTCCAGCAGCATGCTGCTGCTGCTGCTAAGTCGCTTCAGTCGTGTCCAACGCTGTGCGACCCCATAGACGGCAGCCCACCAGGCTCCCCCATCTCTGGGATTCTCCAGTCAAGAACACTGGAGTGGGTTGCCATTTCCTTCTCCAATGCCTGCAAGTGAAAAGGGAAAGTGAAATCACTCAGTCATGTCCGACTCTTCACGACCCCATGGACTGCAGCCTTCCAGGCTCCTCCGTCCATGGGGTTTTCCAGGCAAGAGTACTGGAGTGGGGTGCCATCGCCTTCTCCATCCAGCAGCATAGTAGTTTAAGAACTACTCCTTATGTGCCATGTATCCCCTTTGGCAGTCTGGCAAAGCTCTTGGGCCCCTTCTCAGAATAATGTTTTTAAGTGAATAAAATGAAATATGTTGGGTTGTAATGGAAGTTGATTTTATTGAAACACAGTTATCAAAATAGTAAGAAATGAGGTAAGAGTAGTATGTTCTTTGTTGATGCACTAAATAATTAGATCCAGCTGTAGGTCTCATTACTGTGTTGTAGGTCTAAATATTATGTTGGCAAAGTGATGACCATAAAACATAACATACTTTGAGGTCTGCAGTAAGTGTAACATGAAAAGTCCCTGTGATTTCTGTCAGTGACAGTTGCAGCTACTGCTGATACTACTGTGGTTGCAGCCAGCATTCAAAACAGAAGAAAATGCTAAATGTCACTTTAGAGGTTGATGAAAATTAACGTGTGATTTTTATTCTCATCCAAGTCCATTGAATTCTATCATTCTGTCCATAGAGCCTTGGCCAGGGGCAGGCAGGAGAGGGGCATGCATCTCCGGACAGCAGGTTATGAACTCCTGATATAGAATACAGGATGGAGTGTTTTTCTGATGGAAGTCATTCCCACATGTCAGAATGGGAAGGATTTCATTCTGGGGTCTTAGGACTCGTACAAGAAGACTTGGCCTTTATCAGACGTTTTAATAAATTTCTTTAGAGAATAACCCTCTTTTTGGCATGGGGTAAATTTTTGTTTGGTTATATTCTGGATTGAGAGGGGGTGGTCAGAGATAATTTGTTACAATAACTTTGTTTTTTTCTTTTTTATGTAGCATTTTAATTCATTCTCCTTTATAGCCCTATTTCTCACACTGCAACCTAAGCTCCAAATTATAGCTTGCTTTATGTTTGTCAAAAATTTGCCAGGAATTTGTTGAGCCCTTCTTAATTCCTTCCTGACAAACTGTACTTCATTTCCCCCACTTCCTATGCACACACTCTTTTGAGACTATTAATTTCTACATTTCTGTACTTTTATTTCTGTGGAATTTCAGGAGACCATACTAGTTCTATAAACCATTCTGAATCAAGTGCAAGAAAATCTTTCACTTAAAAGAGGAGACAAATACTTCAGACTTTCTTATGAAAGGGGGATAAGTTGTAATATTGTGTTCTTATAGTTTCGAAGTTATATAGAGAACAACAGACATCAGAGCAATGAGTTTATAGCAGCTGCATGAGGACATATTTAAGCAATCATTGTGTTAATATATTGTATTTCTCAGTGCCCTCTGGAAAGAATGTCAGTTAGAAATGCTTCTCTAATGATGTTGTGGGGAGGGAGGTGGGAGGGGGGTTCATGTTTGGGAACGCATGTAAGAATTAAAGATTTTAAAATTTAAAAAAAAATAAAAAAATTTAAAAAAAAAAAAATAATAATGTATGGGCTTCCCTGGGGGCTCAGATGGTAAAGAAGCTTCCTGTGAATGCCAGAGATATATAAGAAACGTTGGTTCAGTCCATGGGTCAAGAAGACCCCGTGGAGGAGGGCTTGGCAACCCACTCCAGTGTTCTTGCCTGGAGGATCCCACGGGCAGAGGAGTACATTGGGCTACAGTCCAGGGGGTGGCAAAGAGTCAAACACGACTGAGCGACAACACTTTCACTCTCTCTAATGTCTAATAAAGCAGTATAGCTGATGATCGTCCTGGCTTTATAACGTTACCAAGTCGTCTCATCTCTTCATTTAATACAAGTAAGTCACTTTTGTTACTGCTTGTAGTGAAAAGGGTCGGCTTCAGGATTGCAGGCCTGTGGGTCTTGTGGGGTGGGGGTGTGGTGGGGGGCATGTGATATCATTCATCTGGATCCTTGTGATGTTTTGATTCAGATGCACTGAATAGAATCCCATGGTTGTGCTAAACTTATGTGCACTGTTGCACTTGAATGATTTTTTTGGTTCTCCCTATGCCTGCTAAATAATGTGAAAGGCTGAAACCAAGGTAAATGTAGTTATCCTCACAGCCCCACCCATCAGCAGAAATTTGGATTAAAGATGTACTGAGCATGGCCCCGCCCATCAGAACAAGACCCAGATTCCCCCACAGTCAGTCTCTCCCATCAGGAAGCTCCCACAAGCCTCTTGTCCTTCTCCATCAGAGGGCAGACAGAAATGAAAACCACAGTCACAGAAAACTAACCAAACTGATCACATGGACCACAGCCTTGTCTAACTCAGTGAAACTATGAGCCATGCCGTGTGGGGCCACCCAAGACAGATAGGTCATGGTGGAGAGTTCTGACAAAACATGGTCCACTGGAGAAGGGACTGGCAAGCCACTTAAGTATTCTTGCCTTGAGAACCCCATGAACAGTATGAAAAGGCAAAAAAGACACCAAAAGAGGAACTCCCCAGGTTGGTAGGTGCCCAATATGCTACTGGAGATCAGTGGAGAAATACCTCTAGAAAGAATGAGGTGACAGACCCAAAGCAAAAACAACACCCAGTTGTGGATGTGACTGGTGACGGAAGTAAAGTCTGATGCTTTAAAGAACAATACTGCATAGGAACCTGGAATGTTAGGTCCATGAATCAAAGTAAATAGGAAGTGGTCACACAGGAAATGGCAAGAGTGAATATCAAAATTTTAGGAATTGGCAAATTTATTTCAGATGACCATTATAACTAGTACTGTGGGCAAGAATCCCTTAGAAGAAATGGAGTAGCCCTTATAGTTGACAGAAGAGTCCAAAATGCAGTTGAGTATGGTGGCTCAGTCACGTCCAACTCTGTGTGATCCCATGGGCTGCGGCATGCCAGGCTGCCCTGTCCATCACCAGCTCCCAGACTTTACTCAAACTCATGCCCGTTGAGTCAGTGATGCCATCCAACCATCTCATCTTCTGTCATCCCCTTCTCCCGCCTTCAATCTTTCCCAGTATCAGGGTCTGTTCAAATGAGTCAGCTCTTCCCATAAGGTGGCCAAAGTATTGGAGTTTCAGCTTCAACCTCAGTCCTTCCAGTGAATATTCAGGATTGATTTCCTTAGGATGGACTGGTTGGATCTCCTTGCAGTCTCTAAAGAGTCTTCTGCAGCACCACAGTTCAAAAGTGTCAATTCTTGAGTGCTCAGCTTTCTTTATAGTCCAACTCTCACATCCATACATGACCACTGGAAAAACCAAGCTTTGACTAGATGGACCTTTGTTGGCAGAGTAATGTCTCTGCTTTTTAATATGCTGTCTAGGTTTATCGTAACTTTTCTTTCAAGGAGTGTCTTTTAATTTCATGGCTGCAGGCACCATCTGCAGTGATTTTGGAGCCCCCCAAAATAGTCAGCCACTATTTGCCCATCTCTTTGCCGTGAAATGATGGGACTGGATGCCGTGATCTTCGTTTTCTGAATGTTGAGCTTTAAGCCAACGTTTTCACTCTCCTCTTTCACTTTCATCAAGAGGCTCTTTAGTTCTTCTTCACTTTCTGCCGTAAGGGTGGTGTCATCTGCATATCTGAGGTTATTGATATTTCTCCCGGCAATCTTGATTCCAGCTTGTGCTTCCTCCAGCCCAGCGTCTCTTATGATGTATTCTGCATATAAGTTAAATAAGCAGGGTGACAATATACAGCCTTGATGTATTCCTTTCCCTATTTAGAACCAGTCTGTTGTTTCATGTCTAGTTCTAACTGTTGCTGCCTGACCTGCATACAGATTTGTCAAGAGGCAGGTCAGGTGATGTGGTATTCCCATGTCTTTCAGAATTTTCCACAGTTCATTGTGATAAACTTGCAATCTCAAAAACGACAGAATGATATCTGTTAGTTTCCAAGGCAAACCATTCAGTATCACAGTAATCCAAGTCTATGCCCCAACCTCTAATGCCAAAAAGCTGAAGTTGAATAGCTCTATGAAGACCTACAAGACCTTCTAGAACTAACACCCAAAAAGATGTCCTTTCATCATAGAGGACCGGAATGCAAAAGTAAGAAGTCAAGAGATACCTGGAGTAACAGGCAAGTTTGGCCTTGGAGTACAAAATAAAGCAGGGCAAAGGCTAACAGAGACTTGCCAAGACAATGCACTGGTCATAGCAAATACCCGCTTCCAACAACACAGGAGACAACTCTACACATGGACATCACCAGATGGTCAGTGCTGAAATCAGATTGATTCTATTCTTGTTTCTGTTTTTTTTTTACTTTATTTTACTTTATAATACTGTATTGGTTTTGCCATACATTGACATGAATCCACCACGAGTGTACATGCGTTCCCAAACATGAACCCCCCTCCCACCTCCCTCCCCATAACATCTCTCTGGGTCATCCCCATGCACCAGCCCCAAGCATGCTGTATCCTGCGTCAGACATAGACTGGCGATTTGATTCTTACATGATAGTATACATGTTTCAATGCCATTCTCCCAAATCATCCCACCCTCTCCCTCTCCCTGTGAGTCCAAAAGTCCGTTATACACATCTGTGTCTTTTTTGCTGTCTTGCATACAGGGTCGTCATTGCCATCTTTCTAAATTCCATATATATGTGTTAGTATACTGTATTGGTGTTTTTCTTTCCGGCTTACTTCACTCTGTATAATCGGCTTCAGTTTCATCCATCTCATCAGAACTGATTCAAATGTATTCTTTTTAATGGCTGAGTAATACTCCATTGTGTATATGTACCACAGCTTGCTTATCCATTCATCTGCTGATGGACATCTAGGTTGTTTCCATGTCCTGGCTATTATAAACAGTGCTGCAATGAACATTGGGGTACATGTGTCTCTTTCAATTCTGGTTTCCTCAGTGTGTATGCCCAGCAGTGGGATTGCTGGGTCATAAGGTAGTTCTATTTTCAATTTTTTAAGGAATCTCCACACTGTTCTCCATAGTGGCTGTACTAGTTTGCATTCCCACCAACAGTGTAGGAGGGTTCCCTTTTCTCCACACCCTCTCCAGCATTTATTGCTTGCAGATTTTTGGATCGCAGCCATTCTGACTGGTGTGAAGTGGTACCTCATTGTGGTTTTGATTTGCATTTCTCTAATAATGAGTGATGTTGAGCATCTTTTCATGTGTTTGTTAGCCATCCGTATGTCTTCTTTGGAGAAATGTCTATTTAGTTCTTTGGCCCATTTTTTGATTGGGTCATTTATTTTTCTGGAATTGAGCTGCAGGAGTTGCTTGTATATTTTTGAGATTAGTTGTTTGTCAGTTGCTTCATTTGCTGTAATTTTCTCCCATTCAGAAGGCTGTCTTTTCACCTTGCTTATAGTTTCCTTTGTTGTGCAGAAGCTTTTAATTTTAATTAGATCCCATTTATTTATTTTTGCTTTTATTTCCAGAATTCTGGGAGGTGGATCGTAGAGGATCCTGCTGTGATTTATGTCGGAGAGTGTTTTGACTATAGATTGATTATATTCTTTGCAGCCAAAGATGGAGAAGCTCTGTACAGTCAGCAAAAACAAGACTGGGAACTGACTGTGGCTCAGATCATGAACTCCTTATTGCCAAATTCAGACTTTAATTGAAGAAAGTAAGGAAAACCACTAGACCATTCATGTATGACCTAAATCAAATCCCTTATGATTACACAGTGGAAGTGAGGAATAGATTTAAGGGACTAGATCTGATAGACAGAATGCCTGATGAACTATGGACGGAGATTGGTGACAAGTATAGGAGGCTGTGATCAAGACCATCTCCAAGTAGAAGAAATGCAAAAAAAAGCAAAATGGTTGCCTGAGGCCTTACAAATAGCTGAGAAAAAAGAAAAGTAAAAGGCAAAGGAGAAAAGGAGAGAGACACCCATCTGAATGCAGAGTTCCGAAGAGCAGCAAGGAGAGGTAGGGAGGCCTTCCTCGGTGATCAGTGCAAAGAAATAGAGGAAGCCAATAGAATGGGAAAGACTAGAGATCTCGTCAAGAAAATTAGAGATGTCGAGGGAACATTTCATGTAAAGATGGGCTCGATAAAGGTCAGAAATGGTATGGACCTAACAGAAGCAGAAGGTAATAAGAAGAGGTGGCAAGAATACACAGAAGAACTGTACAAAACCCAGATAATCACGATGGTGTGATCACTCACCTAGAGCCAGACATCTTGGAATGTGAAGTCAAGTGGGCCTGAGGAAGCATCACTATGAACAAAGCTAGTGGAGGTGATGGCATTCCAGTTGAACTGTTTCAAATCCAAAAAGATGATGCTGTGAAAGTGCTGCCCTCAGTATGCCAGCAAATTTGGAAAACTCAGCAGTGGCCACAGGACTGGAAAAGGTAAATTTTCATTCCAATCCCAAAGGAAGGCAATGCCAAAGAATATTCAAACTACCAAGCAATTGTACTCATCTCACACTCTAGCAAAGTAATGCTCAAAATTCTCCAAGCCAGGCTTCAACCATATGTGAACTGTGAATTTCCAAATGTTCGAGCTGGCTTGAGAAAAGGCACAGGAACCAGAGATCAAATTGCCAACGTCCACTGGAGCATAGAAAATGCAGGAGAATTTCAGAAAAACATCTATTTCTCCTTTATTTACTATGCCACAGCCTTTGACTGTGTGGATCACAATAAACTGTAAAGAGATGGGAATACCAGACCACCTGACCTGCCTCCTGAGAAATCTGTGTGCAGGTCAAGAACCAACAGAACCGAACATGGAACAGTGCACTGGTTCCAAATCAGGAAAGGAGTACATCAAGGATGTATATTGTCACCCTGCTTATTTAACTTGTATGCAGAGTACATCATGTGAAATGCTGGGCTGGTGAAACACAAGCTGGAATCAAATTTGCTGGGAGAAATACCAATAACCTCAGATATGCAGATGACACCACCCTTACGGCAGAAAGAGAAGAGGAACTAAAGAGCCTCCTGGTGAAAGTGAAAAAACTGGCTTAAAACTCAGCATTCCCAAAACAAAGATGTGGCATCCAGTCTCATCACTTCATGGCAAATAAATGGGAAACAATGGAAACAGTGAGAGACTTTATTTTCTTGAGCTCTAAAATCAGTGCAGATGGTGACTGCAGCCATGAAACTAAAAGACACTTGCTCTTTTAAGAAGTTACGACAAACGTAGACAGCATATTAAAAAGCAGAGTCGTTACTTTGCCAACAAAGTTCCGTCTAGTCAAAGCTGTGGTCTTTCCAGTGGTCATGTATGGATGTGAGTGTTAGACCATAAAGAAAGCTGAACACTGAAGAATTGATGCTTTTAAACTGTGGTGTTGGAGAAGACTCTTGAGAGTCCCTTGGACTGCAAGGAGATCCAAGCAGTCCATCCTAAAGGAAATCAGTCCTGAATATTCATTGAAAAGACTGATCCTGAAGGTGAAAGTCCAGTACTTTGGCCACTTGATGCAGAGCTGACTCATTGAAAAACATGGTGATGCTGAGCAGGATTAAAGACAGAAGGAGAAGGGGACCACAGAGGATGAGATGCTTGGATGACATCACCGATCTGATGGACATGAGTTTAAGCAAGCTCCGGGAGTTGGTGATGGACAGGAAAGCCTGGCGTGCTGCAGTCCTTGGTGTTGCAAAGAGTCAGACACGACTGAGCGACTGAACTAGACAACTGGGCCTTTTACAGATAAACTGTTTAATTGAAATGTATTGTCCATACCGGTTGTAATAATAACTCTCGATTAGCCCTGGTATCTCAAAGTACAGACACCCGTAAACCGTACTTGGGAGTGTTTCTGCGCCAAATGCTGGAAGGCGTCTGCTGCTTGGGCGGCTTGGCAGTTTCCTGTCGCCATTGCTGCTGCATCCCCTGCCAGCCATGCTCCGGGCTAAGGGAGGAAGCAGACTCTGGTAGCTGGTGAGGTGGGTTTCCAACTCTCGATGACAGGTTACTGAATTAAACCTAAAAAGATGGTTGATGCAAAGGGAGAAATAAAATGTGGACTATATTACTGTAGTTCTTTTATAGCAAATAATTAAGTTGTGGGGCTTTCGTCTTTCAATCTAGTAAAGTACACACAGTGAACTGAATGAGTCTTCCCTCAAAGCATCTTTTAAGTATGGATGCATGTGTGTGTTTTTTTTTTTTAATTCCGGAAGATTTCATATACATCGAAGTGGAAAGACTAGCATATGAAATCCTTGTGTTCTCATCAGTCAACTTCAACAATGATCAGTTCACAGCCAGTCTTTATTTCTCCTTCATGACCAGATTGTTTCAAATCATGCTAGGTTTTTAAATTTGAAAATTTAATTTTTACTTAGTTTAGGCACTCTGGAAGCTCTACATCTCTGAAGAATTTGCAACATAGGAAATCAAGAAGTAAGGACTATGATGCATATAGTGACGATGACGTCTGCAATCAGGAGCCGGAAGATAATTTCGCTAAGGAGCTTCAGCAGTACATACAAGCTAAAGAGATGGCAAGTGTTACTGAGTCCCTACTGTGTCCTGAAGGATCTGTGAAGAAAGAGACAGCAAAGGGGACCACGAAAGGTAAGAGTCAAACTGCTTGATCATTTAAAGTTACCTGGAGGAGTCGTCACCACTGTCCATGGATGGAGGTGGGGGTGGGGTCTGCATTTTATCTCATGTTAAGACCAGATTTTCTTGGATCTTGACATCAGATGTGAGCTGGTCACTTGGTGTACAGATGCTCAGTTTGCAAGAGGAGAGGAGGGTGCAGCAGAGTTTTCAAAGGATGACCACTTTGGGACTCCCCTGGTGGTTCAGTAGCTAAGACTCTGAACTCCCAATACAGGGTGCCCAGGTTTGATCCCTGGTCAGGGAACTAGATCCTATATGTGGCACCTAAAAATCCCGTGTACACAACTCAGACCTAGTAAGGCCATATTAAATAAAATTTTTTAAAGGACATGACAACTTTGCAAGGGAGAATGCTAAATCCCTGGCTTCAGCGTATGTGAAGAACAGGAAATACCTTTTCTGGTTGCTTTCCTTTGAAGAAGAATAGATTGGGATAATAGTGTATGAGACTAAACTTGGGAATATGTTCCTTTTTATAAATATTTATGTTTGGCTGCATCAAGTGTTAGTTGCTTCATGGCATGTGGGAACTTAGGTCCATGACCAAGGGTCAAACCCATGTTCCCCACATTGCAAGGCAGACTCTTAACCATTGGACCACCAGAGAAGTCTCCCAGGAATATATTCTTTGAGATTACTAAAATAAAATTAAGCCATAGATATGACAATAAGGGACAATTGTAAGTAAAATTCTCAATCCTCTCATTTTTTTCCCTGTTGAAATGTTTTTCTATTTTAAATGGATCTATAGATCAACTTAATCTATATAAAATGTTTTCAGTGAATAATCTGACAGCCATATATGAGGTCCTTTGAAGCTTTTACTATTGCAGCGCTATAGCAATTCCTGATGAGATCCATTGCACTTTGAAAGAATCTGGGCTGGTGGCTCACAAGAATGATTTCATTAATTATCTTGCTTTTTTCCTGGCAGTGCCTTATATATTTTCACAAGGAATGAATTTGGGATCCAGAGTATATTAATCCCAGAGCTGTTGGAAGGACAGGTCCACATCATCCCACTTTTTACTTTTTGAATAGTGGAGAACTTTTCCTGCATTATTATAGAATATCCGTCGTAAGAGTAAACTGCTGTTGTTGTTTTATATTGTCTTTAAGTTAAATTTTTGTTGTTGTTGTTGTTTTTAGCTGTTAAGCAAAAAAATAAAAACCTTAAAGCTGTTCACAAGAATGGTAAAAAGAAGAAAATGAAGCGAAAGTGTCCTGGCCCTGGAGACAAAGGAAATGCTTCCCTGAGGAGCAGTGGCTCACAGGACCAGGTATGAGGATCCACGTGTGTTGGAAGGCACTGCATCTTACACCTCAGGGGGGGCCTCCTTTACCCCCAGCAGGCTCCCCACATGCTTCCTTCTCCCTGTTAGGCTCCCTTCCTCACACTCAAACCTTAGTGTCGTACCTGCTGCCCCTGAATACATACGCACAAGCCCCCTGATGTCTGAGTGCTGTGCTGTCGATGACTGTGAAAAAACAGATGTGGGAAGCAAGGAAAAGAGAAGACAGCCACAGGTGCGTGCATGCTAAGTCACGCCCAGCTCTTTGCAGCCCCGTGGACTGTAGCCTGCCAGGCTCCTCTGTCCATGGGATTTCCCAGGCAGAAACACTGGAGTGGGTGCCATTTCCTCCTCCAGGGGATCTTCCCGACCCAGGGATTGAACTCACATCTCTGTGTCTCCTACACTGACAGGTGGATTCTTCACCACCACGCCACCTGGGAAGCCCAGACCACTGGACTGCCAGGAAAGTCCCTAGATAGCTGTGACGGCATTCTAACGGCCATTGGTCTATTGGTTTTTGACTCCCTCTGGAAATTAAAAGTGAATATTTTTGAGACACCCCCTTCCAGATACCAGACCCCCCCCCCATTCCCTCTGGTATTTTGATTTTGCTTTCTAGAAGTTGTTCTTCCTTGGTCTGCAGATGTAATCACAGTGGAGCAGTAAGTGACTCTTCTGGACTCTACTTTTCTGAGGGCTTCTAAGCTGGATGGCAGCCATTTGTTAAGCTTGGTTCAGGAGACAAGAGTTAGGGCTTGGTAAAATATTAGAAACACCATATATTATGGACTGAAATGTATTTATATAAAATTTGTTTTACAAAAGGCGACTGTGAAGCCATAGGGTTTAGGTCTGTAGTCACCCAGGGCCAGGCAGGGCTGCACTCAGGCAGTGTTCCCTTTCCTTTGGTTTAGATTGACACAGTGATTATTCCACCATAACTGACAGCTCTTCTACATGAGAAACAAATTGTAAACATGTTTGTTAGAATTCAATCACATGATCAAATAAAACCGAGAGTTAAAACTGGCATACTTGTTAGGCACATGATTTTGAGAGTGCTGAGTGGAATTTTGACATTATTACAGAGCAGCTCACATAAGTGTGCAGTCAGCTCCCTTCTTTGTACCTGTGGAATTCCTAAGACTGTATGTGGGAATACCATATGTAGATGCTGTAAGTTGTACCACAAGTTAACACGCTGAAAGTGATTTATGTTTCTAAACACCTGTAATAAAATTCCCCTTTCATTTTTATGTGAAAGTCCCGTTTTGTTTTCTTACCTTTATCACCATCTTGGAGGGTCTGTTTCTAATTATGTTTACTAATTTGAGCTCATCAGTATACTCAGCTCACACCTAATGAGCCTGTCATTGAAATGAAAGATTACGCTACTTGTGGTTGGTTTCCTTTTGATTTTGAGGTTTGTCCCCAATGTTCTAAAGAGCCTTGTTCTTAGACTTCACTGTTTATCACAATGAGTGGAACTTAACTTTTTAAAAATTTTTAAATTTTTTAAGTGAGGGCAAGTACAGTGTAATCTCAGATGGTGCGGTAAGAAAGAATTGGTAGGTAAAGAATCCACCTACCAATTCAGGAGCTGCAGGAAACGCGGGTTCGATCCCTGGGGTTGGGAAGGTCCCCTGGAGGAAGAAATGGCAGCCCACTCCAGGATTCTTGCCTGAAGAATTTCATGGACAGAGGAGCCTCACGGGCTTCAGTCCATCGGGTCGCAAAGAGCCGGACACAGTTAGCATGCAGTCAAGATACAATAAGAATTCAGATTGCACAAACACTAATGTTCAGTGGTGGAATGATATCAAAACTGACGATCATTCATTTGTTTCAAATGATACACAAAAATCCAAGTCTTACCTGAAGGGCAATTCAGAAGACTTACTTTTTAATGTTTTAAAAGGTGGTTTAAGATAATTTTGTACAATGGAATCAAATGTTTAATCTCATTTTTCACGTTGAGTTTTTTGTTTTTGTCTTCATAGAATGGGAAATCTAAAGAGCAGCAGCAGCCTGTGAGAATGAGTCAGGGGTTCATCAACCAACATACGGTGCAACGCCAGGGAAAGCAAATTTGTAAATACTTTCTTGAAAGGAAGTGTATTAAGGTATAGTATAAGCAAAAATACATTAAGATGTAAGGTATAGCAAAAATGCTCTAAAACCAGCTTCTGTTTCTGTTAGACACTCCGAAAGCATACCTGTATAATTTTAGAACTGTTTTCTTTCTGGAAAGGTTTCAAGTAGAGAATTTTACTGAAATATTCTTTTGTAGTTAAAAAGTAGTAATGTAATTCCACAGTGATAAGAGAAGAGAGTCTGTATGATTTTAATACTTTAGACCATGAAATTTTTGTACCTTGTTTTATGTCTCTGAAAACAGATAATTTTTTTTAAATGCTTTGTGTTAAAAATGTTAAGGACTTGACAGATTGCAAGCCAAAATATGTAATACGATGCAGTTATAATAGCTCTTTAAAAAGCAGACTATACTGCTTCTAACTAAGACTTTGTTTTCTTCTGGAATCATTTGCTTATCCAGAATTAAGTAGGAATTGTAATGGCTTAACTGTGAGAAATAATAGCTTTCCCTTGTTTCTTCCTTCGGCCCAGGGAGACCAATGTAAATTTGATCATGATGCAGAGATAGAGAAGAAAAAGGAAATGTGTAAGTTTTATGTACAAGGATATTGTACCAGAGGGGAAAACTGCCTTTATTTGCATAATATCCTTTATCACAAGATACAGTAAATTTACTTTTCATAAATGTTTACATGAATGTAAAATTTTGAATGAAACAAATATTTTAACCGTGGCAAAATTATATTATCTAAGCTCAACTCGGTATTGAAGTGATTAAATTGTTCACAGATTAGAAATTCTCTCAAATGTACATCCTCGCTAACTGGGTAGTGTAACAGGGTCATGAGACCTTACATTTTAGGTCCCAGGAAAACTTTCTCAGAATTTCTGCTGTGACATCCCTGAATTGAATCTGTATTCATGAAATCTACTTCATAAAAGAGGCAGGAATTGCGTAGTTTGGGAGTACTTCTTTTCTGTTATTCTCTGTGCTGTATAGAGATTAATTGTCCCTTAATTGAAGAGTAACCCTAACTCTTGAGTATAAATGGTCTAGACATGCTATGAAAACATGGAACATAACAGTTTAGGACAGCTGCACATTTGGTCACCACAAAAGTTGTTTTCCTTTAAATCATTCAATATAAGGAATCTCAAACCCTAACTTGAGAAATTTTTCCTGGAAAATAATATCGGAGTTGTGTATATGGATCCCATTTTAAACAAGTCTAACAAGGATCCAGATTTGCAAGACACATTATTATTACTGACTTTAATTCCCTCACCCCAAAAGAATGCTTTAAAAATAGTCAAATTTCTCAAAGTATTTAAAATGCACATCTCTTTTGTCTTATCAGTGAAACATACCTGTGGTTTAAGAATGATTATGAGGGAGAAATTTGTCCTGTGATAGCCAATAAACTTCATGTGTATAATCATCCTAAAGTTAATTTTCTTATAACCCAGTTAATAATTTATTGTCTCGTGCTTTATTTTGTTAAGAATGGATCTTTTTATTTTTAATTCATTAATTTATTTGGCTGTCCTGGATCTTAGTTGCAGCACGTGGGATCTTTAGCATGTGGGCTTTAGTTCCCTGACCAGGGATCGAACCCTGGACCCCTGCATCGGGAGTGCTGAGTCTCAGCCAGTGGACCACCAGGGAAGTCCTGTCGTCTCATATTTTACATAGAGAATTTAATGTTTCCACTAGTAGAAAAGAACTTCATTAAGGAAAAATAAAGTTATTAGATTAATAATAAGTTATTTTAGCAGGATTAAAATTTTTTTCTTCCTTAACACTTGAGTTACATGAATATCCTTGCAAGTTTTACCATACAGGAGCAAAATGTTATCAGGGAGAATATTGCAAGTTTTCACATGCTCCATTGACTGATGAAACACAAGAACTGTTGGCTAAAGTAAGTACAATTTTAATTTTTGTTTTTCTTTTTTAAAGAATACGTTTGAACCTAAGGGTGGGAATTTAAAAAGACACTTATTTAAGGAGAATGCTTCATGGGTTAGCATCTGGGTTATATTACGACAACTTACTTCAGTATAGAAAATTATTATTCATTTGTATGTTTTCCCTTGTAGCTTAAAGGAAAATTTATACTTGTTGCTGGTATAAATTGAAATGTTCTTAAAAACTTCAGTGTATTTAGCGACTTCAGTAGCTATGTCAGCCAATGGAAAACAAAGCAGATAGAAATAGTACTCGTGATACACTCTTAGAAGGAAAGTTAAGGATCATTGGTTGATAAATATTTTAGAGTTACGTCAAAGCATACGCAAATGATTATTTCAAAGTTTTCTTCAAAAGCTCTTTCAGATTGTAAGAAAAGATAGTTGAAAAATAATAGTTGTTTATGTCCTTTCATTTCCATGTGTAAGTTGGACCTGATTTCTTCAAAATTAAATTGAAATGTGAGTGAAAAGAAAAGATTCTTTTTTTTTTTTTTTTTTTTTTTACTTTATTTTACTTTACAATACTGTATTGGTTTTGCCATACATTGACATGAATCCGCCACGGGTGTACATGAGTTCCCAGTCCTGAACCCCCCCTCCCACCTCCCACCTCATATCATCTCTCTGGATCATCCCCGTGCACCAGCCCCCAGCATCCCGTATCCTGTATCGAACATAGACGGGCGATTCATTTCTTACATGATAGTATACATATTTCAGTGCTATTCTCCCAAATCATCCCACCCTCTCCCTCTCCCTCAGAGTCCAAAAGTCCGTTCTATACATCTGTGTCTTTTTTGCTGTCTCGCATACAGGGTTATCCTTACCATCTTTCTAAATTCCATATATATGTGTTAGTATACTGTATTGGTGTTTTTCTTTCTGGCTTACTTCACTATGTATGATCGGCTCAGTTTCATCTACCTCATGAGAACTGATTCAAATGTATTCTTTTTAATGGCTGAGTAATACTCCATTGTGTATATGTACCACAGCTTTCTTATCCATTCATCTGCTGATGGACGTCTAGGTTGTTTCCATGTCCTGGCTATTATAAACAGTGCTGCAATGAACATTGGGGTCTCAATTCTGGTTTCCTCAGTGTGTATGCCCAGCAGTGGGATTGCTGGGTCATAAGGCAGTTCTGTCTGCAATTTTTTAAGGAGTCTCCACACTGTTCTCCATAGTGGCTGTACTAGTTTGCATTCCCACCTACAGTGTAAGAGGGCTCCCTTTTCTCCACACCCTCTCCAGCATTTATTGCTTGCAGACTTCTGGATCTCAGCCATTCTGACTAGTGTGAAATGATACCTCATTGTGGTCTTGATTTGCATTTCTCTGATAATGAGTGATGTTGAGCATCTTTTCATGTGTTTGTTAGCCATCCATATGTCTTCTTTGGAGAAATGTCTATTTAGTTCTTTGGCCCATTTTTTGATTGGGTCGTTTATTTTTCTGGAATTGAGCTACATAAGTTGCTTGTATATTTTTGAGATTAGTTGTTTGTCAGTTGTTTCATTTGCTATAATTTTCTCCCATTCAGAAGGCTGTCTTTTCACCTTGCTTATAGTTTCCTTTGTTGTGCAGAAGCTTTTAATTTTAATTAGATCCCATTTGTTTATTTTTGCTTTTGTTTCCAGTATTCTGGGATGTGCAGTCTCTTTAACAAGTGGTGCTGGGAAAACTGGTCAACCACTTGTAAAAGAATGAAACTAGATTACTTTCTAACACCACACACAAAAATAAACTCAAAATGGATTAAAGATCTAAATGTAAGACCTGAAACTATAAAACTCCTAGAGGAGAACGTAGGCAAAACACTCTCCGAAAAGATTCTTTTGAAACCAGACTGTTCAATCTTGCAACAAAAGCTCCCTTGAGCATATGCGAATATTGGAAAGTCAAAGGTCCTTATTTCTGAAAAGTCAAAGGTCCTTATGTATTTAGTTTTGAAATAGGAAGAGTTATCCTGGAATTAGAAATTATAGCAAATATTTGGTTGTTTATTACCATGAAGCATATATGGAAAAAATGATGCATATAGAATTCATTTTCTAGTTCCCCTTTTAATAAATATTATTAGGTGATTACTAGGATTAATGGTGTAGGAATCTTTAGGAAATTACAAGAAGAAAAAAAAAAGGAAAATTATAAGAGTATGATGATGTACCTGAATTAGATAGTACATGAAAATGATTGTGAATTTTTTTTCCCTCTATATTAGATTTTGGATCCTGAAAGGAAGTCATCATGAAAATAAAATAGATGAAAAAGGTAAAATTAAAATTTAACATTTTTTTTCCCCCTCTGAAATGTCCCTAGAAATTGGCATGGGAACATATATTTTCTCAAATAGAAGTCTTTTTCTTGCTCACTTAAAAAAATTATACAATATTTGATAGATATAAATAGATATATATGTGGGTCTCTGTGGATCTACTTCCCACTCTGGATTTGTCACTGTCTTTTTGTATTTTTATTCTCTTGTTTTATTCTTTGTAGATTTACCAAACGGGTAAGGTTAACTGAATATTATGCTTGGGTTTGGATATTATTTTAAACAGTATCATATTTGATATTTATTAGTGACTTGCTATTTTTACTCATCATTATGCTTCTAAGATTCATTCATGTATATGCATGCAGCTGTCATTCATTTGTACTCTTGTATAACATTTTTTTCTATGAATATATTACAATTTATTTAGACATTCTACTGTTGATGGACATTGAGGTTATTTTCAATTTTTAAAATACACACTCTTATTATAAAAAAGTGTTTTACCTGTCTTCTGATGGAAATGTGTGTGAGTTGTCCTGAGTATGAATCAGGAAATAGAATTGTTGTATCATCTTAAAACTTAAGATAATCTGTATACTTATGCCTGATTTATATTGTGGTACAGCAGAAACCAATACAACATTGTAAAGCAATTTTTTTCCAATTAAAAAAATAATAAACTTAGGATAATGCCAGTCTTTTCTAAAGTAGTTCTTACAGTTTTTATTCCCACCAACTATGTAAAAGAAATTCCATTACTCCACCTTCAGAAATGGTATGGACCTGACAGAAGCAAAAGATATTCAGAAGAGCTGGCAAGAATACACAGAAGAACTGTATAAAAAAAATCTTCACGACCCAGATAATCACGATGGTGTGATCACTCACCTAGAGCCAGACATCCTGGAGTGCGAAATTAAGTGAGCCTTAGGAAGCATCACTATGAACAAAGCTAGTGGAGGTTATGGAATTCCAGTTGAGCTATTTCAAATCCTAAAAGATGATGCTGTGAAAGTGCTGCACTCAATATGCCAGCAAATTTGGAAAACTCAGCAGTGGCCACAGGACTGGAAAAGGTCAGTTTTCATTCCAATCCCAAAGAAGGGCAATGCAAAAGAATGTTCAAACTACCACACAATTGCACTCATCTCACACGTTAGTAAAGTAATGCTCAAAATTCTCCAAGCCAGGCTTCAGCAATACGTGAACCGTGACTTTCCAGATGTTCAAGCTGGTTTTAGAAAAGCAGAAGAACCAGAGATCAAATTGCCAACATCTGCTGGATCGTGGAAAAAGCAAGAGAGTTCCAGAAAAACATCTATTTCTGCTTTATTGACTATGCCAAAGCCTTTGACTGTGTGGATCACAATAAACTGTAAAATTCTGAAAGAGATGGGAATACTAGACCACCTGACCTGCCTCTTGAGAAACCTGTATGCAGGTCAGGAAGCAACAGTTAGAACTTGACATGGAACAACAGACTGGTTCCAAATAGGAAAAGGAGTACATCAAGGCTGTATATTGTCACTGTGCTTATTTAACTTACATGCAGAGTACATCATGAGAAACACTGGGCTGGAAGAAGCACAAGCTGGAATCAAGACTGCCAGGAGAAATATCACTAACCTCAGATATGCAGATGACACCACCCTTATGGCAGAAAGTGAAGAACTAAAGAGCCTCTTGATGAAAGTGAAAGAGGAGAGTGAAAAAGTTGGCTTAAAGCTCAGCATTCAGAAAACTTGAGATCATGGCATCTGGTCCCATCACTTCATGGGAAATAGATGGGGAAACAGTGGCAGACTCTGTCTTTTGGGGCTCCAAAATCACCACAGATGGTGATTGCAACCGTGAAATTAAAAGACGCTGACTCCTTGGAAGGAAAGTTATGACCAACCTAGACAGCATATTGAAAAGCAGAGACATTATTTTGCCAACAAAGGTCCATCTAGTCAAGGCTATGGTTTTTCCAGTAGTCATGTATGGATTTGAGAGTTGGACTGTAAAGAAAGCTGAGTGCCGAAAAATTGATGCTTTTGAACTGTGGTGTTGGAGAAGACTCTTGAGAGTCCCTTGGACTGCAAGGAGATCCAACCAGTCCATCCTAAAGGAGATCAGTCCTGGGTGTTCATTGGAAGGACTGAAGCTGAAACTCCAATACTTTGGCCACCTGATGCATAGATCTGACTAATTTGAAAAGACCCTGATGCTGGGAAAGATTGAGAGCAGGAGGAGAAGGGACGACAGAGGATGAGATGGTTGGATGGCATCACCAACTCAGTGGACATGAGTTTGGGTGGACACCGGGAGTTGGTGATGGACAGGGAGGCCTGGCGTGCTGCGGTTCATGGGGTCTCCAACAGTCAGACATGACTGAGCGACTGAACTGAACTGACCTTCAGCAATGCTTTAATTGTCAGGATTTAAAATTTTTGACCAATTTACTGGATGTAGAAATGGTGTCACATAGCTTTATTTTCATAAAGTTGTACATCTTTCCGATGCTTACTAGCTTTTGAGCTTCAGCTTTAGTGAAATGCTGTTAATCTCTTTTGCCAGTATTTGTATATTGGACTGATTTCAGGAAAAAGAGAGTGGCTATAGGTGTAGGGAAAATGGAAGAATTAAGGCTAATTGATTTTTTTTTAACAAGGTGTGATGAAGACTTTATTTTCTTTTTTTTTTTCCCATATGGAAAACCAGTTCCCAGTACCATTCAACTGAAAATACTTCTTTCCCCCACTGATTTGTAATAGCCCCTGTGTTGTATATTGAGTTTCTTCAAATGAAGGTCTGTTTCTGGGATCTCTGTCTGCTCCTTTTGTCTGTTTCTCTAATACTCTACTGCTTTAATTACTGGAGCTTTACTGGATTTTGATATAGTTTGATAGAGAATCTGCTGTCAGTGCAGGAGACACAAGATGTGGGCTTGATCGCTGGTTGGGAGGATGCCCTGGAGTAGGAAATGGCAACCTGCTCCAGTATTCTTGCCTGGAAACTTCCATTTACAGGGAAGTCTGGTGGGCTACAGTCCACGGAGTTCATTCTTTTTTTTTTTTAATAGCTTTAGAGGTGGGGTGTGTGGCTAAGTTGATAATTTTTACCAACTGATAACTTTTTTTTTGTCTTGGTCTTTTTGGCCACACTGCATGGCATATGGGATCTTAGTTCCCCAACCGGGGATCAAACCCGTGCCTCCTGCATTGGAAGCCTAGGGTCTTAACCACTGGACCACCAGGGAAATCCCCAGCTAATGTGTTTTTGTTTTTTCTTCTGTAGCTTTGTATGGATGAAGAGTGCTTGTGTCTGTTTATCCCTGTTCAAGACTAATTCAAGACTTGATTTGGAGTGGTTTACAAGATTCCTGGTGTAGAGCGCCCCCTTGTGTCATTATAGTGAAGTGCAACTTCCGTGGACAGTGCGGAGGGACAGACAGCATGTGGTGTCTAATGTGAAGGGTTGGTCTCCACCAAGATGGTTCCAGCCATTGAAACAGGAGGAGTGTATATGGCAGAGATGCCAGCTGGTGCACAGATGTTATGGTAGTAGGTTGCAGAGGTCTCTTCTGAGTGATTGCATGTTCTCAATAAAATAGGAAGCAAGGTTAGACTGAGTAAGGATGGGTGAAGAGGTATAGGAGTTTGAAGAGAAAACCATCAGGTTTCTCATAGAAGACGTCTGAATAGTAGACAGTAAATACACAGTTAGCTCTTTTCATGTCATTAACTACATTCACAACATGTTGTTAATGGTTGCTCATAGTTTTGTTTTAAATTATGGTTTGATGATATTTTTTAAAACCCATTTCCTGTTGTTGGACAAAAAAGTTGTTTCCAGTTTCCTACTATTATAAATAAAATGGAACAGTGTCTCTTGCTATACCGTTCTTTTCTTTTTTAATAGAAATTCCAGTGATGACGTTTCGTTCCCTGGCCGCCTCACAGCCTCTCGCGCTCTGCTGCCCTGGCCCAAGGGCTCACGGCGTGTCCCCACGGAAGCCTGCCCCGCGCGCGGGCCGGGCAGGACGGAGCTTGGCGGGCCGCAGGGTGCCGCCGACACCCCCCTGGGCGGCCGGCCGGTTGAGAGCGGAGGGCGCGGGGAGTGCGCTGTGGAGCGACGGCCGGGGCTTCTGCTATACCATTCTTAAGCCTGGAGTTCCTAAATCTTTTGTCGATAAGATAGAAGAATGGTTTTCTTTCTCATTGGTTCATAAACTGCAGTAGAATGTAAAGTTTAGGAGTGTTCAATTTAGTCACTCAGTCGTGTCCGACTCTCTGCGACCCCATGAATCGCAGCACGCCAGGCCTCCCTGCCCATCACCATCTCCCGGAGTTCACTCAGACTCACGACCATCGAGTCAGTGATGCCATCCAGCCATCTCATCCTCTGTCGTCCCCTTCTCCTCCTGCCCCCAATCCCTCCCAGCATCAAAGTCTTTTCCAATGGGAGTATGGTGATATCTTAATATAATATTCAAATACAGAGTTTTCCAAGCACAAATAATAAGCTTCTAAGCATGTACTTTTGTTCAGTAGTACTGATGATTATTCGAAAAATACAATGAAACTGAAACGATCATCATTATATATAATAGGATCACAAGCGTGCTGTGTACAGTAGAGGCCAGCATTAGTGACACTTGTTAGCAAAGCCCTGTTTGAAAATATGAGTCAGAATTATTCTGGTTGTAACCTAATCCCATAAAAGCCAGAAAGGAAATTGAATATACTCCAACAGAGGTGTATCAGACAAGACCTGGGAAAGGAAGAAACAAGGATGGGTCCTGGGCCCTTAGCGTGAGGAGTCTGAGCTGAGAGCAATCATCGCTCAGCACCGTTGCTGTCTGCCAGATTTGCTCCATGGCGGTGATGCGGGGGGGAGAGAATGCACCAGAATCGTCCATACGAAGCCACGTGGGAGAGACGCTGAGTCGATGCTCTAACAAGGTTCAGTGTAAGAACCTTCTATTATTTAATGACATTGTTCAAGGGAGTGGTTATGTTCCCTGTAGAACTGATATTTTATATCTTCTTTAAAGATCACACACAGTTGAAAGGAATTCAAGATCTTGTCTTGGGCGGTGGTAGAAGGTACATTTTATGGCCAACCTGTATGTAAGCTAACATTGGCTATTGTGCAGTAAGCTAACATGAGCGCATACTTAGCATGTGCAAGCGCTGGGCTATTTTATTCAGTACTGTTTGACTTTTTATAATTTAAGCCTCAAAACCTTTTGAGGTGGATAAGGGGATCCATTGCTTAGAAAAGAAATAAAAATATTTAGCTTATACTTTCTCTCTTTTCATGAGCCTTGGAAATACTTGTATTTAATCTTCTATGACAGTTTTTAACAATTTTTTCCTCATGTAACGTCTAGTTTAAATACACATACAAAGTTTATGTATAAGAAAAAAGTATGTTTTCGAAGAGGCAGTACCCACCTCACCTCTGAAGTTAGAAGCCCAAGCAGAGGTTGAAGGGACTGAGAGTCACGGAAATTTGAATAGCTACAGCTATTATTATTATTTTGAAGAGGCAAGCATCTCTGTGTCAGGGGAGTCTCTTAACTTGTGGTATTAAGTCAACCTGAAGGAGAGGCATGTTCTCAGCGGTGCCCTCTGCACCTGAAGCAGCCTCAGGCCGTGGCTGCTTGCGTGAGGGCTGTTAGAGCCGCTTTCAGCTGCTCTCCAGCCTCCAGTTTCCACTTGCTTCTCTGCAATTCACTCTCTTTTCCTCAGAGCAGGCTTTCCAAGGTACTGCCTCAGTCAGGCCTCTACTCGGGGCCTTGAATCAGGGTCTGTTTATCTGCCCGGTTTTAAGCACTCTGAAGCCTGGGCATCACCAGACTGAAGTGCCTGCAGCCTCTGCTGCTCCCCTTGGTTTCCTCCTGTAAATTATTGATGAATCTCACTGACCTTTGAGGCACTTGCAAGCAAGTACATGTACTATAAAACCGTAGCCATAGATCTTCATGACTCAGGTATTGAACCCAGGTCTCCTGTGTTGCAGGCAGATTCTTTACCATCTGAGCCACTAGGAATGCTTATAATAAAACCATAGTTTAAAAAAAAAAATCTGAACCAGGGGAAATAATAAAAAAGTTGTAATGGGGAAAACTGTACATGGATTTACACATCGTTTGGTCTGCATGGTTGCGACTGTATTAAATGTATCTCTGGTTGGTTTTTTTTTTTGGCCATGTTGCACAGCATGCAGAATTTTAGTTCCCTGACCAGGAATCGAACCGGTGCCCCCTGCAGTAGGGGCATGAAATCTTACTCACTAGACCACCAGGACAACCCTATCACTGATCTTCTTTTAGAGCCCAGACCAAAATGATGAAGTGATTATCTGTTTACCTCTTATTTTCAGGAAGGAGAAAAGATATAAAACCTAACTGTTCTAATAATAGTTTCATAAAAACAGTTCTTACATAGGTCTTCATTATGGAAATCACTGAGTGGGACGTGAACAGATTTCTCATTTCTAAGATTCCCTGTGACGTTTCGTAGAACTTTTTTGCAGTCAGTTACTAAAAGGCACATGACAGGAAAACTCAGTGTTTGTCAGTTGGTGAGACAATATAAGTCAAGTATGTAGCCTTCCAGCCATGGAATCAAAAGACATGTGCTCCTTGGAAGAAAAGCTATGACAAACCTAGACAGCGTGAGAAAATGCAGTGACATCCCTTTGCTGACCAAGGTCCATATAGTCCAAGCTGTGGTTTTTCCTGTAATCATGTACGGATATGAGAATTGGACCGTAAAGAAGGCTGAGCGCCGAAGAATTGATGCTTTTGAACTGTGGTGCTGGCCAAGACTCTTAAGAGTCCCTGGGACTGCAAGGAGATCAAATCAGTCAATCCTAATGGAAATCAACCATGAATATTCATTGGAAGGACCGATACTGAAGCTGAAGCTTCAATACTCTGACCACCTGATGAGAAGAGCCGACTCATTGGAAAAGACCCTGATGCTGAGAAGGATTGAAGGCAGGAAGAGAAGGGGACGACAGAGGATGAGATGTTTGGATGGCATCACAGACTCCATGGACATGAGTTTCAACAAACTCAGGTAGATAGTAAAGGACAGGGAAACCTGATGTGCTGCAGTCCATGGGGTCACAAGAGTTGGACGTGACTTAGTAACTGAAAGACAATGTAGTCTTCCAGTATGTTAACTTGACCCAATTGTAGAACTTCAGTAATTTCAGGTGCAAAAGTGTTGGATTACCTGCCCCCAGTCTTAATAGGATTCCTGACATCCAGCACAGTTAGCTCAGTTCACTGAGTAGTTTTATTAAACATAACCATTCAGGGGTTAAAAAAAATACTGATGCGTGGGGCCCACGCAGGCAGAAATTTTTATTTTGGAGTTTTGGAGGGAAGCCTGGGATGTGTGAACCTGGGGTTTTTTCAGTAGCTTTCAGGTGACTCAAGAGCACACCAAGGTTGAATACTACTGGTCTCAATAAGTAATGGAAAAGTCATTCTTGCCATTAGTTGGCTTAAGCTTGAAATACAAATTCAGGTCCTCTGCTGCACTCCCGGAAAAGCTAACATTTCTTGAGATACTTGTTAAGGAACTAGATGTTGCCATGTCTAAACAGACACCCAGAACGGATGCAGCTGTCTTAAGACCTCAAGGGGAGCTGGCTAGTCAGTGGAAGATGACAGAGAAGAGACTTGGGAAGAACCTGGGTCCTTGAGAACAACTGAGCCATGGAACTCACGACTCTTAAAAGAGGAGATGGCCAACATTCAGATTTCATGTTATGCCATGTGAAATCATATATTCTCTTTACTGTTTAGACCATTTTGATGTAGGCTTTATGTTACCTGCAGTCAAAGACAAGCTAATCCACGTGAACCCAAAATAAACTATTTGTTGATCCAGAGGCCACGAGTCCTCACCCACCACTGCCCTCACCCAGACTCTGTTCACCATGTCAGCTCCTATAGGCGCCACAGTGAGAAACAGTAAGAAACAAGCATGCTTTCTTTCACAGTCAGCATCTCTGAAATTGGGATACACTTTACAGCTGAAACTCCAGTACTTTGGCCACCTCATGCGAAGAGTTGACTCATTGGAAAAGACTGATGCTGGGAGGGATTGAGGGCAGGAGGAAAAGGGGATGACAGAGGATGAGATGGCTGGATGGCATCACCGACTCGATGGACGTGAGTTTGAGTGAACTCCGGGAGTTGGTGATGGACAGGGAGGCCTGGTGTGCTGCGATTCATGGGGTCGCAAAGAGTCAGACACAACTGAGTGACTGAACTGAGCTGAACTTACAGCTGATGGGAATATCACATTTTCATTGAGCATTATTTTTTCTTACTGGTACATTAAAAATGGTGGCTTTTATTAAGTTACCGACATTTCAGTTTGAAAATGGGGGAGGCAGTATTCTAAGGTGGCTGCCCAAATTTTTGACCCCAGTGTAAACAGCCTGCATAACCGTCTCCATTAAGATCTCTGATCAGTTGGTTCTGAGTTCATCAAAAGGAAGATGATTACAGGTGGGCTGTAACTAACCAGATGAATCCTTAAAAAAGACTAGGGCATTCCCAGGTGGCCCTAGTGGTAAAAGAACCCGCCTGTTAATACAGGAGACAAGAGGCGTGATTCAATCCCTGGGTCAGGAAGATCCCCTGGAGGAGGGCATGACAGCCCACTCCAGTATTCTTGCCTGGAGAGTCCCATGGACAGAGGAGCCTGGCAGGCTGCAGTCCATGGGTCCAGGAGCTGAACACGGCAGCATGCGTGCACTGCCTCTGCCTGGTCTTGGGACTGCAGACCAGAGTTCAGGTGTTACTTTGGGAGGTCTCGATCTTCAAGGCTGCTGGGGAGAGAAGAGTGAGATTAGGGAAGTCATTGCCACAAGACATTTTACCCAGATTCAGCTATTTTTTCTTTTTCTTTTTTTTTCTGGCTGTGCCACATGGCATGTGGGATCTTAGTTCCCCAACCAGTGATTGAACCTATATCCCCTGCATTGGAAGTGCAGAGTCTCAACCACTGGACTTCCAGGGAAGTCCTTTCAGCTGGTTTTCTTGAGTAAAATTCTCTTTGAATTGTAAGCCTTTAATTTCCAGAATTCTGAAAAAAAAATTTAATTTTCACTGTCTTGGTCATTGTCCTCTCATACTTTTTATGAAGCAGTAGATTTCAGAGACCCTTTGTCTGTCCTTTCAGGAGGGATGACAACATCCCTTCTGAAGTATTGTTTGACATGTTTTTCTACCATGTCTGTACTTTAGAAATGCTTATCTTTGCCTGGTATGAAGACTGCAGGTGTCCCATCTTCTAGTCTTTTATTTCAGAATCCCCCTGCCTGGCGGTCCAGGAACTCATCTTTCCAGCCTGATGTTCCTCATTTCTGAGTGGGTAAGGCCTTCACTCCTGCTCCAGATATTTAAACTGCCTCTTTCAGGGGTTCCACAGAAGTGGCCTTGTTTACCATTCATACAAGTCTTAAGTAAATACAAGTTTTGAATCCCAGCTGTATCCTGCACAAAAATATTTTAAATTTATTTGCGTGGATGTGTTGCTTGGCAGGTAAGCTTGTTACATAATAATATAAACTGGACTTAATATTGGACTTCCTGAACAAATTCGTGATTCAGCCCATATCTGCTGACACACCAGCCTTTCTGTGTACCCGAGGACCGTAAGCCAATTTCAACTTCCTCATGTCGCAGAGCTCAGTTTGGTGAATCCAGATTCAACAGAAACACTCCTTTTTTAGCCAAAGACATATAAAACGGTCACTTCGGTGTGAAAAGAAGGAAAACCTGGTCCCAGTGAATTCCTGATTGTCTCGGGTGCTGAATGGCTGTCCTTGTGTGGCCGTGAAGGGTTCTATGTTCTCCCCAAGCTGCAGAGGTGATGTGAGCTGCCCCTCAGGAAACAGAAAGCTGCCCAGCCTCCTGCAAGACTGCCATCACCTCTGCTGGGCTGAATTCTTGGGGATGCGCCCTCCAGCTAAATCTGCACCAAAAAAAAAAAAAAGTGACTGACTTTTGGACGGGATATACAGGCCCCTCCAGGTGGGAGACTAGAGGGCAGGATGGGGAAGGGAGCATCCTGGGACAGATGGCGAGGTGGCTGCTCCCCATGGCCTTGGTTCTGGCAGATCTCAGCAAGAGGGCTTCCCTGGTGGCTCAGTGGTAAGGACTCTGCTTGCCAATGCAGGAGACTTGGGTTCAATCCCTGATCCGGGAAGATCCCACATGCCCTGGGACAACTAAGCCCGTGTGCCGCCGCTACTGAGCCTGTGCTCTAGAGCCTGGGAGCCCCGACTACTGAAGCCCAAGTACCCTAGAGCCTGTCCTCTGCAACGAGAGAAGCCACCACTACGAAAAATCTGCATGCCACAACTAGGGCGTAGCCCCCGCTCTCTGCAGCTAGAGAAAAACACGCAGCAGTGGAGACCCAGCACAGCCAAAAACGAATAAATTTTTTAAAAAAAATCTCACAAGGTACCGTGGCTGTAACAAGATTGAGCTGCACGAAGGACCCTCTCTTCTGAGGCCTCACCCAAATTTTCTCTGGTGTCAGGAGTGCCCTTCCTGATATTCTGAAATTGGCACATATTGACTTAGCTGCCCCAAGGCATGTGGGATGCTCCCACACCAGGGATCGAAGCTGTGTCCCCCACATTTGCAGGTGGATTCTTAACCACTGGATCATCAGGGAAGCCCAACAAGAGTTTTTGAGTCAGTCCTGGGGTGGGGCAGATTTTGTTAAGTACAGAGTTGCTGGACAAGCTGGTGGTCTGGTCTCTGGGAGTGAGCAGGTATTGGAAGTTTATGCTTAGGCAATTTGTGACGCTCACATCTGAATGGGTGCAGTTTCTGGGTGGTATAAGTCCCGGAGCAGCCTGTTTGGAAAAGCCACAGAAGCTTTGGCATCTGTTTCCATTCTCAGTTTCCCCACAAGGCTGGCTGACAGCCGAGCAGTTTTTCCCTTTTACCAAGGAGAAACTGGCCCAATGAGAGGTGGAGCAATCCTAGGAAGTGACCTGTCTGCCTGTCAAGTAGCCAGTAGGTGTGTGTGCAGCGATGCCCATGGACTTGGCAAGGTTGTTTCTCAGATTCGAGGAAGGCCCTGACTTTTCCAGGAACCCTCTGCAGAATTCCTGTCCATTTGTCTTTTGATTCACACATACGTGTATATATTGGCCATGCCCCACGTTATGGGGGATCTTAGTTCTCCAACTAGGGCTCAAACCTTTCTCCCCGACACTGGAAGCATGGAGTTGCAGAGTCTTAACCACTGGACCACTAGGGAAGTTCCTCTCACTTTTGATCAAGATTATGAATTGTGTTCCCCTTCTGTGTGTACCAGAGGAAAAGGAAATGCAGGCCTTGCAGTCGTTTTTAGGGCAGAACCCAACTTTATCTGGTCCTTCACTTGCTCCACGAAGCCCCCTGACGTGAGTGACAGCAGTTTCGTTCACTGTAGACCACAGAGGAGGGGTTTCCGAGGCTGCACTGGAAGGGGAAGGGCTTCTTTGCCTCCTGCTGTAGGAATCTTTTTTTTTTTAATAATAACTTTATTTATCTGCTTACAGCTGTGCCGGGTCTTCACTGCTGCACAGGCTTTTCACTAGCTGTGGTGCGCGGGCTTCTCTTGTTGAGCATGAGCTCTAGGGCATGTGGGCGGCAGCAGTTGCAGCTCCTGGTCTCTAGAGCCCAAGCTCAGTAATTGTGACCTGCAGGCTGTTGCTCTGCGACGTCAGATCTCCCCAGATCAAGGACTGAACCCATGTCTCCTGCATTGGCAGGCAGATTCGTTACCACTGAGTCACCAGAGAGGTCCTTCTGTAGGAATCTTGCTGGAGAGATGGTGGGGGTGGGGCAGCCAGGTAGGGGCTGGATGAGAAGGGGGGGATGAGGGTTCGGAGAGGAAGTTTTTGGTTCTGCAGACCCTGAGGGGAGAATGGTTTTGATTCCGTGTCCAGTCTTCTAGCCTAATAATCCAGGGTTGGGATTAAGAGTCCAAATTCCTTCCATATCCCTGGAGTCAATGAATTTATGAAATATTTATGAAATATGCTGATTGGGCTGCTTGTTTCAGCTCTGACTGCTGAAATAAGTAGAATTATGTCACTGCTAGTTATAAAATCAACCAACTTCTCTTTTGTAAACAGAAAACAGACCACAGTGTTTGAAAATTAGCCTCCTGAATGTCCCCAGCATGACTCTGCATTCACTGCAAAATGGTCTTCTCTCAGTTTAGCAGGAATTTCATGAAGGAGGTGATTGTTTTTATCACTTTTTTTAAAAAATGGAATTTCATCTCAGTACATTGGACTCCAGACACCTGAGGGCTTTCTCTTTTTTTTAAGATTTTAAAATTTATTTTATTTTTGACTGTGGTGGGTCTTCACTGCCACATGCAGGCTTTCTCTAATTGCAGCAATCAGGGGGCTACTATCTGTTACGATGTGCAGACTTCTCATTGCAGTTTCCTCCATGTTGCCAGGGAACCTACCCCAAACTTTGAGACCTACCGTTGTAGCCCAGTTTTGCAATGTAAGATATCACTTGTGCATGTGGTTTTTCTGTTTGGTGTAAAGCAGGTATAAGGAGTTCAGTGCATGCCATCCTTCAACCCATAGCACGATCTCGTTGTCAGTGATGGAGGGATTCCTCATTTTTCTCTCGCTTTGCATTGTCAGGATAGGTATGCTGGAGTAACAACTCTAAAATCTCTGTGGGACTTCCCTGGTGGTACAGTGGTCCACTGCCTGCCAATTCAGGGGCCACGGGTTTGGTTCCGGGTCTGGGAAGATCCCACATGCAGCGGAGCAACTACTGAGCTCGCATGCCTAGAGCCTGTGAGCTGCAGCAGGTGAAGCCACCACTCGCCGCAACTCCAGAAAACGCATACAGCAACGAAGACCCACTGCGACCAAAAATAAATAAACAAAATTTAAAATAAACTCTCTGTGGCTTTGCTCATGCCGCGCACATTATGTGCCAGCAGTTCACCTGCGCTGTTACGGGGGCCTCCACCTGAGTGGAGATGCCAGCTTGGAGGGGAAAGCACTCTGTAATACTGCGACCCAGCCACAAGGGGGCAGAAGGGCACAGAGGTGGGAGAACAGGCGCCTGCCTGTGCCCGGTGTGAGCTCGCTCAGTCGCGTCCGGTTCTCTGCGACCCCAGGGGCTGCGGCCCGCCAGGCTCCTCTGTTCATGGGATTTCCCAGGCAAGACTATCGGAGTGGGTTGCCGTTTCCTTCTCCAGAGGGTCTTCCCGACCCAGGGATCGAACCCCCGTCTCCTGCGTTGGCAGGTGGATTCTTTACCACTGCACCACCAGGGAAACCAGCCCTAGAGATACAAAGGCAAAAATGCACAAAGACAAGCAGGTATTGCTGCAGTATTTTAATAGCAACGGGCTAGATAGAAGCCAAATGTCAGTCAAGGGTGACTGGTGGAATAAATAATAATATGTCTTCATAAAGCAGCATTTTCTAGAAGAACATTCTATCTGGTTCTGTGGATTCATATTCAGTATATCATTAAGGGGGGGGAAATGAAGATCAGGGCAAGTGTTAAATGAATTAGTATGCTATCATTTATCATGTGTTTATATGTTTTTAAATGAAAGGGTAAAATGGAAAAAACTTGATTATGATAGAAGGGGGAAAGAGGGTGAAGGGGACAATGTTAGGATAGAGACATCTTTGATCACTGCTCATTTTGTGGATTTGACTTTATAACCATGTAAATAGTTTACACAACTTTTAAAAATTAAAATGAAAAAAAAATCTAAAAATGGAAGCAAAACAAAGTGAATAATCCTAACCCTGATTCACGCTTGGGCCATAACCACAGAGCAAGGAACTATTCCAAATTATTTGATTGTACATCCTCAATATCATAAACCCTAAGGACAAAAAAAAAAAAACTGCAAAAGAAAAACCTTAACTTTTTCAGTAATTTTTTCGTGATAATTTTGGCATGTTATCCTGAGGGTTTAAAAAGTCCCTGATGCTGGGGAAGACAGGGTAGAAGGAGAAGAGTGTGTCAGAGGATGAGATGGCTGGATGGCACCACCAATGCAATGGACATAAACTTGGGCAAACTCCGCGAGATGGTGAGGGACTGGGATGCCTGGAGGGCTGCAGTCCGTGGGTTGCAAAGAGTCGGACAGGACTGAGTGACTGAACAACAACATAATTATTTTGGTCATTTTTGAGAAGGAGGCCTTCCGAATGACAGAAGAGTAGATGTAAGATCAGCAACGTTACATTAAAAACTCTGTAGTCTTGAGTTGAATTGAGTTCATTAGTATAAATAATGCAGAGTTTCTTCTTTAAAAAAAAAAATGGATAGTACCTATTTCCCAGCTCTACTCACTAAAACCAAGAAACAATGACTAAACCACTACCAATGAGCTCTCCTTACACTCAGATTTTGATCTAATGACCATGCCCCACTGAAAGAACACGGATGGATCCCTGGGCGGGGAAAATGAATGACTTCAGGCTGGAGCATAAAATAAATGAGACAAGTTTGAAACATCTTGTCTTGCAAGATAACGACAAAATTACCAAAGACCAGTGTGTGTGTTGGTCCCTCAGTTGTGTCCGACTCTCTGTGATCCCACAGAGTGTAGCCCACTAGGCTCCTCTGTCCATGGGATTCTCCAGGCAAGAATCCTGGAGTGGATTAGACCAGTAGAGTCATGTCAAAAAGAATTAGTCAACTTGAAGTAGTCCCCAAAAGCCAAATGGGACAATTTGAGTGACAGTAAAGATAATAACATCTATAGATTGAAGCAAATGTCAAATATATCTAAGCCACAAGTTCATAATGTATCCAATAAGAAAGCAACACTCACTGGAAAGCTCAGAAAGATGCCAAGGAACCTCTTTAGAAACTGACAAGGGGGGGAAAACCCAAAATTCATCGTCTTGGGCTCCCCAATGGGCCAGTGTTTAAGACTCTGCTTCCACTGCAGGGAACGCAGGTTCGATTCCTGGTTGGGGAAGTTCTGCATGCCTCGAGGTGCAGCCAAATAAAAAAAGAAGAAAAAGAATAGGGGAAAAAAACATTAAGAAAATTCTATCCAATATTTCCTGTACAAACCAAGCCTCAGGGGAGCCAAATAACCAAAGAAAGGAAGTTTCTCCTTAGAAGGTATGCCACTAATGAACAACAGCACCAGAATATTATTCGCAGCTCCTAAGGAAGTAGTGGGTCTATACAACAATCTTCAGGAGCTGCTGACATCAGAAAAGAGAGGCAACCAGAGATAATATGGCTCCCACTGGAAATACCTGTCATCAATAGAGCAGTCCTGTGAGAATTAACCTAACTGCACTCTAATTTAACTTCTAGCTATAACTACTGACATATAAAAAATAGGACAGAAAAGTGAACGTGTAAGTCACTCAGGCATGTCTAACCTTTTGTAACTCCATGAACTGTACCCCAACCAGGCTGGTCTGTCCATGGAATTCTCCAGGCAAGAATACTGGAGTCAGTAGCCATTCCCTTCTCCAGGGGACCTTCCCAACTCAGAGATTGAACCCGGGTCCCCTTCATTGCAGGCAGATTCTTTACCACTGAGCCGCCAGGGAAGAGAGGACAGAGGGCCATGTTAAAAGAAGCTACAGAGGTGCACTCGAGAAAACCTGGACCGCGAGGAGTACTCAGGACAAATGACCCAGTACTCGGGGTTTGTTTTATTTGATAAAATGGGTTTTTAGCCGTTTTGTTGATTTTTGGCGGTGCTCTGTCTCCACTGCTCCACTGGCTTTTCTCTAGCCGCCAAGAGTGGGAGCTGCTCTTCGTTGCAGTGTGCAGGCTTCTCGCCCCAAGTGGCCCCTTGTGTGTAGCACGGGCTCCGGGTGAGCGGGCCTCAGTAGTTGCAGCCCCCAGTCTCAGGAGCTGTGGTTCCTGGGCTCTAGAGCACAGGCTCAGTAGTTGTGACTCATGGACTTAGTAGGTCTGAGGCATGTGGCGTCTTCCTGGACCAGGGATCAATCCTGTGTCTTCTACAGTGGCAGGTGGATTCTTTGCCATTCAGCCACCAGGGAAGCCCCAGGGCTCTCTCTGTCTTTTAACAAGCCTCCAGGTTATTCCAGTATATGCTCAAGTTTGAGAACCACTGCTATGGATTAGAGATTTAAGAAGTGAACCAGCAAATTATAGAGAATGGACCTAATTCAAACAAACAAACAAAAAAACCAATGAGCCACTCAGAAACATGAACAATGACTAAATATTTAAAGGTGTTATGGAATTATTGCTGATGTTTTAGATTGGATTGTTATCCAGGTCATGGTTTGTTTTTTTTCTTTTTTAAGTTCTATGGTTATACATAAGAACATTTAGATATATATGCTGAAATATTTACTGATGAAATGTGAAGTCCAGGATCTGCTTCAGAATTGTCATGGCATGGGGTGAGAGCAGAGATGAGACAAGACTGTCTGTGAGACTATTGTTGAACCTGCTGATTTGGACATGGAATTCATTTTATTATCTGTACTTTTGTCTATGTTTGCAACGGTGTCTAATAAAAAGTTTTAGAAGCCCTCTGCCAAATAATATGAAACTATATTATGTGAAAAGGGCTGCAAATTAATACCTGTTGTTAGGTTAGTCACTCAGTCATGTCCAACTCTTTGTGACCCCATGGACTGTAGCCCACCACACTCCTCTGTCCATAGAATTTCCCAGGCAAGAATACTGGAGTGGATTGCCATTTCCTTCTCTGGGGGGACCATCCCCACCCAGGGATCGAACCCAGGTCTCCTACATTGCAGGCAGATTCTTTGCCATCTGAGCCACTACGGAAGCCTCCTAGCTATTCTGACCTAGAACAGACTGGAGCAATGAATGGGCAATGGAGAAATTGGTTTCCATAGGGGAAAGTTGAGAGAGGCGAAGAACAGGATGTCACCCAGGGAGGAAGGTCCAGGCATAATCCACAAGACAGTGGGCTCAGGCAGGCATTAATAGGTAGGCGCTGGGGCTCAGCATGGCATTGCATAAATGGGAAACAGGCTTGATGATGGTGGATTGTGATGATGGAAATTTGGGGTTTTGATTTGGCCTATGTCATCATCCTACACAAATTAGGGAGGGCATCTGCTCTGTAGTCCCCCAAATCACTCCTTACCTGCTGGGAGGTAAGAAGCTTGTCCTTTGGCGCCACTCGTCCTCCCCCCAGCAAGGAGGAAGGTCCACACTCCTGTCACATTGCACTTTCAGGAGCATGGCCACGCCTTGGTCCCTCCCACCTGGCATTCTCCTAGGGATCAGGTGACAGGCAGGCTTCTGACCCATCAGGCACTATTTGGAGACACAAAGCCATGGATGATAGTTTTCTTTCTTCTTCTTTTTTTTAATCTTTTTAGTTTTTGGCCACGTGACACATGGAATCTTAGTCCCCCAACCAGAGACTGAACCCGTACTCCCTGCATTGGAAGTGTGGAGCCTCAACCGCTGGACCACCAGAGTACTCTTGTATTTTTCCTGGAATGATAGGGCTTTTTTTCTTCTGAACTTTTATAGCCAATTAACAATGTTGTGATAGTTTCAGGTGATCAGCGAAGGGACTCAGCCATACGTATACATGTATTCATTCTCCCCTAAGCCCCCTCCCACCTGGATGACAGTTTTAATAGTGACCTGTAACAACACAGGGAAGCAGATCTGCAGGCCTAAGTTCTGTTGCTAGAGAAATCACAGCTGATCCCAGAAGAGTCAGAAGGAACTCTTGACCGTGTTTCACTCTGACATAATACAAAGAGAGGCATCCTAGGCACCATCTTGGTGGAGGGCTTGATCACTAAACTGGCAACACACTCCCTCGGGCGCCACCTCACGCCAAGGGCAACACAAAGAACTGTTCAGTAGGACATCTGGGATGAAATCTCACCTGGATGAACGTGATTTCCCGATGACTCAGCTAGCATCTAAGTTGTCTTTTGAACACCCACACCCCCACCAACTCACAGCACCAGAGAGAGTGTTCGAAACTCAGTCACTGGAGGGTGTCCCCACTGGGCTCCTCCATCAGGAGTAGAAGGCCCTGGAATCAGTGGTTTGCAATGCACATGTGCCCAGTTGTGTCGAACTCTGTGACCCCATGGACTGTAGACCACCAGTCTCCTCTGTCCAGGAGATTCTCCAGGCAAGAATACTGGCTGCAGGGCCGGGGTGGGGGGTGCCATTCCCTTTTCCAGGGGACCTTCCCAACCCAGGGATGAAACCCGTGTCACTTTTGTCTCCTCCACTGGCTGGCAGATTTTTTCCCAGCTGAGCAACCGGGGAAACCGGGACCCAACGGTGACTCGAGCGTTTTCTTAAACTCTCCATGGGCAGATGTTGCCTTACCAGGCTCCCACATAGCCAAGCCAAATTCCTATTGACAGAGCAATCCTACATCATCTCTGTGTTCCCTTTCTCATTTGTTTATCCCAGTTTATTCCAGCCTAGACAGGAGAGAGCTGGGTATCCCCTCCTGGGAAGAACTGGGCTAGCTCACGGTCAGGAAGAGGCCAGATGGACAGGGATGAGCAACAGACTTTATTTTTTCAGTTATAATACCAGGTTATGTTTCGAGACATGGTTTCTCAAAAGGGAATTCATTCAGGCAGAATCTGCACATAAAACTCTGGCTCCTTGGTCTGGAAGAATCTGTGTGGGGGTCCAGCCCTGCCATGACACTCTGGTGAGAAGGCCAGCCGCGTGGCACAAAGGGAAGTGCAGACAGAAGGACGGGCCGAGTCGTGGCAGGAACCCGCCCCCCACGCCACAAGCACAGGGGCGTGATTCACCCTCAGTGTGCCTGGAGGCCTGACTCTAGCGATACAGACGCTGGGCCACCATCTCAGACACAGGCCATAAGCTCCTCCCTCCCCAGCTGTTTCAAACTCGTAATGCCACTCATGCAGCATTTTGACAAGCTGCCTGTTACCCTGTTAAAACAAAAACAAAGATTTGAGAAAGTGCATCATCTAACGGGAGACCATAAAGCAGAAGAACGTATGACAGCAATAGGTTGGGCTGTGGGTTTGCACTTCAGCATCGTGGGATGGCGTGCGGTGCTGTCCTGGGAGCCACGGGGACAGGCAGGCGGGGAGAGGTGTCTGCTGCGGCCCACGCCCGCAGCTACGTCTCTGCGGAAGAGAAACGAGCCCAGGCTGCTGCACCCCGCGACCTCAGGACCCCCTCAGAAGTCATAAGGGGACACAAAGATGGTGACCTTGGACACGTGGCTGGCCTGGAAAGAGCGGTCCAGGTATTCGGACATGTCGACGTCCACCTCCAGCGTCTGAGGCCCCTCCAAGGTCTGGACCAGAATCAGCTCCCCAGTCTGGCGGTCGGAGCGCTGCATCACGAAGTGGCCGCGGCTGTTCCCACCCACGATCCCGAAGCGCAGGCTGTTGGGCCCCGGCCGACCAGGGGCTGAGGCTGTGGCCATGCGGAAGAGTGTGATGGGCGTCTTCAGGTTGGAGGGCAGAGACAGGTAGTGGAAGGAGATTGTCTTGGGCATGTGGCGGCAGGGCCTGCTGTCCATGGGGCAGGGGTTCCGCTCACACTGGCTGGAAGAGAGGCAAAACGTGGGGAACACTCAGCCTTGGGGAAAGTCAGTGGGGGCTGCTCTGACCAGGCCGGTCTGTCCCACCTGCCTTCCTAAAGAGGCACTGGAGTGACTCCTCCAGCCATGTGTTCTTTGACACAGGCACTCCAAAACCACAGGCCAGGGAGCGTGGCTGGGGTCAGGGCAGGAAAAGGTGCTTCCTTGACCCATCTGTGCATGTATGTCTGGGTGTGCGTGTATGCTTATACAGGCTATTACTACCATTTACATACTATGCTATTACTACTATAGCATGCTATTACTACTGTTTCCGACTCTCTGCAACCCTCTGGACTGTAGCCCGCCAGGCTCCTCTGTCCATGGAATTCTCTAGGCCAGAAGTGGAGTGAGTTGCCGTTCCCTTCTCCAGGAGATCTTCCCAACCCAGGGATCGAACCCAGATCTCCTGCATTGCAGGAGGATTCTTTACCCTCTGAACCACCAGGGAAGCCCTTTTTCTTTCACTGTTTGTGTAGAAAAATAAAGCCGGGAAAGATTCAATGATGATGGTGCTAGCATTCGAACCAGGTGCCCCTTCTAGAGTGCTGAGACCCCAGCAGTTAGCTGGTGACATCCTAGAGTGTGGTTCTCCACATGTGGTGAGCTTGCCAACCAACCAGTGTTCTTTCTTTCTTTTTGTCAGTGTGTCACGGCTTAAGGGATCTTAGCTCCCCAACCAGGGCCACAGCGGGGAAAGCACTGGGAACCCCCAGTGTTCATTCTTGAGCAGGACACTCTGCCTTCCGTAGGCATGTGGAGTCAAGGTCCTGTGAAAGTGCTTTGATAGTTTTTTTTTTTCTTCATCTCATTCAACACAAGCGTGAGTGCTAAGTTGATTCAGTTGTGTCTGACTCTTTGCAACCCCAGGGACTATAGCCTGCTAGGCTCCTCTGTCCATGGACTTCTCCAGGCAAGAATACTGGAGCGGGTTGCCATGCCCTCCTCCAGGGGATTTTCCTGACCCAGGGATCGAACCCATGTCTCTTACGTCTCCTGCACTGGCAGGCGGGTTCTTTACCCCTAGCGCCATCCAACACAAGAGATAGATGCAGTTTAGCGATTCTGGTGACTCAGATCATCCCCGTTAAGGAGGTCAAGCGGCACTTCTGGCTGTTCATCAGGGATGTCTGCCAAGGCCCGACATACAGGCCCCTCCGTCCCTTCACGACGTGACACTGCAGAAAGACCCTGGTGTCTTCACTCTCGGCGAATAACTGCCACCAACTTTCTGGCTGCTTCTAACCTGCTGTAGCCCCCACAGCTGTCCAAGGAGCTGCTTCGCTGGGTCAGTGCATTCTAAAGACAATGCTGAGGCTCTTGTGATCTCTCTCAGAGAAAATACGCGTTGTTTGTGATAGTTGCAGTTATTCTCCTTAAAAGCCTGTCTTCATCTTTCGAAGAAAAAACAGTCTGTGAGGGGCTGAGGTTCCTGGAAATCAAAACTAGTACCAGCAGCAAAGAAGAGTGATATTACGCAAAGTGTACAGATGCCCTGTGAACACAGGGAGTGATCCTCTTCTGAATCTGTGTCCCATACATACCTCCTGGCAGCCTCACCACTGCCCTCTTCCCCCCAGTGGCCTCCCTGTCCTCAGGGGAGCGCTCAGGAACATCATTCCTACTACCCAGGGCAGCAGCATACTCAATGCAAACCCTGAAAGGAGAGAGAGGGAAGCTCCGAGAAGCCAGACACAGCGCCGTGCCTTTCATCAGACATACTTGTGCCTTCTCCCGAGAACATCTAGGGAGAATGCAGCCCACCCCTGGGGAGGCCTGGGTGAAGGGTGAACGCACTCAGCTGAGGGTGGCCCTAGTCATACTCACAATGGAGATGTCTTCACGTAGCTCACGTTGCTGCTGCCCTCGGGGCACTCTGGGCTGACGCACTGGAAGCCTCCTCCGGTGTTGATGCACACGGTCCCCCGGGGGCACACAGGCTGTGTGCTCACACATTCATCGACATCTGAAACACCAGGTGAGGCAGAGTGCGGGTAAATGGAGCTTGGGATGAATATATGCACAACACTCTATATACAGCAGACAACTAGTAAGAGCCTACTGTGCGCAGCACAGGGAGCTCTACTCAATACTCGGTCATGATCCATATGGGAAAAGAATCTAAAAAAGAGCTGCTCTTCAATCACCAAGCCATCTCTCTTTGTGACCCAAAGGACTGCAGCACCCCAGGCTTCCCTGTTCTTCACTATCTCCCTGAGTTTGCCCAAAGTCATGTCCATTGAGTTGGTGATGCCATCCAACCATCTCATCCTCTGTCGCCCCCTTCTTCTGCCCTCAGTCTTTCCCAGCTTCAGGGTCTTTTCCAACAAGTCAGTTCTTCACATCAGGTGGTCAAAGTATTGGAGCTTCAGCTTCAGCATTAGTCCTTCCAATGAATATTGGTTTCCTTTAGGATTGACTGATTTGATCTCCTTGCAGTCAAAGGGACTCTCAAGTGTCTTCTCCAGCACCACAGTTGAAAAGCATCAATTCTTTGGCACTCAGCCTTCTTTATGGTCCTACTCTCACATCTGTACAAGACAACTGGAAAAACCACAGCTTTGACTATCCGAACCTTTGTCTACAAAGTGATGTCTCTGCCTTTTAATATAGTGTCTAGGTTTGTCATAGCTTTTCTTCCAAGAAGCAAGCATCTGTTAATTTCTTGGCTGTGGTCACCATCCTCAGTGATTTTGGAGCCCTAGAAAATAAAGCTGCCATTGTTTCCCCTTTTTCTCCTTCTATTTGCCATGAAGTGATGGGACAGGAGGCTGTGATCCTAGTCTTTTGGATGTTGAGTTTTAAGTCAGCTTTTATACATATATGTATAACTAAATCACTTTGCTGTATAGTAGAAATTAACACAACATTGTAAAGCAACTAAACTCCGATAAAAATTAAAAATAAAATCCATGGATGGAAAAAAAAAAAAAGAATAGTGGGCACCCAATGAGGAAGAAGATCTCCTGCCACCCATCCATCACTGATAGGCCCACATGAATGGCACCAGCAGACACTGCAAAAGGTGCTGTACACGCAGTGAACTTTTCAAAGTGTCCAACGCTGATTCTGATAACTGGAAGCCCTGTCACTCTTAACTATTAGAAATCCAGGTCTGATGGCAGCCCTGAGGAGCTCCCCTCCCCAGGACCCCATCCTCCCCCTCCGGACGTGACAGGTTTCAGAGGCGCTGGAGGGCACGAATGAGTGTCACTGGTCACAACACTTCTCTCGACTTGCCTCCCCCTCAGTCAGCGAGACCTAGAGTCTGCCCTCTGTGGCTAATATCATGCCCTTTATATGTCCTCTGTTCTTCACATATTCAATGAGCTCCTGGCCTGGAGGCCAGGCTTCTTTTCAAACCCCACACAATCCTATAGGGGCCTTTATGAATACTCGTAGGATAGAAGGAAAGGTGGATAGATGATCGAGAGATGGACGGATGATGGATGGGTGGATGATGGAAGGATGATGGCTATCTGGATGCCTTTTCCTCTAGTCCCAGGTTACCCACTCCTCTGAGCCCAGCCATGGGGCCCCACTAGGACGTCACTGGGCAGCTCCCTGTTCACTTGGATTCCATGTCAGTCCGTAGAAAGAGCCCTCTGCCCTCCCCTCCTCCCCTAGTAGTTCCGAGCCACAGTCTGGGACCACCTTCCTCTGCCGCAGCCTCACTCACCCTCACAGCTCTTCCCGTCAGCCAGAGTCCGGTATCCACTGGGGCAGACACAGCGGTAGGAGCCAGGGGTGTTCACACAGGCGTGCATGCAGAGCTGGGGGCGCCCCTCCTGTCCATAGAGCTCGCATTCGTTCACATCTAGGGACAGAAGTACCCAGTATAACTCCAGGAGCCACCAGTGGGCAGCCACCAGCTATGACCCAGGATGGCTGCTGTGTCACCATCGGTGGCAGCTGTGGCTAGCAGGCGGGGTCTGCAGTGGCCGCCAAGGCTGATCCCCTGCAGAGGACTCAGAAGAGACGCAGGAGTGCTCCCCGTTCTCCCAAGCCAAGGACCTGGAGGGCCGAAGGGATGAGGTGAGGGAGCTGATATGGGCAGGGACCCTGGGCCGCTCCTCTAAGGCTGATGACTACCTGGGCAGATCCTGCGAGGCTGCCAAGTCCAACCTGGCAAGTACCTTGCTCCCCAGGGAGCAAAGCGTGGGGCGGCGGACCCAGACTTCCGCCCTGGTTCCCCGCCGCGCCTTAATCCTTCTCATCTTTGGGAACGGGTGTAAGACAGCTTCTGTGGCTGTAAAATGAGGCCGTTAGCAACAACTGGGCAACTCTTGGCGTCCGACTCCAGTACTCTTGCCTGGCAAATCCCATGGACGGAGAAGCCTGGAAGGCTGCAGTCCATGGGGTCGCTAAGAGTCGGACACGACTGAGCGACTTCACTTTCACTTTTCACTTTCATGCATTGGAGAAGGAAATGACCACCCACTCCAGTGTTCTTGCCTGGAGAATCCCAGGGACGGGGGAGCCTGGTGGGCTGCCGTCTCTGAGGTCGCACAGAGTCGGACACGACTGAAGCGACTTAGTAGCTGCAGGCAACTCTTAGGTTGAAACCGCTGGTTTGAGTGATTTTCAGATGGAAGTCTGATAATCCAGGAAGAGGTTTGCAAAAGTGGGCCAGTCAGTAAGACTAAGCAGAGAGGGGCCCAAAGAATGAGCCCAAGCCCCTGCACAGCTCTGGGGACAGGGATGGGGTATGGCGAGGGGCTGTCATTCTAGCTCCGCCCTGCCACCTGCCCCGCAATCCTAGCAGGGAGGGAGAGGGACTTCTGCACGAGTGCGCATGACTAGGGGTAGACCGGGGACCCCTGAATGCTTTCTTAGAACCGCCTCCCAGGTCTCCGCGCTAGCTGTGTCCTAGCAACCATCAGGTCCACACCTACTTACCTAAGCAGCAAGATGCGGGGCTTTCTGAGAGCACGCCCAGGAAGCCACCCGCCCACTCGCACCTACATCTGGGCGCGGGCGCACCCCCCGGGAGGGCGGCAGGTAGGAGCCCCTCTCCCCACGACCCCCGCGTCCCCTCCCCGCGATGGAGCCCGCGCCTACCCTGGCAGACGCTGTCGGCGGCGGCGCCGCTCAGGTGGAATCCGGCTTCGCAGCTGCAGTGCTGCGTCCGCTCCACCTGCGCGCATCGCGGCGCGCGGCTGAAGGCGGCGTCCCCTGCCTCGCTGCCCTCGGGGGCGGCTGCGGGGAGAAGACATCCTCAGGGCCGGGCCTGGCGCACCTGGGCCTGACCTTGGGGGAGCCCCGAGATCGGGGCGCGGCCCCTCCTCAGAGCTTACTCTGGAGTAGGGAGAGGAAAGACACGGAATTAACCGAAACTCGGCCGGTGAGCCAGCGCCCACCCCAAACGGGCGGAAGACAAGGGGACGCGCCCGAAAAGAACGATGCACGAAAAGCAGGCGACACAACCGCACCCAGAGGACCACAGTGAGGTGAGAGCCGCGTTTCACTTTCAAAGGCGTAAAGCACCAGGGCCCTAGCAGTGAGCACTGGAGGTTAAAACTACGGAGCTTATCGAAATAATGCCACTTGCGGCCACATGGATGGACCTAGAGATTGTCATTCTGAGTGAAATCAAAGACAGATAGCATATGATATCACTTATTTGTGGTATCTAAAACCAATGGTACAAATGAACCTATTTACAAAACAGGAATAGAGTCACAGCTGTAGAAAACAAACTTATGCTTACCAAGGGGTAACGAGGGGAGGGATAAGTTGGGAGATTGGGATTGACTATACACCCTACATTACTATATATAGTAGTATATATGTATATATATATATGTTTCCCTGGTGGCTCAGTGGTAAAGAATCCACCTGCCAATGCAAGAGATGTGGGTTCAATCCCAGGGTCAGAAAAATCCCCTGGAGAAGGAAACGGTAACCCACTCCAGTATTCTCACCTGGAGAATTCCATAGACAGAGGAGCCTGGTGGGCTACAGTCCATGGGGTCGCAAAAGAGTTGGACACAACTGAGTGACTAAGCAGTAAGAGCAACAATGTGTGTGTGTGTGTGTGTGTGTGTATACTGGGCTTCCCTGGTGGCTCAGACGGTAAAGAGTCTGCCTGCAGTGCAGGAGACCCAAGTTCAATCCCTGGGTTGGGAAGATCCCCTGGAGAAGGAAATGGCAACCCACTCCAGTATTTTCGCCCGGAAAATCCCATGGAAGGAGGAGCCTGGCAGACTACAGTCCATGGGGTTGCAAAGAGTCAGACACCATTGAGCAAACATATCAATGCATATAATATATATATTTTAGAAAAGAATCTAAAAAAGAGTGGATATATGTATATGTATAACTGATTCACTTTGCTGTATAGCAGAAACTAAATCAACTATACCCCAATAAAAATTAATTTTAAAACACTTTAAAAAAAAATCTATGGAGAGACTTCCCTGGAAGTCCAGTGGTTAAGACTCTTACATCCCATGCAGAGGGTGCAGGTTCGAAACCACGCTGCATGGCATGGCTAAAAAGTAAAAATTCAAAAAAAAATCTACATAGCTTAAAACACTACCTTTTTTTCTGGGTTCTTTTTTTGTATTTTTAAAATATTTTCCCAAAGTGTCGAAAGTTTTTGTTTGTTTCAACCAAGAATATAAATCAGTGTTCTAATCAGTGAAAAAAAAAAGTGTTAATTTTTGAAAGCTTTCAAAGGATTTCAGACTCTCCATGGTTAAAGGGATTGGTGGTAAATGTTATCTGATGCACAAGAGGACACTTAGTCATCCCGCTGGAGTCATCAAATTCATCCAGACAGAGAACAGAATGATTGCTGGGGAGATGGGAAGAAGTTGTTTCATGGGCACAGAGTTTCAGTTTTGCAAGGTGAAAAAAGTTCTAGAGGTGGATGGTGGTGATGGTGAACGTAGTTAATGCCACTGAACCACACACTTAAAATGGTAAATTTTGTTATGTATACTTTACAATGTGAACAAAAACGGTGAATGTGTTTTGTTTTGTCTTTTTTTAAGTAATTAAAGAGAGGCTCCCCTTGGGAGCCAGAAAGACAGGGGCAGAGCTGATGAGAAGGAAGGCTGTAGGCTGGGGGGCCAGGTGAGCAAAAAGCCAGAGGTGTGCTGGGCTGTTGTTCACATTGTTCACGGGGATCCTGTAAGGACATAAACTAGCTTCAGATGCGCCTGCTCATTCCCTCCTTCCACTTCCTCGCAGAGATTCCTGTCATAGGAATAATTTCTATATTAACTGTGCCCCGGACCTGAGGATCCAGGAGCCTGAGGATCTGTGGCCTGGAGCCTGCAGTTTCCAATAGTGAACGCCCAGACAGGTGGGGCTTAGATCCAGTGTCCAGGATCAGCACAGTTGGGTTGAAATGTAGCTATTTCTTTTTCCTTCCTGGTACTAAGTAGGAGGAGGAGTGGGGCTGTTTCCACACAGGGCAACTCCAGGGACAGGCACTGTCAAGGGGCCTCAGGCTCTCCCTGAGAAAGCACCCAGAAGGGTGACTCAGCTGAATGGAGTCAAGACACGTTAAGCAGCAAATCCCTGGGGACAAAACTTAAACTGGACCTTGAGCTGGCTCCAGTGGAAAGATACCAAGTACTGACAAAGCTTGTTCTCGGCTAACCACCAATTCCTTCCCCTATACTGAGGTTCTACTCAGAAGACAACCACACAGACACCCCAGGCTTTTCTGGCAACGGAACAGGACATCTTTAGGGTTTGACTTTCTTAGATGAGAAAGGGTGGCTCAGGGAATCCCCTGGTGATCCAGTGGTTAGGACTCAACTTTCACTGCTGAGGGCATGGGTTCAGTTCAATCCTCGGTCAGGGAAGTAAGATCCTACAAGCTACATATGGGGGAAGCCAAAAACAAAAAGATGCTTGTAGCATAGCATGGCACTCCCCGCCCCCATCTCCCATAGACTCCTTATCATCAGATTTTCTTGGCACCTGCAAAAACAGTCACGACTGAGTGACTTTCACTGCAAAAATAGCCACCATGTGGCACCTAGACCTCTGGCTGCAGAAATGCTGGGACTCAAATGTGGATCATAACCTCATCACCAGTTGAACGTCTAGTTTACCCAGCCCTGAAAATACTCTATCAGTAACTATGGATTTTGCATGGAACATTTGCAGGAGAAGCTGTTCTGCTGATATGCAGAGGAAAGTCAACCACGTGAAGGTGGCAGCAAGGAAGCTTCTCAGGCCAAGTTCCAAATCTGGAGGGTTTTAGGGTGGGGCTCAGTCCTTGCACTTGCATCTTCTTCCGAGTGTGTGTGCACATGTGCTCAGTCATGTCTGACTCGCTGCAACCCCGTGGACTGTGGCCCACCAGGCTCTTCTGTCCATGGAATTCTCCAGGCGAGAGCACTGGAGTGGGTTGTCATTTCCTACTCCAGGGGCTCTTCCCAATCTGGGACTGAACCCACTTCTCCTGCATCGGCAAGTAGATTCTTTAACTGAGCCACCTGGGAGGGACCAAAACTCTGGTTCCACAAGAGAACTAAGCGCCATCCCAAATAACCATCTCAGAGGGATCTATGATGTGAACCAGAGAGAACATCCCACTGGTCTGCCTTTGGTGTCCCATGACTAGGGCCCTCCCTTCTCGATAACGGACTGTCCTCCCCAGCCCTATAGCTGCTACATACCAGTCTGGGCCTGATGCTGACAGCGGCTCCCAGTCCTTCCGGGAGGACAAATGCATCTGTACTGGTTGACACCTTCCACACACGTGCCACCATTCTGACAAGGCTGACTGGAGCATTCACTGATATCTAGGAAAACAAATAAATTTCAAATATAGGCATGAGTTCTCATTCTAAAACAAAACACAAAGGTGGGGTCACTTTCTTTTCATGACAGGATGACTCCAGCTTGTGACCACTCCCCATCCCACTCTGTCCTTGCCTCGGCCTCTTCCAGCAACAGCAAGAGCTGGGAGGGAGCCAGTGGGGCTGAGATGTAGCCCACCATGCATGCCACAAGCCACTGACCCTGGCACACACTGTGCCCACCTGGAGCTCTGCCTGCGAGAGTTGCCCATCTTTCAGCCCAGTTCTACCCAGAGGCGCCATTTTCTAATTTGCAGTGTAGATACTGCAGCTGGACAGAAGGAACCGATGTTGTCCTGGGCCCGCACTGCCTGTAAGTAGAGTTTACTGCCTCTCAACTCCGCCCCTATCAGCCAGTGCCCAGGTAGAACCCTCTTTGAACAGGAACTCAATTCAAGGGGTTATAAGAGGGAGAGATGGCCCATAAGAATGGTCAGAGATGGAGAAAAATAACTCTTTCCAAATTCCCACCCTGTGGGAATAGGGAGGAGTTAACCTTAACCCTTAATTTTTCCTTTTCCTGAAAAGGAAAACGTTCCTTGTTTATAGACAAAATAGTCCTGTGAAAAATGTATTAAAGTGAAAGTGAAACTCGCTCAGTCATGTCCAACTCTTTGCTACCCCAGGGACTATATAGGCCATCACATTCTCCAGCCCAGAACACTGGAGTGGGTAACTTTTCCCTTCTCCAGGGAATCTTCCCAACCCAGGGATCAAACCCAGGTCTCCTGCATTGCAGGTGGATTGTTTACCAGCTGAGCCACAAGGGAAGCCCAAGAATATTGGAATGGGTAGCCTATCCCTTCTCCAGCAGATCTTCCCAACCCAGGAAGAGAACCAGGGTCTCCTGCACTGCAGGCAGATTCTTTACCAACTGAGCTATCGGAGAGACACATTAAACATGTTCAACTATTTAATAGGTTGAGTGAATTCCCTGGCAGTCCAGTGGTTAAGATTCTGTGCTTTCACTGCTGAGGGTCCAGGTTCAATTCCTGATTAGGAAACTAAGATCCTGCAAGCCACATGGAGCAGTCATAAAATAAAATAAATATGTACTAGGCTTTAATAGATTTTTCTCTGTGTGGTAGATTATGGGTAATTTTTCTTTGTTTATTGACAATTTTTTATTTGTTGTTGTTCAGTCGATAAGTCATGTCCAACTCTTTGCAACCCGATAGACTGCAGAATGCCAGGCTTTCCTGTCATTCACTGTCTCCCAAAGTTTGCTCAGACTCATGTCCTTTGAGTCAGTGATGCCATCCAACCATCTCATTCTCTGTCACCCTCTTCTCCTCCTTTCCCAGCATCAAGGTCTTTTCCAATGAGTCGGCTCTTCCCACCAGGTTGCCAAAGCATTGGAGCTTCTGCATCAGTCCTTCCAATGAATATTCAGGATTGATTTCCTTAGGATTGACTGGTTTGAGCTCTTTGCTGTCCAAGGGACTCTCAAGAGTCTTCTCCAGCACCACAGTTCAAAAGCATTTTGTTAACAATCTTCCATTTTTCCACAGTGAACATTTCTAAATTTTCTAATGAGGAGACAATGATTTTAAGCCCTCAGGCCACATCCACTCGCTATGAGTTCCTTAGGCCCAGTTTCAGGGCACAGGCCATTTCCACCAGGAGGAGTGATTTGTCAGTTCACTGACCTGACCACAGCATCTTGGGAAAGAAACTGGAAGCACTTCCTTGTTGGCCTCAGAGCATCCTTTCCTGCTGTGTCTATCAGGAGGCAGAGGAAGGTGCTTTGCTCTTGATGAGAACAGCAGCCTTCCTGTGGGTGGGTTGGCAGAGACTCTGGCTTCCCTCAGCCTCCTTGTAATTGGGAAGTTATGCAGACAATTACATGGATTCCGTTCATTGCGAAAGGACCCAGACCATCTGAAATGCTGCTTCTCCCTGGGGAAGGAGCCATTCCAATTTCTCAGTAAACTCGGCCTGGGGAGGGAGCCTCAGCTTCCTGCCCCCCGCCCACTCCGCCCCCCACCCCACCGATATGTTCTCTCTGCCGATGACCAGTTTTCAGGAATGTGTCTGAAACAACACAAATGCACCAGCGCATGGAATTCCTGTTCCTGCCATCTTGCTCCCCAGCACAGTCTGAAAGTGGGCCGGCCGGTCACTAGGCTGAGAACCTGAGAATCTTTCAGTCTGGCTCTGCAGCGGGGTGGGGACCAGCACCAGTGTGAGTCCCCCGCAGGGCCTGCGGTGGGAGGCACTGAGCCTGGCTGTACTTGGCTGGTGTGGGTGAGGATAGGGTAGGGTGGGATGGAGTTGTTCACGTGATAGAGGAATGAAGAGATGCCCCATGACCCTGTGTGCTAGCACCTGTCTGGATCTTGCCACCCAGGATTTTCATTTCTTAGACAAGCTCCATTCAGACTCTCATTTCTTATCTTGATACACTGTCAGGCATTCCATGGCCCAGTGCCCAGTTCTGGCACACTCTCTGTGTCCTGACTGAAGTACAGCTGTCATCACATTCAAGTCTGTCCAAGCTGTGGCATTTAGTTGAGTGCATGATGACTTCAGAACTGTAAAGAGGACCGACCTAAATAGACATTTCTCTGAGGAAGATACAGATGGCCTACAGGAAAGTGAAAAGATGCTTGACATCACTAGTTATTAGAGAAACACAAATTAAAACTACAATGAGATACCACCTCACACAGGTCAGAATGGCTATCATCAAGAAGTCTGCAAATAGCAAATGCTGGAGAGGATGTGGAGAAAAGGGAACCCTCCTACACTGTTGGTAGGAATGTAACCTGGTACAGCCACTATGGAGAACAGTATGGAGACTCTTCAAAAAACTGAAAATAGAACTACCATATGATCCAACCAACCCACTCCTGGGCATATATCCAGAAAAGATGGAAACTCTAAATCAAAAAGATACATACACCCCAGCGCTCATAGTGGCGCTATAGCATCCATCAGCAGACAAAAGGAGACAGATGTGGTACATGTATGCAGTGGAATATTATTCAACTATAAAGAAGGATGAACTACCACCAATTACAGCAATGTGGATGGACCTAGAGATTCATGCTAAATGAAGTCAGACAGAGAAAAACACCACAAGATGTCACTTACATGTGGAATCTAACAAAATAATACAGATCGACTCATTTACAAAACAGACACAGGCTCACAGACATAGAAAACAAAATTATGGTTACTAAAAGGGAAAAGAGGGATAAATTAGGAGCATGGGATTGACAGATACTAGTTAGTATATAGGGCTTCCCTGGGGGCTCAGACGGTAAAGAATCCGCCTGCAGTGCAGGAGACCTGGGTTCAATCCCTGGGTCAGGAAGATTCCCTGGAGAATGAAATGGCAACCCACTCCAGCATTCTTGCCCGGAGAATCCCATGGACAGAGGAGCCTGGAGGGCTGCAGTTGAGTTAGTGTATATAAAATAGGGTCCTATTTCTACTCAATATCTTATTATAACCTATAACAGAAAAGAATCTGAAAACTTTCAGATTCCAAATTACTTTGCTGCACGCCCGAAACTAAAACAATATTATAAACCAACTACCCTTGAATTTATAAAAGGAGGACACTAACCGAGGCTGTGGAGAGGCTGGCAAGCCAAAAGCATGGATTATGATTCTCTTTTAATCTGTTTACTGAGCACTTGCTATTTTCCCAGAACTGAGCTAAATGTTCCACATGCATGATCTGATTTTTTCTTCTTTCTTTTTGTTTCCTGTGTTTTGTCATCTTGCTTCAAATTTTCCATTTCTTTAATCACCTCATTTCTAAGGCTTTCTGATTTTTATTTATGTTGTCCTTTCATTGTTTTTATATTTTTTAAATTTCTTTCCATTTATCTGGAAGTACTAGGTCATGGTTTTCATCTTTTGTATGGGCATGTCTTTCTGGGATTTCTTCATTGACTGTAGAGAGTTTACCTTGTTTTCTTATAATAATTTGGACAGGATTTGACAAGAGTCCTTTTCTGTTGCTCCTATTTAGGGGAAATAAGTTTTCCCATATAGCTTTTCTAACTTTCTGACTATTCATTGGAAGGACTGATGCTGAAGCTGAAGCTCCAATATTTTGGCCACCTGCTGTGAAGAACCAACTTATTGGGAAAGACTCTGATGCTGGAAAACATTGAAGGCAGGAGAAGAAGGGGAAGACAGAGGATGAGGTGGTTGGATGGCATCACTGACTCAATGGACATGAGTTTGAGCAAACTCAGGGAGATAGTAAAGGACAAGGAAGCCTGGTGTGCTGCGGTCCATGGAGGTGCAAAGAGCTGGATATGATTTAGCAACTGAACAACAGCAACTTCCTGACAGCCTCTCCGTTTAGTCGTTTTTTAAGGCAGCCCATGCCTTCTCCGCTCCACTCTGTCCTCTCCTCTCTCACTTTTATCCGGACCATCTCTTTCATTTGCACCAACTTTCCTTGTTTGACTTAATTGGATTCTCCATCCATTAGAAAATGGACCTTTAAAGGTCTTAGGAAGTTTGAGAGATCCTTGGGGCCAGACTGTTCCAGCCATTGAAACTTCCTGTTGCAAAGATAAACCCCACATCCGAGACAACTGACCCAGAAATGCCAGTACCGATCCATATCCCAATACAATTATTGGGTTTTCAAGAAAAAGAAAAAACATTTTTGGGCAGCCTTATGATAGCAATAACAGTTAAAACAGGAGATGTGGAAGACTATATTTAAGATATTCAGGAAAAGAAAATGTGAGACAGGTGTTTTATGTCCAACTGAACAGTCATTGTTGGTAATGCTGTGTATGTTTTGAAAGTGTAAGAACTCAGGAACTGCCCTGTGAGTTCCTCTTGAGAAGTCTTCTGGACAGAGGTCAGGGTGAGGAGGGTGGTGATGCTCACCAAGGCTCAGCATCACAAAAAGAGAGATGGACCACAGGGGCTTCCTGGTAGAAGTATGTACTGCCGTCCTGCCCAAATGATAGAAACATCTCACCGGCATCCGATCAAGCCTCTGGAGTTTATAAGAAATACAGAGGCCAAAAACTTACAAACTTCCAGTCATAAGTACTAGGCATGTAATGTACAATATGAAGATTATGGTTGACACTGCTATCTAGTATATTTGAAAGTTGTTAAGGGACTAAATCCCAAGGGGAAAAAAAAAACTATTTTTTTTTAATTTGTATGAGATGATGGACATTAACTGAACTTACTGTGGTCATCTTTTCACAGTATATGAAAATCAAGTTATTATGCTGTACAACTTAAACTTACACAGTGCTATACGTCATTTTATTTCAGTGAAATTGGACCCCCAAAAAGAGAAATGCAGATCCTGTTAAATAACCCCACAGGGATGCAGTGAGCAAAATCAAGGTTGTGGGAGGCTTCCCTGGTGGTCCAGTGGTTAAGAATCCACCTGTCAATGCAGGGCGCACGGGACTGATCCTAGTCCAGGAAGACCCTACATGCCACAAGGCAGCTAAGCCTGTGCACCTAGAGCCCACACTCTGCAACGAGAGAGGCCGCCGCAATGAGAAGCCTTCAAACTGCAGCTAGAGGGTAACCCCTGCTCGCTGCAACTAGAGAAAGTCTGAGTGCACCCACGAAGACCCAATGCAACTAAAAAATAGATAAATAAGTTTTAAAAATCCAAGGTTGTGGGAAACAAGCCGTTTTCTTCAACAGATAAACTTCAAAGGAACGGCAGACAGAGAGGAGGAGCAGTCTTCTTCAAGACGACTATGGATTAAAAGGTGTAGGAGACACAGCAACCAACCGTAACGTGCAGAACTTATCTGCACCCTGGCTCAAAGTGTTAGAAATACGAGGGACAAGTGCAGAAATGCTTATCCTGACTAGAAATTTTAAGATATTAAAGGATTTTCTGTGTTGATCATTACTGGACTACGAGTACATGATGACCATTAAACCATTCATTCTACTTTTGTGTATTTGAATTTTTCCATAATGGAAAATGCATTAAGATTGCTTGTCTTAATGAATGGATAAAGAAGATATGGTATACGGTATATTTATATGCTGTACTGTGCTAAGCCGCTCCAAATTGTGTCCGACTCTTGGTGACCCTATGGACTGTTGCCCACCAGGCTCCTGTCCATGGCATTCTCCAGGGAAGAATACTGGAATGGATTGCCATGCCCTCCTCCAGGGGATCTTCCTGACCCAGGGATCGAACCTGAGTTTCCTGCATCTCCTGCATTGGCAAGTGGGTTCTTTACCACTAGCGCCACCTGGGAAGCCCATATATATATATGATATATGAATATATGTATACACACATATACAATGGAATACCAAAAGTAAGTGAAAAGTGTGTATATGTATACATACAATGGAATATTGTGTGTGTGTTCAGTTCAGCTTAGTTGGTCAGTCATGTCCAACTCTTTGCAACCCCATGAACTGCAGCACACCAGGCCTCCCTGTCCATTGCCGACTCCCGGAGTTTACTCAAATTCATGACCACTGAGTCAGTGATGCCATCCAACCATCTCATCCTCTGTCATCCCCTTCTCCTCCTGCCCTCAATCTTTCCCAGCATCAGGGTCTTTTCAAATGAGTCAGCTCTTCACATCAGGTGGCCAAAGTATTGGAGTTTCAGCTTCAGCATCAGTCCTTCCAAAGAACATCCAGGGCTGATCTCCTTTAGGATGGACTGGTTGGATCTCCTTGCAGTCCAAGGGACTCTCAAGAGTCTTCTCAAACACCACACTTCAAAAGCATCAATTCTGCGGTGCTCAGCTTTCTTTATAGTCCAACTCTTACATCCATACATGACTGCTGGAAAAACCATAGCCTTGTCTAGACGGACCTTTGTTGGCAAAGTAATATCTCTGCTTTTTAATATGCTGTCTACGTTGGTCAAAACTTTCCTTCCGAGGAGTCTTTTAATTTCATGGCTGCAGTCACCATCTGCAGTGATTTTGGAGCCCCCAAAAATAAAGTCAGCCACTGTTTCCACTGTTTCCCCATTTATTTGCCATGAACTGATGGGACTGGATGCCATGATCTTAGTTTTCTGAATACTGAGCTTTAAGCCAACTTTTTCACTCTCCTCTTTCACTTTCATCAAGAGGCTCTTTAGTTCTTCTTCACTTTCTGCCATAAGGGTGGTATAATCTGCATCTCTAAGGTTATTGATATTTCTCCCAAGAATCTTGATTACAGCTTGTGCTTCCTCCAGCCCAGTGTTTCTCATGATGTACTCTGCATAGAAGTTAAATAAGCAGGGTGACAGTATACAGCCTTGCCGTACTCCTTTTCCTATTTGGAACCAGTCTGTTGTTCCATGTCCACTTCTAACTGTTGCTTCCTGATCTGCATACAGATTTCTAAAGAGGCAGGTCAGGTGGTCTGGTATTCCCATCCCTTTCAGAATTTTCCACAGTTTATTGTGATCCACACAGTCAAAGGCTTTGGCATAGTCAATAAAGCAGAAACAGATGTTTTTCTGAAACTCTCTTGCTTTTTTGATGATCCAATGGATGTTGGCAATTTGATCTCTGGTTCCTCTGCCTTTTCTAAAACCAGCTTGAACATCTGGAAGTTCACGGTTCACATATTGCTGAAGCCGGGCTTGGAGAATTTTGAGCACGTGAGATGAGTTCAATTGTGCAGTAGTTTGAGCATTCTTTGCCTTTCTTAGGGATTGGAATGAAAACTGACCTTTTCAAGTCCTATGGCCACTGCTGAGTTTTCCAAATTTGCGTATATGTGTGTATATATATAAATATACATCTGACTCAGATAAAAGTCAGAAGGAAATTGTTTTAAAATATAATCCCCCATTCATTCATTCAATCATTCAAACATTTGATAAATCAGCCAGCCAGTTGGTTTCACAGTAACCAAATATCAAGGGGCTACTCTATCAGAGGCAGCTCTTTCAGATGTTGTTTAAAGGTCTCTGAGGAAAGCCTCATGATCCAAAAGTAAGAGAACCAAAGCTTTGCTCTATTCTGACTTCAAGATAACCTTCCAGATACCAAATCTGGTGCAACACCGTGATTTCTGCAGTCTCCCTGTGGTTTGCCTCTGCAGACTCTGCCTGCCTCTTCCACCCTCCTTTGTCTGGTTCTGAGCTACTACTTTTCTCTCTGCGCCCTCTCCTCCGGGTGCTCTGATCACTGTCCTGGATTTAAGCACCACGCGGGAGCGCTCAATGGCTAGGTCGTTTCTGACTCTTGTGTGGCCCCACAGGACTGTAATCCACCAGGCTACCAGTCAGTGGGATTTCCCAGGCAAGAATACAGGAGCGGGTTGCCATTTCCTTCTCCAGTGGATCTTCCTGGACCAGGGATCCAACCCACATCTCCTGCACTGGCCGGTGGATTCTTAACCACTGAGCCACTGGGGAGCCCATTTAAGCACCGCCATCACGCTAATATAATTACTCCGAACTGTGTCTCTGCGACCCTCCTTTGCCCTTGACTCCAGATTTTACATCCAACTGTTCACTTGGGTCTATTGGGAAAGGAAATATCTGGCCCCGCACTGGGCCTGGCACCTGCCCTCAACAGGAGATGAGGCATTCCTAGGGCCCGTGCTGGGTTTGCCATCTCATGTGGCCGTATATTTCCCTTCTTCCTGCTCCACAAGTGCTGTTCAGTTCTGCTGAGGTTGTATGCTGATGGCTCTCAGGCTCACCTGAAGCTCCAGTGTTTCAGATTCCTTGGTGAAGTGGGGAATCCTTCCACTGCACACGAGCAAGCTGCCCTGGGCAATTGCTGCTGAGAGACCTGCCCACCCTGGGGGATGGACGCCCTTGGCTGGAACTGATCTTGCACTGGCCAGAAGCGTGAGGACAGTGCCGCTTCATCCAGGGCCCGACCGCCTTGTATTTTCCTTGGTGACTCCAATATTAAGATGCAGTGGGCAGAGTACTTAAGCCTCCCTGGGACTGGTAACCAGGGCATGGTGCTGGGTGTGATGGTCCCTGTGGGCTTAATGAATGGATCTCCACTGCAATGTCACACAGACACATTAAGGTAACAAAAATGGTATTCTGATCAATGACCTACACTCAGGTGTCTTTAAAAAAACATCCCCACCATTTACAACCCCACCAACAGGAAAAAGAATGAAATAACACCATTTGCAGCAACATGGATGCACCTACAGATGATCGTACTAACTGAAGTCAGTCATACAAAGACAAATACTACATGATAACACTTAGATGTGGAATCTAACTAAATATTAATAATACAAGTCAACTCACCTACAAAACAGAAACTGACTCAGACGTCGAAAACAAAATCGTGGTTCCCAAAGAGGAGAGGTGAGGGGGTGGTGAATGAGTTTGGAATTAGCAGACACATACTACTAAACACCGGTGTTCTCGGTGGCTCAGTGATAAAGAGCTATCTGCCAGTGCAGGAGGCGCAGATTCGATCCCTGGGTCAGGAAGATCCCCTGGAGAAGGGAGTGGCAGCCCACTCCGGAATTCTCGTCTGGGAAATCCCATGGACAGAGGAGCCTGGCAGGCTACACAGTCCATGGGGTCGCAAAGAGTCGGACCTGACTCTAGAGACTAAACAACAACAACTACTATTACATAGACAGATAGATAGATAGATAGATAGATAGATAGATAGATAGATAGATAGTAAACCACAAAACTTTACTGTGTAGCACAGGGAACTCTATTCAGTATCTTGTAATAACCTACAATGGAAAAGAGCCTGAAGCTGTACATCTGAAACTAACATACTATTATAAATCAACTATAGTGAAATAAAAGCAAGAACAACCAAAAATAAACCTCCATCTGTCGCCGGGTCTTCATTGTCTCTGCCCATGGCACCATGCACCCTGTCACCCAAGATGGAGTCTGGGAAGCTTGCCCTCTTTTCCTGCTCGCATCCCTAGTGGGATAAGTTCCATGATGCTGTCTCCCAGTTCACCTTCCATCTTCCCTGTCCCCTGTTCAATCTGGCCCCGGACCTGCTAAGAGCCACATAAGTGGTTTCCCAGCATCCCGTCTCTTCTAGTCATCTCCAGCTCACGTCTACACAGCAACAGTGTGCCCATCAAATCAGTACAGCCCTCTTCTTAAACTTGACTTATATTCTCAGAACTACAACCTCCACCACCCACCCCGTCCTCAGGACTATAAGAGCTGGCTCAGGAATCTCTCTACCCAACCTCACTCGTTCTCAGCTCACACGCTGCTCCAGCAACAAGGTTCTATGTTTACCTTGTCACTTCCTCAAACATGCCAAATTCTTCCCTTCTTAAGCCTTTGCACGTATTCCTCTCTCTTTCTGGAATGGCATCGTTCCATGCCACCCACTAATACCCATTTTCACCTGGTTGGATCCTGCTCATCCTTTCAATCCCAGCATCACTGTCACTGCCTCAGAGAGGCTCTCAACTGTCCTCACCCCATAGGAGGTTTTATTCCCAGTCCCCTGTTGCTGTCGCGAAGTTGTGTCTCTTTGGCTCTTTGCAACCCCATGAACTGCAGCACGCCGGGCCTCCTCGTCCATCACCGACTCCCGGAGTCCACCCAAACCCATGTCCATTGAGTCAGTGATGCCATCCAACCATCTCATCCTCTGTCGTCCCCTTCTCCTCCTGCCTTCAGTCTTTCCCAGCATCAGGGTCTTTTCCAATAAGTCGGCTCTCTGCATCAGGTGGTATTGGAGCTTCGGCTTCAGCATCAGTCCCTCCAATGAATATTCAGGGCTGATGTCAGTCCTTTCAAAGCACTGGCCACAAATGCTGATTTGCTTACTTCTGTGCTCAGTGACCTGCGTCTTGCCTCCTCCAGCCCTACTCACACTCCAAGTTGGGCAGCATCTGTTAGATTCAGCATTGAATCCCTAACATGATCCTTGGTGCACAGCTGGTACCCAGTGAAAACTGGTCGAATGAATGAAGGTTTAAAAAGAGGAGGATGGGGATGAGAAAAGTAAATATTTTTTCCCAGCGTGGTGGACAAGGGTGTTTATTCCTCTCGTGCTGTTTTTTGGTTACCCATGTTGTCAGAGGGACAAGGTCTGTGGTTATGATTTCCTCAGTTCAGGAAGCTTCAAATCTTAAAAATATGCTCTTCTGACTAAGAAAGGAAACAGGGAACTAATCCAGGAAGCTAAATGGCTGCTTTCCATTCTGGAGTTCCGGAGCCTACCTCTGCATTTTTAGTGTGTAATTATGTGTCATCTCCTCTCATGCCAAGTTGGGTTCATCACCTTCCTTCAAGCGGTTGACTGGATGGGAGGGGGGGCAATTATTAAAGCACTCGCAAATTTTTCAGCAACACGGAGGTTCGGCATCTTGAGATTAGTTCCCTGTAAATAAGATGATCTCCCCACTGTGGTCACACACAGAGTGACTGCAAGACTCCTGAGAAGGTGAACGAAGTGGACAAGCAGTAGCCGCTGGTGGGATTCTAGGGCCACTCCGAGGTGGGGAGAGGGGGCCGTTGGATTGTTGAACTCCAGCCCATGTTCTGGGCCCCCATCAATGCTGTCCCACCAGATAGCAGGTAGAAGCACTATTTCTCCTTTTTGACAGGTTTGGGTGGCACCCTTTTGAGGCTTTTACTGGAAATAGCATCCATTAGACAAACTCCTGCTGAGAACAGAAGTGTCGACCAGGCACCGTCCACTCTCTTTGGAAAGGGTCCTGTCCAGCAGCTGATGGGGCACCTTGGTCATGTGACACCAGTGTTTCTGTTCCATCACCACCCAAGGGGGAACTCCATGTCCAGTTTACACTTAAACCATAAGATGAAAGTGTTAGTTGCTCAGTTGTGTCCGACTTGTTGTGATCCCATGGATTGTAGCCCACCAGGCTCCTCTGTCTGTGGAATTCTCTAGGCAAGAATACTGAAGTGGGTAGCCATTCCCTTCTCCAAGGGATCTTCCTGACCCGGGGATAGAACCCAGGTCTCCTCCATTGCAGGCGGACTCTTTACCATCTAAGCCACCAAGGAAGCATCTAAGATGAAAAATATCCCTCTAAAATCTCAGCATGGACTAGCTGCCACCTCATTCCCTGAGCCAGTTCTGCTCAGGCTTTTAGATAGTAAGTGTGGCCCTCAGAGAAGTCCAGGATGGGCTGCTGCAAGCTGTCCTCAGGCATGGAGGTCAGGGAAGAAGGACCAGTGGTTAGGGAGGAGGCTGGAAGGATAGGGGAGACCAAGAACACACAGCGAGTCTGGAAGGAGCTGGGACGTTCAAGCTGGAGAATGAGAAGCACTATGTTGGACAATGGGAAAGGCCAGTGGACTTGCTGGCCATGCTTGGCAGTGGGCCTCCAGGGAGGATGACCTCCACATCTCAGGAGAGGGGCCTGCTCGGTGGGACTGGGTGCCCTGATGTTTGTCAGGGCTGGCTCAGCCTTCCCAGAACAACAGTGCAGGTGGAGGTGAGCATACCTAGTATGTCTCACCTGGTCATACCTTACTGCTGGCTTATAGCTTGCAGTCCTGATTGGTGAGGGTCCAATCGCATCACTGCTTCAGAATGTTCAATATCCTTCCCGCTTCTGGCAGTGGCAAAACCCAGCATTTTTAGTGTTTCTTAAAATTCAGTTAACATCACAATCATATGAAAAAATGCAGATTTCCCAAGTCCTATCCAAAAAGAACTCAGTAGACCTGTTGGGGCATCAGAACTTATGTTTTATAAGCTTTCTGGGTGATCCTGGAGTGCCTGAAAGTTTGGGATCCACAGCACACAGGCCATGATATGGTAAGACTCCATTTTCCTCTAAGGGGGTTGGTCCTGCTGCAGGGAGGTGAGATGCTAATATATAATTAATAGGTGTAAGATCAGGAGAGCAGCTGGCAGACATACCCAGGATCCGCTGAGAAGGCACTATTTACAACAGCTAGGCCATAGAAGCAACTTAGATGCCGGTCGACAAATGAATGATATTACTCAGCCGTAAGAAAGAATTTCAGTCAGTACTAGTGAGATGGATGAATCTAGAGCCTGTTACACAGATTGAAGTAAATCAGAAAAACAAGTTTCATATATTAACGTATATATATGCATAACATATGACACATATTTACACTAAGATGACATTGGGCTCCTATGGGTCCCAACTTTGTCAAGCAACAATGGATTTCTTTGCTCAAGCCACTTATGACTATGTTCCTGAGCCTCCAGTGTTTCTTATTTATCTGCCTAAATATGCATTTTTTCAGCTCTCTTCTCTTATGAACCCATCTTTTCATTCAAACCAGATGATGATCACTGTAAATGTGTATCACAACTGAGGGCCAAATATGGAGAAGACCTGAGCAAGAAAGAAAAATTCTCACAAGAGTAAAATGTGCTTCTGTCCACAGCATTACCAGGAGAGTAGGGGCTGGTCTCGTTCTTGTGAAGAACAACACAACAGCACTTGGTCCAAAGGAAGTGAGCATACAACCAACTGCCCCCAACTCCAGCCCCAGATACATGGCCCAGAGACAGAGGTGGGGAAAGAAGACTTCATCAGCACTGTTGGTGGTGATGGGGAGGGGACTGTCACCTGGTTGTCCACGACAAGGGCACCAAAAGGTGAGATGCCCACACACCTCATGGAAGATGGAATGGCCATCAGAGGCACCCAGTGCTCAGAGAAAGAAACCAGCTGAGGTCTGTAACTCAATGCTAGTCTGACTCTTTGTGACCCCACGGACTATACAGTCCAAGGAATTCTCCAGGCCAGAATACTGCAGTGGGTAGTCATTCCCTTCTCCAAGGGATCTTCCCAACCCAGGGATCAAACCCAGGTCTCCTGCATTGCAGGCAGATTCCTTACCAGCTGAGCCAGCAGGGAAGCCCTAAGTTAGAAGTTCAGTTCAGTTGTTCAGTCATGTCTGACTCTTTGCAACCCCATGAACCACAGCACGCCAGGCCTCCCTGTATATCACCAACTCCCAGAGTCCACCCAAACTCATGTCCATCAAGTCAGTGATTCCATCCAACCATCTATCTCTGTCATCCCCTTCTCCTCCTGCCTTCAATCTTTCCCAGCATCAGAGTCTTTTCTAATAAGTCAGCTCTTCACCTCAGGTGGCCAAAGTACTGGAGTTTCAGCTTCAACATCAGTCCTTCCAATAAACACCCAGGACTGATCTCCTTTAGGATGGACTGGTTGGATCTCCTTGCAGTCCAAGGGACTCTCAAGAGTCTTCTCCAACACCACAGTTCAAAAGCATCAATTCTTCAGCGTTCAGTTTTCTTTATAGTCCAACTCTCACATCCATACATGACTACTGGAAAAACCATAGCCTTGACTAGATGGATCTTTGTTGGCAAAGTAATGTCTCTACTTTTTAACATGCTATCTACTTTCCTTCCAAGGAGTAAGCGTCTTTTAATTTCATGGCAGCAATCACCATCTGCAGTGATTTTGGAGCCCAAAAAGATAAAGTCAGCCACTGTTTCCACTGTTTCCCCATCTATTTGCCATGAACTGATGAGACCAGATGCCATGATCTTAGTTTTCTGAATGTTGAATTTTAAGCCAACTTTGTCACTCTCCTCTTTCACTTTCATCAAGAGTTTAGTTCTTCTTCACTTTCTGCCATAAGGGTGGTATCATCTGTATATCTGAGGTTACTGATATTTCTCCTGGCAATCTTGATTCCAGCTTGTGCTTCCTCACGCCCAGTGTTTCTCAGGATGTACTCTGCATAGAAGTTAAAAAAGCAGGGTGACAATATACAGCCTTGACGTACTCGTTTTCCTACTTGGAACACATCTGTTGTTCCATGCCCAGCTCTAATTGTTCCTTCCTGACCTGCATAAAAGTTTTTCAAGAGGCAGGTCAGGTGGTCTGGTATTTCCATCTCTTTCAGAATTTTCCACAGTTTATTGTGATCCACATAGTCAAAGGCTTTGGCATAGTCAATAAAGCAGAAACAGATGTTTTTCTGGAACTCTCTTGCTTTTTCGATGATCCAGTGGATGTTGGCAATTTGATCTCTGGTTCCTCTGCCTTTTCTAAAACCAGCTTGAATGTCTGAAAGGTCACGGTTCATGTATTGCTGGAGCCTGGCTTGGAGAATTAGAAGTTAGAAGTACAGACACCCAAAGCGATGGCAATGAAATGCTGCTGTAGTCCCACATCTGCTGCCGTAGTTTAGTACACATAAGGTGCTGATCCTGGATGGAGAGCTTTCAAGGTCAAGGCTAAGTCCAGATATTGGCATTTTCAGTGTTTGCAGGTCACATGGCTTGATTTCCTGGGTGTTTCCCAGATAACTCTGAGAGCTGGTACCTGTCATCAACCTTCAAACCATGGTTCTTTCCAGGAGACAGGAAATGGAGGTCTAGATCCATGAATATGGTTCCAGTCGCCCAGGGCCCGTCATTATCAGCCTGCTTTTGTCCTTAGAGATGGCCTGTCTTCCTGATGTTCCTTTATATTTTCAAGTTATTCATGCACTAGAAGTCCTCTCCAAGCTACTCTTCACAATAAACTTACTGATATTTATCCAACATTTGCATTTTCCCCTTCAAAGCTTGGGCAAGTCATGGACATTCTGCCCCAGCAGAAGTCCCATGAATCTTGTTCTGAAAATGACTGGTATCCATGATATTTTGACCATATACATTTTTTCTTTGACCATGCCAGTTGACATGTAGAATCTCAGTTCCTCATCCAGGGATCAAACCTGTGCCCTCTGCGGTGCAATCATGGAGTCTCAATCCCTGGATGGCCAGGGAAGTCCTTGACCATATGCTTTTGAAAAGCCAACAAATTATGTGTGCCATGGCTGATTTTCCTCTCCCTCAAGAAAGTACTATTTTCCATGAAAAGATGCTCAACATCATTCTTTATTAGAGAAATGCAAATCAAAACTGCAATGAGGTATCACCTCACACCTTCAGAAAGGCCATCATCAAAAAATCTACCAGCAATAAATGCTGGAGAGGGTGTAAAGAAAAGGGGACCCTCTTGCACTGGTGGTGGGAATGTAAATTGATATAGCCACTAGGAGAACAGTATGGAAATTATTCTCAAAAACTAGGAATAAAACTACATTATGACCCAGCAACCCTGCTATTGGACATATAGGCTGAGAAAGCCATAATTGAAAAAGACACGTGTACCCCAATGTTCACAGGAGCGCTATTTACAACAGCTGGGACGTGGGAGCAGCCTCGATGTCCATCAGCAGACGGATAAAGAAGGTGTGGGGCACATACACAATGGAATGTTACGCGGCCACAAAAAGGAATGCATTTGAGTCAGTTCCGATGAGATGGATGGCTTGTTATACAGAGTGAGGTAAGTCAGAAAGAGAAAAACACAATTCGTATATTAAAGCACATTGGAGTCTAGAAAACTGCTACTGATGAACCTATTTGCAGGACAGGAGTAAACATGAAGATTTACAAAACAGACTTTGGACACAGTGGGGGAGGGAGAGGGGATGCATTGAGGGAGGAGCACTGACGTACACATACCACATGTGAGACAGAGCCGGTGGGGAGCTGCTGTCTAGCACAGGAGCTCAGCCTGGTGCTCTGTGACAGCCGTGAGGGCTGGGGTGGCATGAGGGGGAGCAGGGAGGTTCAGGAGGGAGGGACATATGCGTGCTTGTGGCTGATTCATGTTGTTGTATGGAAGAAGCCAACACAACATTGTAAAGCAATTATCCTCCAATTAAAAAAAAAAAATGTACTGTTTTCAAGGTTAGCACAGAGGAAAAAAGAAGCCTTTTCATGCCTCCTTCTCAGCTAAATGGTTTCTCCTGTAGCTTGTCTACACCAAGCCCCAATGCAGTCACAAAGGACTCCTGAGAAATTTCCTCAGCATTATAGATCACAAAGAACCTTGCCATCAAACGGCAACCCCGGAGCAAAGCAGTCCAAATAAGAAACGTCTCTCTGCGGTATCTCCCCTGGCCCCTCCCCAGCCCACAGCAGGCTTCTTGCCCCAACTCTGCGATAAGAGTGCATATGTCAACCAGTTCAGCCTGTCCTCTAGCTGTGACCTTGGGCAAATTCCTTCACCTCTCTATGCGTCCATTTCCCTATAGGTAAAACAAGACTAAATCGTTGAGAGGGTCTGGCAAGGGATTCTGGAGATAGAGGCCAGCCCAGGCATGGAGTGAGTCATCAGACAGGTTGGCTACGGCTCTGTGTTGAAAAATCAGGGAGAAAATGCCCCTTGGAATGACCCCTCCCATCCAGCAGGCCCCTGGGAAGGAGGGACCGTACCTTTACAGCGGGGTTGCTCCCCCGTCCAGGTGCCGTTGGGAAGACACACCACACTGCTGGGCCCGACCAGCCGGAAGCCGGGATTGCAAGTAAAATGGACTTCGTGATCCACTAAGTACTTGCTTCCAAACTTTCTGCCATCCAGAGGGGCATTCAGAGCAGGGCAGGAAACTGTAAGGGAAAAAGGAAGGCCCACGAGCATTTAGACATCATTCTGGATTACAATCCATAAAGAAGGCTGAGTGCAGAAGAACTGATGCTTTTGAATTATGGTGCTAGAGAAGACTCTCGAGAGTCCCTTGGACAGCAAGGAGATCAAACCAGTCAGTCCTAAAGGAAATCAACCCTGATATTCATAATGATGAAGCTGAAGCTCCAGGTCTCTGGCCATTTGATGCGAAGAGCCCACTCACTGTAAAAGCCCCTGATGCTGGGAAAGATTGAGGGTAGGAGGACAAGGGGGCAACAGAGGATGAGATGGCTGGATGGCATCACCGACTCAATGGACATGAATTTGAGCAACCTTCAGCAGGGAGTGAAGGACAGGGAAGCCTGGCGTGCTGCAGTCCGTGGGGTCGCAAAAAGCCGGACAAGATGGAGCAACTGAAGGGCAACAACTGCCTTACAGTGGGCTTCCCCAGTGGTTCAGCAGAAAGAATCTGCCTGCCAGGGCAGGAGATGCGGATCTGATCCTGGGTCGGGAAGACCCCCTGAAGAAGGAAATGGCAACACACTCTAGTATTCTTACCTGGGAAATCCCACAGACAGAGGAGCCTGGAGGGCTATAGACATGGGGTCACAAAAGAATCAGACATGACTTCGTGACTAAACAGCAACAAACTGGATCACAAAGCTTCTCACCCTCAGCACCCGCAGGCTGAGCGCCTGCTGCAAGCTGTGCACTGGGCTCCACATCTTATTTTGTATTAAATGTTTTGGCTGCACCACAAAGCTTGCAGGGTCTTAGTTCCCTGATAAATGATCTAATTCAAGCCCTTGGCAGTGACAGCTCGGAGGCCTAGCCACTGGACTGGCAGGGAAGTCCTTGGACTGCACATTCAAAATACTACGTGTCACTGAATACTCAGAGCACTCTTGGGCACAGGTAATGCATGCCCGCTTGGTGACAGATGAGATCATGGCTTAGACACACTGTGGTGTGCAGGGCCTGGCAATGTGGGAGGGTGGGAGCTGGGACCCCTGTAGGGCCCACCCACTCGTTCTGCTCTCTTGGATCCCCAGCCTCCCCAGGGTCTCCTTGGTTCTCCCAGACAGGCCATACTCAGCCCCATCTCCAGGCCCTGGTTTTTGCCCTTTTCCCTGCCTAGAATGTTCTCTCCCCAAGGACTGCCCATCTCTGGCGGCTTTGACTATCTAGGTCTTGACTTGAACGCCCACCGCTTTCCAGGGCGTTCTTCCATCATGTTCCACTAAGATTCTTCCCCTGCCCATGAGCTCACTTGGCTTTCTTCTAATGTTTGTAACTGTTGGCATTATCTTATCGACATGTTTGTTGGTACATTTGATGTCAGTCTACCCCTCAGAACTCCCAGTGGGGCAGAGACCTCGCCTGACCTCCTGTCTCGTCTGTATCCCCGTCACCAGCTTGTAGTGAAGGCCTGGTAAATAATTCTTGACCAAATGAATGAATGAAAAATTGTTTATTGTATTCTTACTGTCTGCCAGGCACCCTATTAGGAGTTTGAGACAATTAGTGAACAAACAGATGAAACTCAGCTCTCAGGAAGCTTCCTTCCATCAGGGAAGACACTCGACAAGCAAGATCCACAAGCAAATGGCAGAGTGTGACAAGAGGTGACAAGTGCCGTGTAGAAAGTAAAGTAGCACAGGGGAAGCCAGAGGAGGGGTGTGTTTTGGGTATAGTGGGCAGGGGAGGCCTCCTTGGGACAAAGAGCTGAAGAAGCTAAAGGCATGACTATGCAGGTATCCAAGGAGGATAGAGGGATCAAGTTGGTGCGAAGGCCCTGAGATAGGCATGTGCCTGGCAAGTCTGAGGAATGTCCGGGAGACCGCCATGACTGCAGCGGGGTGAACAAACTGGACAGCAATAGGGCATGAAGACAGAGAGGCAATAGGGAGTTAGAGACAGCAGTGCCGTGGCATCCCAGAGGAGAGAAAAGGCCACGTAACTTGCTCTTGGTGTGCAGCGGGGCTGGAGAGGGGAGACGGTCCCTGTTCCTCCCCAGTCTGCAGCCAAGCTCCACTCGTGGTCCACGCTGGTCTAAAGGAAGGCTGCCCCAAGTTGGGACAGCTTGGGTTTGGATTTGTCTGAGCTGGAAATTCAGTCACTTCTAACTCGTTTTTAAGGTAAGATCCAAATGTCATTTGTAAAAATACTTTCAGGGTTTTAGACAGATGAAAACAAAGCTGTTGCTTCAGCTGTATAGGCTGTAGTTTGTGATGGAGAATAGCTCAGCATCTACTAGGCGGACAGCATCCGTCCACACATCGCTCCAGGGGCGGGGGAACAGCCACTTGCATCTCTGTCCCATATCCCCACCCCCGTGTCCTGGGAGAAGAGTGGGAGCCGGTTCACTCCCTGAGGACGCTCAGTGCCCTTTGGGTTCTGGGGAACATTTGACGATTGACACGTGACCTTCTGTTAGTGAACTTCCAAGTGGGCACCCACAGTAATGACCTTGTGAGCAGAAAGCCAGGCGAACCCACATCCCAACACTTGGGCACCCCCAGCTCACTGCCTTAGTCCCTGCAAGTACACGACTTTATATTTCTCTTTGAAAAATCTCCTACTGCATTGTGCTGAAGAGGATTTAAAACGCTTTGGGGGAAAGGAGTAGGGTCTCCATGGGGAAGAGACATTTTTAAAACCTTCAAAGAAAGAAAACTTACCCACTGGAGCAACTCACAGGCAAATGGTATCGGAATGGATGGAATCATATCTCCATATGGCTCCATAATGCAAGGATCAAACCTGGGTCTCCTGCATTGCAGGGAATTCTTTACCATTTCAGGTACCTGAGCAGGCCCCCATACATGTCAGCAGACTTAGTGAATGGATGTGCATGGGTGCATGCGAAGTTGCTTCAGTTGTGTCTGACTCCTTGTGACCCCACTGACCGTAGCATGGCAGGCTCCTCTGTCCATGGGAATCTTTAGGCGAGAATACTGCAGGGGGCTGCTGTACCCTCCTCCAGGGGATCTTCCCAACCCTGGGATCAAATTCACTTCTCTTGTGCCTCCTGCATTGGCAGGTGGGTCTTTACCAAGAGCACCACCTGGGAAATCCCAATGAATGGATACAGATTCAATAAAAATCTATTTTCAGGCATTTCCCAAATGGTAGCCAAAAGATTCTGTTGGGTGGGACGACATGCCCCTTGGCTGGTTCATTTTATCATGATCGTCTCTTGGTGAGCCTACAGGGCCTCCACCATCCCAGAGGATGTAACATGTAAGAAAGAGCTCAGCAGGAAATCAGTCCTGGCGATTTGGGGACGTTATTGGAATGAGGCTGCGGAGATAAGTCCTAAAGCTGATGGACTGTGAAGTTTTCAGGGAAGAAAGGCTGGGAAAATAGGAGGGAGATACTCAGAAATAAACCAGAAAGAAGGCCAAGAATTCTTTGGTACTGAAAATTATTCTTCCTGATTCCCAAGCAAATGCCCTTTTAAAAAAAAGAAAAGGTAATTTTCCTTCTAACTGCAGTGTGATCTGGGGCAAGCCTCTGGCTTCCCCTGGGCACCTGTCAGGGCCCTTTACCCTGCAAGGTGGTGCTGACAGCTGCCCGCCCCCATGTCCAATGCACGAGGGAGACAAATTGCACGGCAGCAATTCTTTAAAAAGAGAATTGGCCACTTTTTTTTTTTTAAGGTGTGTCCTGTGGGATCCTGGTTCCCTGATCCCAAACCCATGACCATAGTGCAGAGTCTTAACTGCTAGACCAACAAGAATGTCCCAAGAATTGGCCACTTTAAAAAGGTCTCGCATAGCTCAGGAAAAAAAGACCTTGAACCCAGAAGCAAGAAGATTAGTAATTTAACCATAGCTATGTTTCTTTTTAAATATATACATATGCATATATGTGTATTTATTTGGCTGTGCTGGGTCTTAGTTGCAGTACATAGGATCTTCAGTCTTGGCTACGGCATGAAGGACCTTTTTCTTCAGTTGTGGGATCCAGCTCCCTGAGCAGGGATCGATCCCTGGTCCCCTGCACTGGGACCGCAGCCTTAGTCACTGGACTACCAGGGAAAACCCCTACCTTTTCTTTTCTGTATTCATGGACAGGGACCTCAAAGATGGGCAGGGCAGCTGTAGAAATTCCCTTCTGCAGGCTTTTCTTGGAAACTCCCAGAAACCCGCAGGCACTCTGATCCCATGAAAACAGGAAGGACCAGTGCGGTTGAGCCTCAGCAGTGAACAAAATCCCCGGAACAGAACCCACTATCACTAACTCACGTTTCTTGGCCTCAGTTTCCACATCTGCAGCCAAAAGGGGGGATGCCACGCTGTGACAAGCCCCAGCGAAGGCCGCGGCCTCTCGGCACCTTGGAAAGTGTGAGGCCTTTGGCCACCAGGTCCAGCTCTGCACCCATGCAGCCAAAGAAAACAGGAGTTGACTCAGGGCTGTGGAGACTCTAGATTTGCTACCAGAGTCTGCAAAAGTGGAAAATCTAACCCAGGAAATCCATCTCACACCACCAAGGAGGCCCTGGAGAAAAGCGTCTTAAGTGAGTGAAGACATCAGATATGCCTCAGGCTGATGACTTACACAAATATATGGCAACCCTACCCAACCCCCCATAACCCTGTGTGCATGTGAGCAAAAGTGTTAGTCCATCACTCATGTCTGACTTTTGCGACCCCGTGTATTGCAGCCCACCAGGCTCCTCTGTCAATGGGATTCTCCTGGCAAGAATACTGGAGTGGGTAGCTGTTCCCTTCTCCAGGAGAATCTTCCCAACCCAAGGATTGTACCCAGGTCTCCCATATTGCAGGCAGATTCTTTACTGCATGAGCCATCAGAGTCATCATGACTTAAACAAACATACAACAGGCTCCCTGACCCCTGACACCCTGAGGAGAGGCCAGAAGAAATGCAGCCACCCATGCCAGGACTTGACAGCGTGCAATCCATTACTGGGACAACCAGGAAAGGCCCAGTGTCTGTCAGAGTCCTACCCCAGGGGAAGGGGTCTGGGGGCAGGGGGGAGGACAGCAGAGACAAATGCAAATTGCCCTCAGCAGCCCCTCCATCCCAACCCACGGCACTAACAGGGGGCTCATGGAAAAGGAATAATTTTCACGCCTGGAAAACAAGCCAGTGTTGGTTCATGGGCTGTACCCAGCAGGCCACAGGAGTGAGAGCTATTAATGGTGGAGAAGCCATGAATGTTCCAGGAGAGGGTGTGTGGGACCCCTCTTTGCTTTTCATTCAGTTTGCCGTGAAATGACAACTGCTCTAAAAAAAAAAATAGTCTATTAAATGACAAAACAAGAAAAATGAACCAACTAGGGTCTCTCCTGATGGGGATGCAGGCTCTGAAAGTTGTGCCTTTCGACCATTCTCTGGAGAAGCTATGCATGGGGTTCTCCAGGCAAGAACACTAGAGTGGGCTGCCATTTCCTCCTCGAGGGGATCTTTAGACCCAGAGATGGAACCCGAGTCTCTTACATCTCCTGCATTGGCAGGTGGGCTGTTTACTACTAGTGGCCCCCGGGAAGCCCCGAAGATAGGGGGAAACGGGCACGTCTTCCTAGCACCCAGCCCCATACAGAAGGCGAGGCCGGGAAGGCCTGGGAATCAATCCAGCCATGGGAGATGGGAGCAGGGAGAGGACCCTCGGCGCTCGGGGCGCTGACCCGGGGACCCACCTGGGGGCGTATCCGGGCCCGCCTTGCTCACAGAGCTCTGCAGCGCCGCCAGCCGGCTCTTCATGTGACGGACGCCCTCGGCGAAGCGTGTCTCCTGGCCTTTCAGCAACTGCTGCAGGTGGCGGATAGCCATGAGGAACTGCTGTTTGTTGAGACAGTTCTGGGGAGAGGAAAAAATATTCATCACCACCACTAGCATGGGGGGCCAGGGGTTACCGGGACCCTGGGCTCTAACACCCTGGGGATCCGCTAAGTACAATACAGAAGCGGCCCCGCTGATGTCCCGACAATATATCGGGTGAGGCCCCCCAAAAAGCACTCCCCAGTTCCTCCCTCAACGAAAATAAAGCTCTGATTTTCAGAGTGCAGGGCAGAAGTGATGACTCTAAGTGATTGGGTGGTAGAATTATCTGAAGGCAATGTGCCTTTATGAGTGGTCTTACTTCAAAGACCCACCCCCCCTCCATCCTGCTAATTCTTCACTCCAAGTTAATGCTCTGAAATCTGGGCCTCGAGGAACATTTTCCTTCTCTAACTTGGACATTTTTAAGCAGATGGATGATATAACATAAAACAGGCAAATCAGGGAAGCCCAGTGGTTCCCATTCTTTTAAAAATGTAACAGGGCACAGGACTTCCCTGGTAGTCCAGTGGTTAAGAATCTACCTTGCAATTCAGAGGATGCAGGTTCGATCCCTGGTTGAGGAACTAAGATCCCACATGCCTTGGCACCACTAAGCCCCGGAACAACAATAGAAGACCCCACGTGACTCAAGGAAATCCCATATGCCACAACTAAACACCCGACACAGCCAAATAAATAATTAAGTATTTAAAAAATATAACAGGGCAAGTTCAGTTCAATTCAGTCGCTTAGTTGTGTCCAACTCTTTGTGACTCCATGGACTGCAGCACACCAGGCTTCCTTGTGCATCACCAACTCCCAAAACTTGCTCAAACTCGTGTCCATCAAGTTGGTGATATCATCCAACCATCTCATCCTCTGTCGTCCCCTTCTCCTCCTGCCTTCAATCCTTCCCATCATTGGAAAATGCTGGAGAAGGGAATGGCATACCACTTCAGTATTCTTGCCTTGAGAACCCCATGAACAGTATGAAAAGGTAACAGGGCAACTATGAAGAATTAAAGGAGCATTCAGTTAAGGTTCATGCTGAGTTCTAACACTTTTTGAAAAGCTCAAAACACAGAAGAAGGAGGCATGTGCTTATCACGATAGAGACTAACTTTAGCAACACTTGGTATCATGCCTAGTGATAAAAATCTCAAGGTTTCTGATCCTAATGGGGGCTTCCCAGGTGGCACTACGTGGTAAAGAACCCGCCTGGTAATGCAGGAGATGTAAGAGAGATGGGTTTGATCCTTGGGTCGGGAAGATCCCCTGGAGGAGGAAACAGAAACCCACTCCAGTACTCTTGCCTGGGAAATCCCACGGACAGAGGAGCCTGGCAGGCTACAGTCTGTGGGGTTGCAAAGAGTTGGACAGGACTGAAGTGACTGCGCGTGCACTGGTCCTAATTGCCCTTAAGAGCCAGGATGTGAACAGGAGGGAGAGGTGAGGACTTCCCTGGTGGTCCCATAGTTAAGACTGCGCTTCCAGCATGGAGGGCACAGCTTCAATCATTGATCGGGGAACTAAGGTCCCCCATGCCAAGGTGGGGAGGGTGCAAAAAAATAAACAAATAAGAACATTGCCTCACTGGGAACAAAAAGAAAGAAAGAAAGGAGAGGTGAGTACCGTAGGCAGAGATAGGACAGGCCCTGGTTCACATGTTGGACATTACCTCAGCACAGCCTAGTCCAGCCTGACTCACATGACCTGCATGGAACAAAGGAGAGTGGGATGATGGCAACCTCTAGGGATAGGCTTGTGAATCCGCTTTTTTTTTTTATACTTAATTTTTTTTCCTACAATGATTATCAGCTTAATAATTAGAAAAAAAGGTTTCAAAGGTGGCCAGCGGCCGGCAGCCGGGAGGCATGTGGCCTCTGCAGCCTGGGTGGCTTCCAGCATGGCCAGTGGAGTGCTGCCACCGCGGCGGAGACGGAGCCGTGGCCGCTCTCTCCGGGTGGGTGCCAGGCCGCCGCACCTTGGAGATCTCACCAAACACAAGGCTCACTGCTCCGGGTCAATGGATGCTTTTGACAAAGCTGAATCCCGTTGCCCCTGGAGCTCATTAATCCTTGGGGGCTCCTTGGCCTCCACCCTAAAACCAGGGCCTGACTGGGCCTGGCCTCAAACACAACCTTTGGGAAGGGAACTTTTGTTTGCTTTCCTTCTCCCTCCCTCCTTGTGGTCCTTCCCACGCAGGCCCTGGGCACCCGGGCAGTGACCTCTCGCAGTCCCTGACCTGCCCAGCATGGCGCAGCCATCCACCCAGATCGGACTTCACACACCCACCTCCCTTCCCTTTAAAAACACATAACAATAATAAGGAGCTGCTTCCAGAGATGCTGCTCCATAGCATGTGTGATTCACATCTGTGAAGTTCCTCACGGTGTACCAAGCTATATGCTACTCCTAGGAGGACGGAGGAGCCTGGCGGGCTACAGTCCAGAGGGTCGAAAGGAATTTGACAAGGCTGAAGCTACTGAGCACACAAAAGGACTACTGGCTGGCAGCAGCCCTGTGAAGAAAGCCTGGGACTGTCTCTGTTTTACAGTCAAGATATAGAGGCTGGAAGTCAAGCAACGTGTCCTGAACCATGTGGCCTGTGAGCGGCAGCACCAGGCTGGGGACCTGCTGACTCCCATCGACTGCGCCCACCAACAAGCCATGCCCCCGGGGTTGTCATACGCCTTAGTGTGCTCGGCCGCTCAGTCGTGTCTGATTCTGCAACTCCATGGACTGTAGCCCGCCAGGCTCCTCTGTCCATGGGATTCTCCAGGCCAGAACACTGGAGTGGGTTGCAATTTCCCCTTCCAGGGGATCTTCCCGACCCAGGGATCGAGCTCAAGCCTCCCACATTGCCGGCAGATTCTTTACCACTGTTTCACAAAAGCCTCTGTGTGGTGAAGGTTCTCGATTAGTCTGCATGAGGGATTGATCACCCTGTGACCCAAGCTAAATATCCCACAGGAGTGGATTTCTAACTCCTGTGTGGATTCCAGCTTGCCAGCATGAGTGGTGGAGACAGGAAGTGGGGTGGGTGGAGCGGAAGAGACAGCTTCACGCAGTGAGCCAGGCCAGCAGCTGCCTCCAGGGCGTGACAGCTGGGAGAGGGCAGTCCCAGGGGACAGGGAAGGGCTACGTTTCAAAGTAGGAGACGTTAGATCAATGCCAAGGCTTCTGCCAGGAACCTGGCATAGAGGACATTGTACTCCAGTCAGTACAGAAGGAAAGACGGGAATGGAAATAAAGGGGCCTCTGGGAAGCCAAGTGAGTTGAATCTCAGTGCTCCCAGGTCCAGACACTGTGCTCTGCTTGTGGTGGCACTGCCCTGGAGCCCTGCCTGCCTATGCACCATGAGCAGCAAGCGCCACTGGCTTTGCCTCAAGGTGCTCATTACAGGTGGGCTGTGCTCACCTCTAGGCTTCCCAGGTGGCGTTAGTGGTAAAGAATCCGCCTGTCAATGCAGGAGATGTAAGAGACACGGGTTCGATGTTTTGATCCCCGGGTTGGGAAGATCCCCTGGGGGAGAGTCCCATGGACAGAGGAGCCTCTGCGCTACAGCCCATGGGATCACAAAGAGTCGGACACGGCTGAAGTGACTCAGCATGCACATGCTCATCTCTCCAGTCACGGTGGGAAAACCTCCCAGATCAAGTACACTAAGGCCACGCAAAGGTGGAGATGGAGGAGGAAGGTGGTGGGCAGGCTTGATGAGGGAAGGTCAGGAAACCTTAGCCGTCTCTGCCTCCAGCCTCACTAGGGTGATGCTAACAGCATTAAGTGTTACAGATCCTGTGAGCCCAGAAATAAACCCATGCACATATGGTCAATTAACTTACGACCAAGGAGCCAAGCACATGCGATGGTAGAAGCAGAGTCTCTTCAACAAATGGTGCTAGTGAGGAATGGAATATTTCCTGCCATGTTAAACAAGGATGCCACAGTCATCAGTGATTGCAGGCCTCCAGTGTGACCCTGTGAGCCCTAAGGGCACTCAGGAAGAAGAACACTGAGATCTCGCAGCCATCAGACTATAGCCCCTCCCTATGGTGAGCCCCAAGGAAGCTCAGGAAGTAAAACACACATGATACCCGCCCCAGATAGCTGAGGTGCGTATGAAAGAACGACCTCAGTGAGCCCAGATTCTTGCATCTCCCCATACACAGAAAGCACTAAACTCCTTAACTTGGGATCTGGTTTTCTTTAATGATAATCTTTTGATGTTTAGACTACCTGCTATTTGTTGCAAAACTTCTATGTAGCCTGGTTCCTCCCCTCACCTCCTCAGAGTCGTTCTCTCCAGGTTGCTTGAGATACTGCCTCCCAGGCTTGAAGTCCTAAGAATTCCCACCAAATAAAACATAACTCTCACCTTTTAGGTTATGAATATTTTTTAAGTTGACACTGGGAAAAACTGGACGGTAACATGCAAACGGATGAAACTAGACCGCTGTCTTACATCCTCCACAAAATTCACTCAAATTATATTGAAAATTTAAACCTAAGACCTGAAACCATAAAACTCCTAGAAGAAAACATAGGCAGTAAGCTCTTTGACATCAGTCTTGACAATGACTGTTTTTTGGATTTGACACCAAAAGTAAAGGCAATGAAAGCGCTCATAAACAAGCGAAGCTAAATCAAACTGGGAAGCTTCCACACATCAAAGGAAACCAGCAGCAAAATGAAAAGGCAGTCTACAGAATGGGAGAGAGTACTTGCAAGTCATCTGCAAAATTTCTCACAAGGGGTTAATATCCAAAATACACAAAGAACTCATATAATTCAAGAGCAAAATAAAACAGAAAAAAAAAAAAAACTTCGGCTATCTGATGTGAAGAACTGACTCCTTAGAAAAGACCCTGATGCTGGGAAAGATTGATGGAAGGAGGAGAAGAGGGTGACAGAGAATGTGATGGTTGGATGGCATCACTGACTCAACGGACATGAGTTTGAACAAGCTCCAACTCAAGCTGGTGAGGGACAGGGAGGCCTGGCATGCAACAGCCCATGGGGTCTCAAGGAGTTGGACACAACTGAGCGACTGAACTGAACTGAAACAAAAATCTGATTTTAACATGGGGAGAGGTTCTAAATAGTTTTTCCAAAGAAGACATTCCACAGATGGCCAACAGGTACATAATAAGATGCTCAAGATGACTAATCATCAGAGAAATGCAAATCAAAACCATAATAAGTATTACCGCATTCCTGTTGAATGGCTGTTATAGAAGAAACAAGAAATAACGAGTATTGGTGAAGATGTGGAGAAATGTGAGCCCTCGTTCCCTGTTTGTGGGAAAGTAAATTGGTGCAGCCACAATGGAAAACAGATTGGAGTTTACTTAAAAAATTAAAAATAGAACTACCATATGATCTAGCAAGGAGATCCAACCAGTCCATCCTAAAGGAAATCAGCCCTGAATATTCATTGGAAGCACTGATGCTGAAGCTGAAACTCCAATACTTTGGCCACCTGATGTGAAGAGCTGACTCATCTGAAAAGACCCTAATGCTGGGAAAGATTGAAGGTAGGAGGAGAAGGGGACGAGGGAGGATGAGATGGTTGGATGGCATCACCGACACAATGGAATGAGTTTGGGTAAACTCCAGGAGTTGGTGATGGACGGGGAGGCCTGGCATGCTACAGTCCATGGGGTCGCAAAGAGTTGGACACAGCTGAGCAACTGAACTGAACTGATGATCTAGCAATTCCAAAGGAAACAAAGTTATGTCTTGAAAAGCTATACACACCCCTATGCCCACTGCAGTGTTATTTTCAATAGCTAAGACATGCGAACAACTTTAATGCCCACTAGCAATGAAGACTCAGCACAGCCAAAGGTAAATAATGAATTTTTTAAAAGTTGATGAGAGTAGATTTTTTTGGGGCCATGCAGCCTGTGGGACCTGCATTGGAAGTACAGAGTCTTAACCACCAGACTGCCAGGAAAGTCCCTTAAAAGAATAGATCTCAAAAGCTCCCGTCATGAGAAACACAGCTGCAACTATGTGGGGTGAGAGATGCTGATTAGACTTGCTGCAGTGACCGTGTCACACTATATATGTGTATCAAGTCATTATTTTGCATATGCCTTGGACTCTGTGGTGCGCGTGTGTGCTTATTCGTGCCTGACCCTTTGCGACGCCAAGGACTGCAGCCAGCCCAGCTCTGCTGTTCATGGGATTTCCCAGACAAGAACACTGGAATGGGTTGCCATTTCGTCCTCCAGGAGATCTTCCTGACCTGGGGATCAAACCCATATCTCTTGCATCTGTTACACCGGCAGGAGGATTCTTCAGCACCAGAGTCACTGCAGAGGCCCCATGTCTTGGACTAATACAATGCGATCACTCGTTTATATCATGTTATGTAATTTTATCTCAATAAAACTGGGAGAGGGAGGAACAATAAAGTTCACAAGGGGGAAAAACGGGAGATCCTTGTCCTCTTGGCAAGCTAGCTTGGCAGGGGCAAAACCGGGGTGCCAAAGCAGTGGAAAGAATGATTGCTTGAGGTTTGATGGATTTATGCAGCAGCTGCTACTAACAGGCCAGCTCCTTGATCTCAAATTGCTAGAAATGGAGCCCATGGGCGCCACGCTTAAAATCTCTCACCTGTAGGGACCTCAGCAATGGCATAACTGAATTCATCTGCAGAGCAGAGGGACAGGCTAGAAACCTTCAGACCGAGTCAAGGGCTCAAGAGGTCTGCATTATATGGGCATATGGGGACAAATGAGGTCACGTGGTGGGGGCTGAGAACCTAAGCATCCCTCCTTTTCAAACTGAGAAAACTTTGTCAATTTGCTTGGTCAGAAAAATAAAGCATACTTTCTGCAAAACCACTCAAAATCCTGAAGAACACATCAGAACAAAGGACAAGTCCCATGAGCACAGACAACCACTGTTCACGTTTAGTGTGGTTTTAACATTTGGATCAGGTATACACTCACACACGCAAAAGTGTCCCCTGACAGTTGCTGGACCTCGGAGGCAGGCCCCGCACTAGCTCTTTATTCTTGGCGCCAAGCTGTGGCATTGTTTCCACACCGGTGAGCAGAGCAAAAGTCAGACCTTGCACCTCAGTCTGCTTCTGTTCCTCTCTTCCTTTCAGCCCGCTTCCGTTTGTCTGCCCATTTGCCCTCCCACGCCCACCAGTATCTGCTTTCGGCCGAGAGAAGCCACACAAGGGAACAGACCATTTCCTTCTTTGTACGCAAGGGGGCTTTGAGGGGCTTCAAGGGCCTGCGAGGCTGCGGGACAAGAAACAGGCTGGACCATCTGGTGTCACCCCCCTGCATTTCAGCCTGGCCCTGCCATGGTGACTGCTGGCTTCCCATCTCAGGGTCCCAGAGCCTAACTGTAAAAAAGAATCTCCCACTTAGGTGGGAAGGCTCACCAAGGCTGTGACTGGGTGAAGGTCAAGTCTGGATGGGGCCGACAAGAAGAGGGGTCTCCACCAAGGAAGGAGGGCCTACCTTAGGGCCCCCACTTTCCCAGGTCTCTTCCAGGACCTCACTTTTTAAAATTTTTACTGTTTGGCCACACTGTGCACATATGGGATCTTAGTTCCCCAACCAGGGATCAAATACACACCCCCTGCACTGGAAGCCCAGTCTTAACCACTGGACCACCAGGGAAGTCCCTAGGACCCTCACTTTTAATATTTTTCTCAAAGAGCTCCTCAAATGACCTACATTTGCATCCTTTCAATACTGGTCTCCATCTATGCTTGGCATAGGCCATTGACAATAAATAATGAAAATTAGTTCTTATTTCTTTGAATTAATAACTTATTTGTAATGGGATCAAGAAAAGACATTCAGTGAAACTCTCCTATCCTCGAGGAGAAAAAAATCAAGATTTCCCATTTCTGGTATCAAACTCTCCTTCAGAGCACTGGCCTTCCAGTGAATTTAAACATCAAGAGTGATGTTTGCAGACAAGACCAGAAGCAGAGAGAGGAGTAGCAACAGCAGTCATTCCACCCGCTCTTTCCAAGCTGGGGTGGAGGTGGCAGAGATGGTTCCAGAACACACTAGCCAATGTTGACAGCCAGGTGGTAGGCGGCTGAGTCTAAGGCTTCTGGGAGCAAGGAGGTCACAGATCTGTACCCATCCACCCCACGCCACGTCCAGGAAAAGTCTTGCCTATCTTCTTTCCAACTCATCCTGTTACAACGTTGATTCTGATGGATCTGGTGGGGACACTTCAGAGGTCAAACACTCCTCTTCCTGGGAGACTAAGCAGCTCAGAGACCCCACCTGTTGGCCCAGGGTTGGACACAGACAAAGACAGTTTGTGTCCCCAGCTCATTGCAAGCCCGTGCCAGAACTTGGTGGGTGGACCCTCCCACCCCATCCAGGCCTCCTTGCCATCTGGGCTCAGTTTACAAAGTAGCCCAGTTCTCAAAGCACTCAAGTGCCAGGGCATGCTGGATTGGTGGGTGGAGGTGTCCTTGAGGCTCTGTTCTCACGTGACCTGGCTTGATGGCCATCCTCACATCAGTCTTGGCAAAGAGACTATTTCTAAAAGCCACCTCAGTGACAACAGAACCCCAGGCCCCTCCAGGCGGGTGCAGATGACCCCTTGGACCTCGGATGGGCTGTCTTGCATTGGTTTCCTCTAAGCCACAGCTATGCGTCACGTCAGCATGTTGTTAATGGGAACACAGATGTTTTGATGACTTTAGGTCTGTGAAAGGATAGAGCGCACTTGCCAAGCGTGTGCCTGCTAGCCAAGGCTTGAGGCCCTCTGCATGTGAGTCATGTAGAATTCACACGTGTTTTTTTTCTCTGAAAGATTTTTTTTTTAACTTTAGACCAAATCAGAAGCAGATTATAACTCCCTGACTTCTCTCATCCCAGTGACCTTGACCCAGCAACCACACTGAAGAGGAAAGAAAGGACACTTCTGGGGGAAGTGGGGGCACTTTAGGGGGCAGGCTGTTATCTTAGGGTTCTCCAGAAAAAACAGAATCAAGGAGAACCAATTGTATTGGGTTGGCCCCAAGGTTCATTCAGATTTTTCCATAACATCTTACGGAAAAACCCTAATGAATTTGTTGGGCCAACTCAATATATACACATCATACCCACTCCAGTGTTCTTGCCTGGAGAATCCCAGGGACGGGGGAGCCTGGTGGGCTTCTGTCTATGGGGTCGCACAGAGTCAGACACGACTGAAGCGACTTAGCAGCAGCAGCAGCAGCAGCGAGAGAGTGAGAAGGAGAGAGATTTAAGGAATTGGCTCCTGCAGTGTGGGGGCTGGAGACCTGGGAAGAGCTGGTGTTGCATATCCAAAGGCTGTCTGAAGCCAGAATGCCCTCCTTCTCCCAGGGCCTCAGTCTTTGGGATGAAGCCCACCCTCCTTATGGAAGGTAACCTGCTTTACTCAAAGTCTACAATTTAACGCTCATCACATCTAAAAAATAGCTTCATAGGGACTGGTGTTTCACCACATATCTGGGCACCATGGCCCAGCCATTTCACAGCTTAGAGAAACTGAGGCTCAAGGTATCTGGCTGATGGATGGTGGGGCTACCTTCCCTGCCACATCGTGTCCAGTCCATCCTTTGAGGAGCACATTCTGCCCATTTCTTCAGCCCGAAAGAACCAGGACAAGGGGCTCAGAGGAGGCCCCAGTTTGCCAGAGGACCCTCTCAGTGCCCTGGCAGTCCCCTCCCAACACACGTGCACAGACCCTTCTGGGAACATCGGCCCAGGTGTGTGCACATTCACACATGAACCCAGATTTCCGAGACCTGTGAAAGCGAATTATCTGGATCTGACCTGGTCTCCTGGGGCTGATGCAACGAGGTGGAGGGGGACGGGGGCCTGGTCTTGGCCACCAACACAGGCAGAAAGTGAGGGAAGGATGGGCCACGCGTGAGAGGAGGGGCTTTGGAAGTCCTGCCCTTAGAGAAAATCACCTGCACAGTTGCAAAGGGCTGAATAACAGACGTGGTGTGCTTTCAGATGTTTCTACCCTCCCTAGCGAAAAATCCCAAGCATTTCTGGGTGAGCAGGTAGACGTGAGATGAAAACCATCCTGTCCTGGACCTGTGTCCCACCTGCTCCTCCCGGGCCCTGCTGCAATCTAAGCTTCCTGAAGACAGATGTCAGAGGCCACACTGCATCACTTCCTTGTTTCCACCCGCCAGTGGCTCCCCACCCATGAAAATAAAGGCAAACTCCTCTCCATGTCACTGACAGGGTGGATTCTTTTCCTGTTGCTGCTCTAACAAATCAACATAAACCCGGCCACTTAAAACAACACATTTATTATCCTACAGTCTGGTAGGTCAGAACTCCAACATGGGTCTTGCTGGGCTAAAATCAGGGTAAGATTCTTAGATTTCCTGGGTAAGAACATACATAGATATCTTGGAAAGGGGAGCATTATTCTGCTTCCCACATTGTGTGCTCAAGCCCTGCCACCTCCAACAGTGCCCAGATAGGACACCTTCTGGGCTCCAACATTCAGACCTCTGTGTTTCTCCACACACCTTGTGCGGCATGCTAAGTCGCTTTAGTCATGTCCAACTCCTTGCTACCCTGTGGACTGTGGCCCCGCAGGCTCCTCTGTCCATGGAATTCTCCAGGCAAGAATAGTGGAGTGGGTTGCCATTTACTTTTCTAGGGGATCTTCTCCATTGACCCAGGGATCGAACCCGTGTCTCTTATGTTTCCAACACTGGCAGGCAGGTTCTTCACCACTGGTGCCACCTGGGAAGCCCTCAGTTTCCACAAACCTTAGCAAGTTTATTTCAACCGCAGGGCCTGTGCACTGGCCGTTTGCTCTGTCCAGATTCTGGCCCTGGTCCTTGGAAGTCAGTTTTCTACTTTCACTAGAAGCACCCTTCTTGGAGAGCCCTTACCTGCCTACCGAGTGTAGGGCAGCCTCCTGGCCTCCCTCCAGTACACACCCCATTTGCATTGTCTGCCTCTGGATGCGTTCAGGTCTATCTGGTTTTTCTCTGCATGCTTGGCGAGTCACGTACTGAGATCTGTTCTTTGAGTGTCATTCACGTTGTCCTTCCTATAGCCCCAAGAGACAGGGATCTCAGAGGAGAGCACTGACTCACAAAAGGCAGGAACTTGCCCCAGGTCACTCAGCCAGGAAGAGTGGGAGCCAGAACACAGACAGGCTGCCTCCCCAGACCCAGGACATCACCTGGCAGGACAGGCTCTCCGGACATACTTGTTGAATGAGCACACTATCTTACTAGCTAGATTCCTTCTGGGAAGGTAAAACCTCTAATCATGCAGTCAGAGAAAGAGCGCCAAGCTGATACTGACAAGTCTGTATGGTTTCACATTACAGTGTAAGTGACTGAAAGTGTCTGATGTTTTTCTGAAAGTGGTTTTGTGTTTTGTCTTTTTTTGCCTACAGGTACTCATGTGTTACGGGCTTCCCTAGTGACTCAGATGGTAAAGAATCCACCGGCAGTGCAGGAGACCCTGATCCCTGGGTCAGAAAAATCCCCTGGAGAAGGAAATGGCAACCCACTCCAGTATTCTTGCCTGGAAAATTCCGTGGACAGAGGAGCCTCGGGGGCCACAGTCCATGGGGTCGCAAAGAGTCAGACACGACTGAACAACTAAACGACAATTTTCTTTTAAATGAAAAAGTCTGTGATGTCCTTACTTTAAGTTTCAGGCAGTCCCAAAGAAGCAGGGAAGACTGGGTGGAGACTTTGAAAGGACAAAGAAAGCTCTATCCACCGAGGGAGTCTGCCCCGTGGCCCCAGGGCTGCATAAGCCTGGGGAAAGTTTGTAGAACCCTGGCAGTCCCACCATTGTCCCTGCTGATCAGGGGCATCGTCCAGCCTCCAGCGCCACTCAGCAGACAGACACTCCTCCTGGGGCAGCTGACAAGGAGGCAGGTCAGGGTGGCCCTATGTAAGCAGGACTGCTGCCCCAGCGGCAGGGGGAGCACTCCACAGCCACTGGCTGGTTATGCCAAGAATCAAAGCAGGTGTCAAACAGGACCCGCCATGGTGAGCAGGCCTAGGAGGGGATCAGTTCCTACCTGGAAGACTCCAGCCCAGCCCAAGGACCCAGTGCACTGCCTCCTTCCCCAGCTGGTCACCTCCGGTCCACACCCTCAGCCTGTACTGACCAGTGCCCTTGAGGGCTAGAAACTGCCCCAGCGGAGCACAGGGATCTCTGCTCTTCACTGCGATCAGGGCAGTCCTTGACAGGCCTGGGAAAGAGTCACACTCCTGAAGGTGCCGAGGGCAGATGGAGGCTGCTGGAGAAAGGGGAAATGCCAGGATGGCCTTCCGGTCACCCATCCTCACCCTGAGCCCATCCATTTGTCTAAACCCTGTGCCTGTGGGGAGTGAATCCCTGGACCAGTACTCATGCAGGCCTGCAGAATGGCAATCTCGCCCTCCCTGCAAGGGGCTCTTCTGGTCTTCCCATCCAGGGGGTCGTCTGTTTTCCCATCTCCGGACACGGGCAGGTCTTGTGACTTGCTTTGGCCGGCAGAACACACTGGAAGCGAAATACCAGTTCCAAGGCTGGCTCTGGATTAACCTTATTGTCTAGTCTCTGAATCTGATGTTTTCACATCTGGGGCTGTGTGACTTGGCATGGACTGTTCCACGGGGGGTGGGGGTTGGGTAGCAAATTCCTAGAGGCAGCAGACAGCACAATACCCTCCTTGCCCATGCCCAGCACACCTTAGGTGGCAAGCCAACCAAAGCTGAGCCCACCCCCCTGAACACCCCACCCTAGCCACGGCCCCCCAACAACCCCAGGGTCCATCAGCACACAACTAGGAACAGCCTTATACTGCCATCTCGCTCACATTATTCCAACTAGCCAGTCCAAACTCGGTTAGTGTCCTTACCCCGTCTCAAGGCCCCCAGTACAGGCTTTCCCAAAGTTTCCATCCCTCTCTCTGCCTGATGTTTTCTCTGTAACCTCCTTCTCTCAAGAACTCTAAGTTAATAACATGCTATCTTTTCCCTGGCACTGTCTCCTGATCTGTTGGCCCCAGCCCGCCTGACTGAAACCGAAATGTTAGCTTCACGGCAGAACAGCGTCTCAAGAAGCCTGGTGCATCCTGCTGGCCTTAGCCCTCAGCCACTTTCCAACATGCGGAAAGCCCAGGCCAGCCTGCTGGAGGATGGGGGACTGCACGAAACAGAGGCACCCTGGACCACCCAGCCCTGGCTAACCCAGCAGCTGTCCACAGACCAAGAGGAGCCCAGGCCTAGAGAGTGGAGCCTGGAGCCCGTGAGCAGAACAGATGATCTGAGTCCTGCTCAAACTGGTGACCTGGTCAGCCAATTCCAGACCCAGAGCAGCTCGATCAGAACCAATGCAGGATCCTTGTCTGTTTGGGTCTCGGTGAATGGGTCATAAAAGTGAAAGTGTCAATCACTCAGTCGTGTCCAACTCTTTGCAACTCCACAGACTGTAGCCCACCATGCTCCTCTGTCCATGGGATTTCCCAGGTGAGAATACTGGAGTGAACAGCCACGCCCTTCTTCAGTTGGATCTTTCTGACCCAGGAATTGAACCCAGGTCTCCCACATATCGATCACATGATTTTTTACCATGTGAGCCCCCAGGGAAGCCCATGGACCGTGGCAGCCATCAAATATGTGTTTTATGAAATAACTCATTTTCGATTTGAATGATTCACACATCCTGGTAGCTGTGGTTCATCTCCACGAATCCTTCTAAAACAGGGTGATCAGTTGCTCGGTTGTGTCTGACTCTTTGTGACCCCATGGAGTGTAGCCCGCCAGGCACCTCTGTCCATGGGATTCTCCAGGCAAGAATACTGAAGTGGGCTGCCATTTCCTCCTCCAGGGGATCTTCCAGACCCAGGGATCGAACCCACGTCTCTTGTCTCTCCTGCATTTGGCACTTGGATTCTTTACCGCTAGCACCACCTGGAAAGCCCTCTAATACAAGGACTGGTTATAAAACCCTGCAGCAGGGTTGGCAAATACTCCTGGTGCTACGAGCATGGCAGATACCTCTCTGATCAAGCACGGTATTCTTTCACATTGAGCTCCTAAGTGAACAACAATCCATCCCAACCAAGGCTCCAGGCAGCCCCAGGCTATCTGTTTAAATTGGCAACAGAATTGACATTGATAAACTGACCACAACTGAGACAGGCTGGGACCTGGGACCCTGCGGCGCTGGACACATCTCTCCTTGAGTAGGGAAATACAAAGAAGCTGTATGAGACTAAAAATAACTGCGTGCATGCATAGTTGGGGCAGATTCTGGGTATAGAGACCAAAAGGCCCAACTGCCACTTTTGAGGAGCCTGGAGCAAAAGCAGGGTACTGTGTATGCCCTCTGCACTCCACACCACCAGAGGGGTGGGCAAAGCACCTAAGCCACCACTCCCACATGCCCCTGGCCATACTCCTGCCTATGCCCCCATATAAGGAACAAGCTTCCCCACTCCCACTTGCTCTTGATCCCGCCTGCTGCAGCAGGGCCCCATAAGGCCTTGTCTGGGCTTCTCTGCTCTCTAGTCAATTTCTGTTGACTGGGGAGGGCCAAGAACCCTGCTTGATAACAACACGACACCAGGATGGAATGTGTTCAGATTTCCATGTTTCTACCCTTCATCTCATCCAGGGAAGAGGTACTGAACCCGTGCCATCTCCTCTCCCTCCGCCTCTGTCAGTGGGGTTCGGTGGTTGGGGGCATCCTTCCCCCTTCTCGCTCCTCCCTCAGGCTTTGATCCTAATACAAGGATTCAGCTGCTACTGTCTCGGGTGCATCAGGCTCCCTGTCTACAGCGTGGGGATAATGCTGCTACCATTGTCTGCTTTAAAGTTTCAAAGAAGGACAAGTGTAACATCTACAGTACGAAAGTGACTCGGGAAGGACAAGGATGGTGAATTAAATCATCATTTTCCTGACAATGTGTTCAAAAAAACAAAGGAAGAAGCCAAGAAAGAGGAAGGCATATGATCCAGAAAACGTAAACTCCAGTCCAGGCCAAAGTCCCTGGGTAGCCGCAGGGCTATGAGCCCAGAGAAGGTTCAGCAAAACTGGAATCCAGGGGCAAGGAGCCCGGCAGAATAGGGACCAGGAAAGAGATTTTTGGAAACTCTTGTGCTTATGTAGAGGATGGATGGGGCAAAGGAGAAAAACTTTGAGGAAAACCAAAAAGTGACCCAAGAACGAAATCATGGTAGGTTACATGGCTCCGTACCGAACAACGGAACAAAGTGCTCATCTGTCATCACAGAAGATCAGTTATGTAGAAATGTGGAATAATTTCCAGGGCATTTGAAAATAGTTGCCTCAAGAGAAAGAGAGAGGGGACTATGGGACAATTTCTTGAAAGCCACAAACTACCAAAAATCCCCCCACAAGAAAAAAACAAAGCTACCCGAAGAAGTTTTGTATCTGTCAAAGAAACTGAATTCATAGTTAAGAATCTTCCAGAAAAGAAATCTCCAAGCCCACATGGTTTCATTGGTCAATTCTATCAAACACCGTGAGAGGAACTGACACCACCTCTACGTAGTCTCTTCCAGAAAACAGAAAGAAGGGGCCAACTCACAGTTCATTTTAGGAAGCCAGTGTCATCGTGGTAACGCAGGCAAAGACAGGAGAAGAGATGCACAGACAAGGGGTCAGCAAATTGTCTGTAGAAACAGGGCCAGAGAGTCAAGTTTTCCAGCTTTGCAGCCCATAGAGGATCTGTTGTAACGCAGGCAAAGACAGGAGAAGAGATGCACAGACAAGGGGTCAGCAAATTGTCTGTAGAAACAGGGCCAGAGAGTCAAGTTTTCCAGCTTTGCAGCCCATAGAGGATCTGTTGTAACGCAGGCAAAGACAGGAGAAGAGATGCACAGACAAGGGGTCAGCAAATTGTCTGTAGAAACAGGGCCAGAGAGTCAAGTTTTCCAGCTTTGCAGCCCACAGAGGATCTGTTGTAACGCAGGCAAAGACAGGAGAAGAGATGCACAGACAAGGGGTCAGCAAATTGTCTGTAGAAACAGGGCCAGAGAGTCAAGTTTTCCAGCTTTGCAGCCCATAGAGGATCTGTTGTAACGCAGGCAAAGACAGGAGAAGAGATGCACAGACAAGGGGTCAGCAAATTGTCTGTAGAAACAGGGCCAGAGAGTCAAGTTTTCCAGCTTTGCAGCCCACAGAGGATCTGTTGCAACTACTCACCTGTACGGAAGTAGTGCAAAAAGCAGCGGCGGTGACCTGTAAGGGAGTCAGCGTGGCCAGGTCTGAGCACCAGTGGGCTGGGTATGTTTCATGGGCTATAGTTTGCTGACCCCTGCAACCAGGTACAAGAACTCTCCCAAAACATAAGCAAGCAGAATCCAGAAATATACACAACGTATAAGATGACATGATCCAATCAGGGTTTATCTGCGAGTGCAAGGCTGGTTTCAAAATTAGATAATCACATGACACTATAATGTATTATACCACAATTAAGTCAATTATACCACAATTAAAGTTTTTAATTAAATTTTAAAAAGTCAATCAACATTATCCACTTTAATAACAGACTGAAGAATAACCACGAGATCATATCAGTTTAGAGAGACAAAGCATGTGATAAGATTCAGCATCCATTTATAATAAAAGATGCTGTGATGATGCTATAATATCATCACAATAATAAAAGATGATGCTGTGAAAGTGCTGCACTCAACATGCCAGCAAATCTGGAAAACTCAGCACTAGCCACAGGACTGGAAAACATCAGTTTTCATTCCATTCTCAAAGAAAGGCAATGCCAAAGAATGCTCAAATTACTGCACAATTGCACTCATCTCACATGCTAGCAAAGTAATGCTCAAAATTCTCCAAGCCAGGCTTCAACAGGACGTGAACCGTGGACTTCCAGATGATCAAACTGGATTTAGAAAAGGCAGAGGCACCAAAGATCAAATTGCCAACATCCATTCAATTATCAAAAGAGCAAGAAAGTTCCAGAAAAACATCTACTTCTGCTTTATTGACTATGCCAAAGCCTTTGACTGTGTGCATCACAACAAACTGAAAAATTCTTAAAAGAGATGGGAATACCAGACCACCTGACCTGCCTTCTGAGAAATCTGTGTGCAGGTCAAGAAGCAGGAGTTAGAACTGGACATGGAACAACAGACTGGTTCCAAATCAGAAAAGGAGTACATCAAGGCTGTATACTGTCACCCTGATTATTTAATTTATATGCAGAGTACATCATGCGAAATGCTGGGCTGGGTGAAGCACAAGCTGGAATCAAGCTGGGAGAAATATCGATAACCTCAGATATGCAGATGACACCACCCTTATGGCAGAAAGCGAAGAAGAACTAAAGAGCCTCTTGATGAAATTGAAAGAAGAGAGTGAAAAAGTTGGCATAAAGCTCAACATTCAGAAAGATCATGGCATCCGGTTCCATGCTTCACGGTAAATAGATGGGGAAACAATGGAAAGAGTGTCAGACTTTATTTTGGGGGGCTCCAAAATCACTGCAGATGGTGACTGCAGCCATGAAATTAAAAAAACACTTGCTCTTTGGAAGAAAAGCTATGACTAATCTAGACAGCATATTAAAAAGCAGAGACATTACTTTGCCAACAAAAGTCTGTCTAGTCAAAGCTATGGTTTTTTCAGTAGTCATGTACAGATGAACCACAAAGAAAGCTGAGGACTGAAGAATTGATGCTTTTGAACTGTGGTGTTGGAGAAGACTCTTGAGAGTCTCTTGGACTGCAAGGAGATCCAATCAGTCTATCTTAAAGGAAATCAGTCCTGAATATTCATTGGAAGGACTGATGCTGAAGCTGAAACTCCAATACTTTGGCCACCTGTTGTAAAGAATTGACTCATTTGAAAAGACCCTGATGCTGGGAAAGATTGAGGGCAGGAAGAGAAGGGGACAACAGAGGATGAGATGGTTGGATGGCATCACCAGCTCGATGGACATGAGTTTGAGTAAGCTCTGGGAGTTGGTGATGAACAGGGAAGCCTGGTGAGCTGCAGTCCATGGGGTTGCAAGGAATCAGACATGACTGCTTGACTGAACTGAACTATAATAAAAACTCTATTAAGCTATGGCTATAAAACCTTAACCTGACAAATGGCTTCTACAAAGACCTACAGCCTAGCATCCCACTTAACATTAAAAAACCTAAATGCGGGACATTCCTGGTGGTCCAGAGGCTAAGACATTGCACTCCGAAGGCAAGGGACCTGGGTTCCATCCCTTGTCAGGGAACTAGAGCCCACATGCTGCAACTGAGACCCAGTGCAGCCAAATAAATAAATAAATAAAATATTTAAAAACAGACAAAAAAGCTGAGCACATCTTTCCCACAGCATGGATGTCCGCTCTGTTACTCAACACAGTACTGGAAGTTTAATAAGTGTAATCAGGCTAAATAAATAAATAAACAGCACGTGTATAAAACAGGGAGAAATAAAATTGCCCCTATTTGCAGATAACCTGATTGTTTATGTAAAAAATCTGAGAGAATCTACAAAAAGAAATCCCTATAGCTAATAAGTGAGTTCCACAAAGTCACAGGATACCATGTCAACATAGAAAAGCCCACTGAATTTCCGTAGTCTAGGAATATAGCATCGGAAATGAAAAAATCTTAAAACTAATACTACTTAAAATAGGTCCAAAAATGAAATACTTAGATTTTAAATCTAACAAAGCATATTCACATTGAAAATTTTAAAATACTGATGAAAAAAAATCAAGGAAGATCTAAATAAATGGAAAGACATGTAATTTCATGTCACTGGAAAACAATATTAAAATGCCATGTATGTACATGTGTATGTTCTTGGTCATGTCCAACTATTTGAGACCCCAGGGACTGTAGCCCACCAGGCTCGTCTGTCCATGGGATGCTCCAGGCAAGAATACTGGAGTGGGTTGCCGTGCCCTCCTCCAGGGGATCCTCAAGACCCAGGGAACCACATGAACCCACATGCATTCACAGGCAGGTTCTGTACCTCCTGGGAAGCCCCTTCAACTGAGAATTGCCTTTAAAAACATGTATCTTAACATAAACTTCACACTTTATATAAAAATTAACTCAAAACAGATCACAGATCAAAACGTAAAGAAGCAAAACTATAAAATTTTTAGAAAAAAAAGTTCAAGAAAACCTTAATGATCCGAAGTGAGAGAGTTCTTAGACTTAAAACCAAAAGCAAAATCTATAAAAATAAAAAATTAATCAGTTGGACTTCATCAAAATTAAAAACCTTTGCTCTGGAAAAGACACTGTTAAGGCAAGCTGCAGTGAATGAAATAATGCCATTTGTAGCAACATGGGTGGATCCAGAGATTATCCCCCTAAAGGAAGTGGAGTCAGAGAAATACCGTAGGATATTACTTACAGGCACAATCTAAAAATAAAATATGATACAAATGAACTTATTTACAAAACAGAAACAAACTCAAAGACTTAGAAAACAAATTTATGGTTACCAAAGGGGAAAAGTGAGGGGGGAGGGATAAAGTAGAAGCTTGGGGTTAACATGCACATACTATTCTATATAAAATAGACAGCCAACAAGGACCTGCTGTAGCGCATGGCCCCTATACTCAATACTCTGTTATAATCCATATGCGAAAAGAATCTGAAAAATAACAGTATATGAATATGTATGATTAAATCACTCTGCTGTGTACCTGAAACTAACACAGCATTGTAAATCAACTATACTCTAATACAAAATTTAAAAATTAAAAAAATAATAAAAATTTTAAAAGACAAGCTGCAGAAAATATTAGCAACTCACACACCTGAAAAAATGATTTCTAATTAAAATCTATAAAGAATACTTAAAACTTAACCATAAGAAAACAAACCACCTGTTTGGAAAATGGGCAGAGGGTCTGGATAGACACTTCACCCAGTAGACTATCCCAATGTCAAAGACGCACATGAAGAGACGCCAGTATTACCAGTCATTAGAGAAATGGGCATTTAAGCCAAAAGGAGACATCATTCCATACCCATTAGAGTGACTTGGAGACAAATAAACAAACCTAATAATATTAAGTGCGGGTGAAGATGAAGGGTAACTAAGCTTTTTATGCATTGCTGGTAGGAACGTAAAATGATAAACGGAAGTCGCTCAGTCGTGTCCGACTCTTTGCAACCCCGTGGACTGTAGCCTACCAGGTTCCACCATCCATGGGATTTTCCAGGCAAGAATACTGGAGTGGGTTGCCATTTCCTTCTCCAGGAGATCTTCCCGACCCAGGGATTGAACCCGGGTCTCCCACATGGTAGGCATTGTAGGCAGACGCTTTATTATCTGAGCCACCAGGGAAGATCCTGAAAAATGATAAAACTGAATGGAATATAGCCTAGCTGCTTCTTACAAAGTTAAAGATACATTTACCAAATGACCCAGCAATCCCACTCTTAGATATTTACCCAAGAGAAATGAGTGTTTACATTCCACAAAAAGCTGTATGGGGAATGTTTATAGCAGCTCTCGTCATAGTCTCCCAAAATTGGAATTGATAGCATGGAGTCATTAAGTTCAATGGCCGAGCTGACAAACTGTGATATGTCCACAGAGTGGAGCACTACCCAGCAATAGGAAGGAACCGTGCATTCCCGGAATGACATGGAAGAATCTTATATACATTACGACAGAATCAAAAGTCTATGTACTTTTTGCTTCCATTTATATGACATTATGAAGATGAAAAACTATAATGATGAAGAATAGGTCAGTGATGCCAGGGGCTGAGGTGGGCAGACACGTGCCTACATAGTGCATCATGAGGTCATTTTGGAGCGGTGGAACCGTTCTGTCTCCTGACTGTGGTGGAGATGGCCAAATATAGAGCATAGCTCTATGGTTAAAATCATGGAAATGTACACTAAAGACATTTTTCCCCCAATAAACTCCAAAAAGCAATGTATCCAATGGGAGTAGACAGTCAAAAGAATGAATCTCTAACAGTGGATTTTGGAACCCTGTAACAACTGATCACAAGGAGAGGTTTTGGAGAGAGGGAAGTATTCTGAAATACTGCAGCAGCCGCATCCCATAGCCACTCAGGAGGCTGAGGGCCAGCATGGGGCAGAAGGGTGAGGCGTGGGGCTTTGCTAAGCGTCCTTCCTTTCTTGTCTCCCCCGCAAGGCTGTCTCTCTTCCTAGGGCAAGACCACAGAGTGGGCAGCAGTGTTGAGAAGGGCCCGCATTTATGGGATCCCCACACTGCTCAACCTCCGCTCCTTTCCCAGGACCACCGGTTCTCCAACAGCAGATCCCGAAAGTCTTTCAAAGTGACTCAGGACAGACATGATGAAAAGCCAGACAGGCACTGGGGGTGAGATTCCCCAGCCTACACAGGACTTTGGGCAAAGGACAGTTTCACTAGAAGTGTTAAACCAACTTCCATGGAGAATCCCTTCTGCTCCCTTTCCCTCTCACCAAGCCCAGTAAGGCAGGTGCTTTTGCAGGTAAAGAAATCAAGGTTTAGAGGATAAGGAATTTGAGGAAGCCTGGACATGGCAGGGCAGGGATGAGACCCAGATCTTCCCCCAAGGACACAGCCTGAAAGAGCTTACTGCCCTATTTGAACAGCAGCTGCAAACATCTGAGAACTGTCAAGGTCTCACCTTGTCCAGGTAACCTTGAGAGAGCAAGTAACAGCAGGACAGCCCCCCCCCCGCCTCCCCCCCACCCCCCGCAGCATCCTGTCTACCCTGCCCCCTCTGCTGGCCCCGGGTTGGGGGCCAACTAAGGGATGCACCTACCTGTGCTCCTGGCTTCGCACTCTGGGCCTGAGGCTCTGTTTTGTAATCTGCAATGGGCAACCCTATTGTTCTGCTTGGTGGGTTCCTTGTGGGGACCTTCTGCGGCTTGGTGGCTGAGTGACTCCCTGCGGTGGCAACTCACCCCCTTCCACACTAACATGGATCAAGTTTGATCTGAACTAAATCTCCCTTCCTGCATCCCAAGGTCTTCTAAGTGGCCACCGATATGCCTGCTTGGTTCAGATATTCAGTTCATGGGTGACAGTCTGTGGAGAAGGGAAAAGGCTTAGAGCCCAGAGAGAGAGATGAGGGTGTATGACCCTGAGTAAGTCACAATCTCCCTGGGCCTCAGCTCCCTCGTCTGCAAAATGGGGGTGGTGACAGTTCCCAACTCACAAGGCTGCTCTGAGAATAAAGAGCGTGGGAGATGCTTAGCAAAGAAACAGGCGTTCATCCGTCACTCGGCAAGCTTTCCTTCCGAATGGGCAACCCACTCCAGGATTCTTGCCTGGGAAATCCCACTGACAGAGAAGCCTGGCGGGCTAGAGTCCGCAGGGGTCGCAAAGAGTCCAACACGACTGAGCGACTGAACACACACACGCACACTGCTGTTACTGTTATTGCTGTGGATGGTATTGTCCGGATAGCTGCCCTACAACTCATAGAACACGTGGTCACAGACAGAGGGGTCTCCGGTTTTCAGAACCAGTCTGGTGATAGCTGGCTTGGAATTCAGCAGGTCGAATCTTACCTTTGACAGTGCACTTTTAACTGAATTCTTTTTTCTTTTTCTACAGCACTGCTACAGCATGTGGGACCTTGGTTCCCTGACCAGGGATCCAGACAGCTCCCCCTGCTTTGGAAGTGAGGAGTCTTAACCACTGGACCGTCAAGGAACTCCCTTTAATCTGCATTTTTATCTTAATTTTTACTATCAATCCTTGCTGTTTAATGTAAAAGTGAATCTGTTCAAGTACATAAATCCATCGGGATTCCAATAGCCACAAGTCAGGGAGAGAAAACCTAAGGGAAAGCTGTCTGTAAGTTTGGGAAAGAAACTTATTTCCAAATCTCAGGTCCCCCAGGCTCAGAGTGAAGCTGCTTCAGACACCTCCCTGTCCACCCCTGCCTTGGAAGTGCTGTGAACTGCTAAGAAAGTTGGTAGTGGGAGCCACACGCTTAAATTGGCTATTATGATGTTAGTTGCTCAGTCCTGTCAGACTCTTTGTGACCCCATGGACTGTAGCCCACCGGGCTCCTCTGTCCATGGGATTCTCCAGGCAAGAATACTCGAGTGGAGGGTTGCCATGCCCTCCTCCAGGGGATCTTCCCCACCCAGGGATAGAGCCTGGGGCTCCCACATAGAAGAAGGCAGATTCTTTACTATCTGAGCTACCAGGGCTATACTCACAGAACAAAATGTTTTTTGCTGTTAAAAAAAAAAAAAAGTGGTTTGTTGTTTTTTTTTTTAAGTTGGTGGGAAGAAGGATATTTCAGTTAGAAATTTAAGTGTTGGAAGTTGGAGGCAGGGGACATCCTCTACTCTAATCGGGTGAGCGGGGAGCTCTTCTGGAGACCGGAGGAGGACCAACGTCTCATGAGCTCTGCTCAGGCAGAGCCTTCTCTCTGTCTCTCTCTGTCTCTCTCTCCCCCAGCGGACCGAGGCTTTCGCACCGACTGCTCAGACCAGCCCGAGTCCTCCCAGACTGCCCGGCCCGCGATGCATCCGATGACAGAAGCGGGAACGGAACCCCAGCCCCAGCCTGGCTCCAAGCCCCCGGCCCGAGCATTCCGGTGGAATGTGGCGAGCCAAGGTCCTCCGGCCTCGGCGTGGCCTCCCCTGCAAGCAGGATCAGGGAACTGGCGGGAGGGACACTGACCTGGGAAGCCCGCGATTCGGGGCAGGCGAGGAAGAGCAGCAGAAGGAAGAGTGCCCGGGGACATTTGGGCACCATCTTTGCCAACCGGAACCTTTCTGCTTGGGAAGGGGAGATAACTTGGTCTGCCGCCCCCGCCGAGGCTGTCCCAACCGATGCCGCGGCCGCCCCTGCGGGGAACCGGGCTCCGCTCGGTCCGGATCGGCTCGGGTAGGGAGGAAAGCGGGAGCCCGGGAGCCCAGCTCGGCCCGCCGCGCTCGGGAGGCGCAGTCCCGGATCCAGGTGCGCCGCGCGCGGACCTGGAGCTCCCGCGGCCACCAGCGTCCGCTGCCGCCTGCACGAGACAGTCCCGGCGAGGCGGGGAGGCGCCGGCCCCTTGGCCAAAGCCGAGGAGGAGGGGCTGCCCGGCCAGGAATGCGCCTGGGAGCGCGCCCAACCCGCGCGGCTCCCGGAGGAGGCCCGGCGCGACGCAGAGGACGAGCGCCGGCATCCTGAGAGCCCTCGCGGGGGAGGCGGCCGAGGCGGCGCGCACGTGCGTGCGGGGCCCGGGAGCCCATCCCAGCGCCGGGTCGCTCCTGGCCCGCCCCTTTCCAGCCCGGGGACACTGAGGCTGACCTCATCCAGCAGCACGTGAGATTCAAATCCAGGTCTGTCCAACTTCAGAGCGCGCGCGCGCGGACGTATTCCTCCCCGGCAGTCGGAAGACAGGACTAGTGTGGGCGCGAGATGGACTTCATGAACTTAGACCGAGTTCTCCACCCGAGAACTGCTATCGGAGTACAAGAACACTCAAGCACAGTGACTCAGAATCAGCAGCCCTCCTCAGCTGCTGCCCTCCACTCCCAATGGAAGGAGAAACAGTTTGAACTGGGAGGCAGGGTTATGGGAACACTGGATGCTTTGCTGAGGTTGGGTGGGACACCCCGCTGGGAAGGACAGACATTAGCAGTCTGAGTCCCCCTGCATCCAGGGGCTGTGGGAGGATCCACATGGCCTCAGCTCCAAGCTCCTGGAAAACATGTTTTAAGTTCTTACTGGAAGAGTGTTTTCAGAAGGCAACACTGCAGATGTCATGGTGCACACCAAGTCTGGCCAATCCTCAAATCTATTTTTCCTGTTTCCAAATTTCATTTAGCAGAGCCCATTCAGAGCTCAAGGCACGGAGCTCAGAAGGCTACGTAGCCTTCGAGCCGAACTGTTTTCTTTTGGAAGGCAGAGGGGAAAATTGGAGTCCCGTGGAAAACGAGGGGCCTGCTGCAGATTGGCCACCTGGGCAGACACTACCCAGGAAGTCAGGCTGGGCTGCCCCGCCACCTTGCCGCCGGGGGAGGAGAGCGCGCCTGTGCACTGTTACTGGTGCTCCTGGGGAGGCTGCTTGAAGGGCGCTGGGCAGCACACTGCTCCTCCCTGTCCAGGCGGAGGGGGCCAAGGAGCCCCGGGCGGAACCCGCAGCCTATGGAAATCGTGGTATTTCTGCCTCCTTCGCTCACATTTGCTGTCTTTGCCAAAGCCCAGTGTCCCCCTCTTTGTACTCTCCCCTCCTCCACCCTTAGAGAAGAATTTCTTCTGGTCAATGAGGCTGTGTTTATTTTGTATTTTATCCCACCTGATGTTTACATGGCAACTGCCACCCTCAAAACCAACGTTTCTCGGCCGGGTGCCTGCTTGCGCTGGAGCCAGGCAGAAGTGCCTGAGAACTTTCCTCCTGCCGCGCCCTCTGAATGGATGCACGGACCTGAAGACACTCCTGAGTTCACCAATGAAGAAACGAAAGCTGGGAGTGGCTGAGTGACTGGCCTATGGTTTGCAAACTCAAGGGTCTCCGGAGCAGGGCTGTTTCCAGCACAGGCTACCTTCAACCTTCATCCCACATTTTAAATACTTAAATATTCAGTCATAGGATTTCAGAAATTTTGTTTAAGGAACAGAGTTTTTCCTGGTTCCTGGCTTCCTTCATCCCTTTCTCTCTCTCGCTTTTTCTCCCTTGCTCCCCCTTCTCTTTCTCTTCCTCCACCTCCTTTTCCTCTTCTCATTCCCCTTCTTCTCCTTCTTTTTCTTCCTCTACTTCTTTACTTTTCAAGCATTCCTAAGTTTCAACACAGATTTTTTTCCTGCTTACCAATTTGTTTCCCTTGTCCTGCGGCTGGCTTCTCTCCCATGCTCTAGCATCCAGTCTGAACGAACCTTCTAAGGTCCCACTGCCCTCTCAGTACTGCCCCTGGTCTGCCTGTCCACAACAGCCCATGACCGGTGGCCATCAAGACAGGCCCTCCACAGCCCATACCTGCCAAGGCTGCTAAGAGCAAACAAACTGTGAAAATAAGCCATGGGCTACTCCGGGTTCCACAAACTAACCTTTGCCTAAATTGACTCTGATGGTCCTGCATGGGGACAGCATAAGAAGGAACCAACATTTCTTGAGCACCAGATCCTTTATTAAGCTTTTCAGGAATATTCTAGTTTATCCCCTCACAACCCAGCAAAATGGGTCCTATTATTATTTCCATTTTGCAGATTGGGAAACTGAGGCTTAGCATGCTTAGTTGCCCAAGATCAAACATCAGGTTAGTAATCGGGAGAAACAGGATTTACGCTTGACTGTGTCTGGTCCCAAGGAGCACGCTTTCTGCTGCAGTTGAAACTAAACATAGGAATTTGCTCATTATTCTTGTTGGCCAGTGTTTGATATTTTCAAAGCCAAGTATATAAAAATTAGCTTTAGGGGTAATTTTTCAGGGATACATTTTCACTGCGAAGAGTACACCTATACAAGTTAGGCCTATTTACAATAACCTCCAAGGAATTGTTGAAATTAATCACTAGGCCCATTCGTACTTGATATTGTTCAAAACAGGACAGTTCTGCCAGATAACACTCAGTTTGCCCCTCCGGATGCATTCTGCCCTGGAGGGCAACCTGAAGGGATGGCACCAACACCCCTGCGTGCTCTCTGTCCTCTGTGTTTGGAGGCTGGGAATGCGCAGTGGGAGATCAGATGGAGAAGGGTGAGGCCCTGAGCCTGAGTCAAGCTGGCTGTGTCCCTTGACAGAAAATCACTGCTCTTTGCAAGGCAATCTCTTCTCCATCCCTCACTTCCCTTGAGATTCCCACAGCCCCTCCCCCTGTCCCGGGCCAAAGGATACCAACAGTGCCTTCATTAGTGGCCCTGGGATAGGGCAGTCCTCTGGTTGGCCTTTGTACATCCTGTCCATATCCTGTAAATAAATCGTCCACAAATTATCCTCATTTGAGCAAGCCATTTCTTGGCTTTTGGCTGATAGAGTGACCATTGTCAATAAGTTGAAAATATTTTTTCCCTCCAGATTGTAGCTCTAACAGGAAATGAGGTGAATAGACACACAATGAAGCTTGTACACACGCACACTCGGGGCGAGGCACCAAGAGGACGCTCTTAATCTTTCCCCTTGCTAATCAATGCTATCTTGGTCTAGGGCTGTGATATACCCAGGTAACAATACCCCCAACACCACCTCTTTAGACTCCCTTGGCTGTGTGACCCAGTTTTGACTAATGAGATGTAAGTAAAGCCGAGCAGATGAGGCTCCCAGGAAAGCCACTTTCTTGACAAATAGAAACAGTCTTAAAGATGTGTGTCCTTCTTCCTCTTGCTTGGAGCATGGACCCAGTGCTTGGAATTGCAGCAGCAACTCCATGACCATGGGATTACAGTCAAGTGCTTAGGATGGAGGTTTAGAAAGAGAGAAGGCATATGTTCACTGCAGCACTAGTCACAACTCGCAAGCCAGGGAAACAACCTATATGTCATTGACAGATGAATGGACCCACTCCAGTGTTCTTGCCTGGAGAATCCCAGGGACGGCAGAGCCTGGTGGGCTGCCATCTATGGGGTCGCACAGAGTTGGACACGACTGAAGCGACTTAGCAGCAGCAGCAGCAGATGAATGGAAAAAGATGTGGTGCATATATGCAATGGAATACTACTCAGTCGTGACAAAGAATGAAGCAATGCAACAACATGGACGGACCTAGAGATTATCACACTAAGCGAAGTCAGAAAGCAAAAGACAAATGCCATGTGATATCACTTAGATACGGAGTCTAAAATATGATGCAAATGAATTTATCTACAAAACAGACTCACAGACACAGAGAACAGACTTGTGGTTGCCAAGGGGGGAGGGATGGATTGAGAGTTTGGAATTAGCAGATGCAAGTGTTACATAGAGAATGGATAAATGACAACGTCCTACTGTATAGCACAGAGCACTATATTCAATATTCTGGGGTAATGGAAAAGAATATGAAAAAGAATACATATATACATTTGTATATATATGTGTATGTATAGGGCTTCCCTGGTGGTGCAGAGGTTAAAGCGTCTGCCTGCAATGTGGGAGAGCTGGGTTCGATCCTTGGGTCAGGAAGATCCCCTGGAGAAGGAAACGGCAACCCACTCCAGTATTCTTGCCTGGAGAATCCCATGGATGGAGGAGCTTGGTGGGCTACAGTCCATGGGTCGCAAAGAGTCGGACACGACTAAGCGACTTCACTTCAGTATGTATGTATAACTGAGTCACATTGTTATACAGCAGAAATTAAACACAACATTATAAAGCAACTATACTTCAATAATCTTTTTTAAAAAAGAAAGCAGAGGGAGCTTACTTCCTTAATGATTTCTCTGAGACATGACAGTACTGGGCCTCTTACGGATATCTTGTTGTCTAAGAAACAATAAACCCCTGTTGGGTTAAGTCACTGGTACTTGGGTTTCTGTTTCATGAAGTGGAACCAAATCTATAAGTCCATGGGGATCTAAATACATAGCTGAATAAAAATAAAGGGAGGAGAAACAACTCTTCTTTATAAAAAATTTACAATCAGTAAATATAGGAAAAAAGTGTGAAAAATAGAAAAGGCACAATTCAAGCACTACAGTAATAATTGTTGCAGGCATGATCCACCAATGAATGCTGAAATCAGTGAGTAAGTAAGCAGAAACAGGAATTTTGCATAGTCTCAAAGTATCTTCCCCCAAGTATCTACATATATTAGAAAGGGAAAAATTTTAATTTACAGTAGATCAATGAGGCAATATCCTGTACCCTCTGATCTGAGGCACAAACATGTGTGGCTTCTGTGACATTCTTTTGCCAAAAATGTGTAACTTCAATCTAATCATGAGAAAAAAAAATTAGATAAATCCAGATGGAGATACACACTACAATACAAAATTGGCAGAATTTCATTCTTCTTTATTGCTGAGTGATACCCCATTATATACACGTACCACATCTCTGTCCATTCACCTGTTGGTAGACACTGAGGTTGCTTCCACATCTTGGCTATTCTAAATAATGCTGCTATGAACACTGGAGTGTATCTTTAAAAATTGTTTTCATTTTCTTCCCATATATACCCAGGAGTGGAATAGCTGGATCATATGACAAATTGAAGGCAGGAGGAGAAGGGAACAATGGAAGATGAGATGGTTGGATGGCATCACCAACTCGATGGACATGAGTTTGAGCAAGCTCCGGGAGTTGGTTGGGAGGCCTGGCGTGCTGCAGTCCATGAGGTCACAAGGAGTTGGACACGACCGAGTGACTGAACTGACTGACTGATGACAGGTCTATTTGTAGCTTTTTGAGGAACCTCCATACTATTTTCTGCAGTGGTTGTACCCGTTTACATCCCTGCCAACAGTGTGCTAATGCTCGCCAATATTTATTTGTGGTATGCTTGATGATAACCATTCTGACAGGTGTAAGGTGACATCTCATTGTGGTTTTGATTTGTATTTCTCTGATGATCAGCGATGCTGAGCATCGTTCTTGTGCCTCTTGGCCATCTGTGCTTTAGTGTTAGAGTCTGTACCATACACACAGAGTTCAGGGCGAGCTAGTGATTTGGGAAGTTTATGCACAGAATGCGGGCTTCCCTGGTGGCTCAGTTCGTAAAGAATCTGCCTGCAATGCAGGAGACCTGGGTTTGATCCCTGGGTTGGGAAGATCCCCTGGAGAAGGACATGGCAACTCGTTCCAATATATTGCCTGGAGAACCCCCGTGGACAGAGGAGCCTGACAGGCTGCAGTCTCTGGGGTGGCAAAGAATCAGGTGCGACTGAGTGACAGCACAGCACAGCACCCGCAGAATGTGGCGCTTATTTTCTTTGGTTCTCTCTTTCAATAAGCCTTTCCCTTTCTAGCTATTGCGATTCTTCTAATTCCTATCTTCGAATTCAACAAGTAAAATTCAGGTTTTATAACTGGGTTTAATCGTCACGTGAGACACACTGTGGCCTGCTCTGAGTGTAAACGCCGTAAAAACGGGAAATGCGCCCAGTGCAATTCCCTGTATCGAACAGTATTTCCAGTATGTCCCTGTTCCTCTCTCTCTAGTATCTTCAGCGCAGTTATTTTAATTGTATCTAGAGTTGTTGTCTGGGCAGTCAAAAGAAGGTACTTCCCCATTATCAGAACTTGAAATCTACACATACATTTTACAATCATAAATGCATTATTTAAAAAGCAATTTCTTAGTGAAAAGTCCAGCTTCTTCACGCTCCACTTAATTTTCTTTTTTAAAAAAAGCAAACAAAAACTTAAGAATTGAATATTTTATCAGTATGTTCAGTAGTGTTAAAAATAAAATATCCAATTAAAAATAAATTTAAATTTAAAAAACCAAAACAAAATAAAATAGACACTGTCTTTTCTGGACTCTACTATGCGTCCACTTATCAAATTAAGAAGCAGAGAATCAGAATTATGACTGTTTATGTTGAGATAAGAATTTGGAAGCTAGAGTCAAAGGTAATACAGTAATATAAAATGAGGAAGCAAGGGATAAACAAATCATAGAAAGTATATTTTGAGTTTCGATGTGCAGTTCAACCCTCCTGTAGCATTTCTCTCCCTCTAACCCTGAGGATCCAGAGGTAAGAAAAAGCAAAATCTGGCCAGAGGGACCTGGAGTCAATTGTTCCTCATTTTCTCATCTGTAAAATGCTCATAGGCCCCTTCCAAGCTTTCAAGTTCTAATTCTGAAAGAGACTAGAAACATACCAAAATGAGAAGGGGTTTTTAGTTCTAGGGGGAGGTTTGCTTGCTTGTTCCTTGGCTCCCTTTTTTTTGCCGCGATGGTGGTACTCAGTGTACATTTTTTAAAACTAAAATTTTGCCTCTTAGTTGGCATTTGGTAAGTAAAAGTGAATTTACAAATTTTTTAAAGGCAAGAATAAGAGACCAAAAATGTTGAGGTTAGACCTCTTCAGAGACATAGTTTGGCACCATCTGCTGGGTAGGGTTAAAAGTGTTCGTGTACAGAAGCTTGCATTGCAGTTTCTTATTTTGTTTAGTTGCTGAGTCATGTCCAGCTCTTTGCAACCCCATGGACTGCAGCACGCCAGGCTTCTCTGGCAGCTTCTTATTGCTTTCCCAAAATGATTTAAAGGAAATGTTGTCAAAATTATTTACATCTGAATTCAGTAGCATACCAGGTTATGTTAGTAGGAATTTAGCTGTCAATCCACTATCATTGAAGGAGCATGGGACATGCCTTGGGTCATGTCATTTAACTTTTAAAGTCTTTGACTGTGCTGGGTCTCCCTTGCTGTGCCGACTTTTCTCTGACGGCAGCAGGTGGGGGGCTACTCTCTCTGGCTGCGGCGCGCGGGTTTCTCACTGCCTCTCTAGTGGTGAAGCGCAGGCTCTAGGTGCGCGGGCTTCAGCAGTTGCAGCTCCCGGGCTTGGTGGTTGTGGCCCGCGGGCTCTGGAACACAGGTTCAGTAGTGGTGGCACAGGGGCTTAGCTGTTCCACAGCATGTTGGGTCTTCCTGTACGAGGGATTGAACCCAGGTCTGCCGCACTGGCAGGTGGATTCTTTACCAACGAGCCATCAGAGAAGCCCAGGGTAACTTCATTTTAACACACGTAAATAAACCTTAGCATGTGTTTGAATTTTGTATGGAGGAGTCTGTTTGAGCTCCGTAACGTGTACAACAATCACCGTTAACACTAACCTTAGCTGTCTTGGGAAGGCCTGGGCACTAGGCACTTTCTTTCCTCCCTCTCCCTTCCTTCATTTTGGGTCACAAAAGGTGGAATGTTTATTTACATTTTGATACATATATGTGATGATCCAGGGCTTCCCAGGTGGCTCAGTAAAAAAAAATCCGCCTGCCAATGGAAGAGACACAGGTTTCATTCTTGATCCGGGAAGATCCCACACGCCTCGAAGCAACTAAACCTGTGAGCCACAGCTATGAAGTCTGTGCCCTGGAGCTTGTGCCCCACAACAGAAGCCACCACAGTGAGAAAGCCGAGCGCTGCAGCTGGAGAGCAGCCCCACTCACTGCAACTAGAGAAGAGGCCGCACAGCAACAGGGACCCATCACAGACAAAACATGTCAATCATTAAAAAGAAAAGATAGCGGGCAGGCATTCTGCCCATGCCACTTCCCAGTCCACCTGGCGGTTTAGTGTGGCTTTGTGACTTGAGTTTTGCTAATGAAATGTGCTAAGTGATGGGCACCACTTTCAGGTTTTGCCCTACAAAACGCCCCGTCTGGAGCAACCCTCCCCTCCTGCTAGCTGAATGCAGATGGCAGGCCCACAGTATGAAAATACACCTTGGGCCCCCGAGGGATCGTGTGGAGCAGGGTTGCCCTGCTCACCTCTGCAGCTATCCTACGAGTTAAGAGAAAGAGACTTTTTGTCTTAGCCTCTTGAAATGTAATTGAATAATTATTTACAGCCTAGGAGAAGGCGATGGCACCCCATTCCAGTACTCTTGCCTGGAAAATCCCATGGGCGGAGGAGCCTGGTAGGCTGCAGTCCATGGGGTTGCAAAGACACTACTGAGCGACTTCACTTTCACTTTCCACTTTCATGCACTGGAGAAGACAATGGCAACCCACTCCAGTGTTCTTGCCTGGAGAATCCCAGGGACGGGGGAGCCTGGCGGGCTGCCGTCTATGGGGTCACACAGAGTCGGACACGACTGAAGCAACTTAGCAGCAGCAGCAGCAGCTGAACCTAAATACTCTAAGTGCCCCTGTGATTTGTTGCCACTGTCTTTACTTGGTGTTTACATGAGTTCACGTGTAACTTTATATCGTATTTGTAAAATTCTGTGGCTGTGCCGGGTCTCTGTTGCAGCGCGCGGGCTTTCTCCAGCTGTGGTGAGCAAGGACCACTCTCCAGCTGTGGTGCCTGGGTTCCTCACAGCGCTGGCTTCTCTTATCACGGCTCCCGGGCTCAGCAGTTGCGGAGGGTGGGCTTAGTTGCTCCGTGGGATGTGGGGTCTTCCTGGACCAGGGGTCAAACTCATATCCCTTGCATTGGCAGGCGGATTCTTAACCACTGCCATGAGGGAGGTGCCATATCTCCTGTAAGTACATTTCTATGTTGTTACAGTCTTCATAATGTAATGGTTGCAGAGTAGCTGGTTAAACTATAATTCCTTAACCATTCTATTGTGATGTTTAGTTTATTTTTTCCTCTACTTTAAATAATGCTATACTGAACACTTTTATGCAGAAGCCAGGCTTCCCTGGTGGCTCAGCCCATAAAGAATCTGCCTGCAATGCAGGAGACGGGAGACATGGGTTTGATCCCTGGGTCAGGAAGATCTTTTGGAGAAGGGGATGACTACCCATGCCAGTATTCTTGCCTGGGAAATCCCATGAACAGAGAAGCCTGGCACTATTGATGTGCTCATTTCCTTAGACACTGAAAGCAAAACAATTGTTACAAATACTTCGATTTGAGCTTTTAAAAGTTTCTCCTTTCATTTCGCGTTTGTCACTACTGAGGTTGAACATTGTCCATGTTTACTGTCCTCCTCTTTCGAGAAGTTAATGTCCTACTATCTATCAGAGTCTACATTTCCTGTAGATTTTAATAATTTTAGTACTCATAGATATTACCAAGAATCAACCATCCAGAAATCTCAAGAAAGCATTTTATTAAGTCAGAACAAATATTAAGGCACAAAAATACATCAGTTTTTTTCAAATAAAAATCTTTGAAATAGTTTTGTGCTACATTCAAAGCAACGTCTTCCAAATTATACAATAATTTAACTTCTTAAATAAAAAATATACAACTTTAGCCCCTAAATTTTCTTCCCAAATACATGTTTTCCTAGTTCTAAAGAAGTTTCTTCTTGAGCTCCTGTTATAATATCCATGTCCTTAAATCTCCTTTTGTCACTTAAATACATTCTTCAGCACTTTAACCAATACACTAAACTTCTTTCTTTAAGGCGCGGTGTTTTGCATTGCTTATCGCATGTTGTTGGTCGATACCAAGACACAAGTTCCAACACGAGGGGCTTATAAAGCTAGTATAACATGTCTCATAAACCAGTTATGTATAGTTTAGTGCAACAGACTCAAACCCTTTAAAAAAGATATAAAAAATCAATCACATGTACATCTTTTATATCCTTAGCCTTCACATTATAGTAGTGCAAATATACTGTGTTAGAGTGGGGAAGTCTAGAACTCTCTGTAGGATATATGAAAGATTTTAAATATTTTCTTCACAAGAAAAGTATAGGAACATCTTATCTCTTGGGCTCAAAAAATTCACACATTCATCTATTTTTCCTTATGTTTGAAATGAACTTTCCTTTAAAGCAGATACTAATATTCCTCTAACTTAAAACGTGAAAGTTCCCTTTTAAGCCAACGTCATACATCACAGAAGTCTAACACAAATGGCACAGTAAGAACACTTCGGCATTTTGCCTAGAAACAAAGAGAACTGGACTCTTACCCTCAGATCCCTGCATTCATAAGGAGACCCATTCTGATGGCATCCTAAGAATAAATTGGTGTGGCAGCCTCGAAGACCCCAACCACCAGTTTCCGGAGTCTTTGTGCAGAAGCAATGGTGATGAGCTGTGACGGTGTTCCTGAGTGTGACTTCTCCCTGGGGGTCCTTCATAAGAACTAAGGCTACAGTTCTGGGGCTCGCCCTCCTGGGCACACGAGGGGGCCAAGAAGGCCCTCTATAGGAATAACTGATTCAGGCTGAGTCTTCAGTAAACAACACTGACCACCGAGAATGACAGACACAGTATATGTCCTTTGGAAAACATTTCTGATGAGGTTATCAGGAGAAAATACTGCTTTCTGTGATGATGAGAAAAGTCTGCATTTTGGTACATAGCTGAGCTATGCAGGCACAGCATTATTTGTCTTGTCAGCTGCAGAAAGAAGTGTTTTCATCAACACTATCAAGGTTACGTCAGAGGTGTTAACCCTTATCACTGCACACTTCCCACTGACTCCCTACTCATACTCCACTACCTCTGCGGCTGGAAGCCCAGGATTCTGTATTTCAAAATTCAACTGGAGCCATATGAGTTGGGGATCAATCTGCTTCAAAATCTGGGGAGTGGTACCAGATACAAATGTTAGGAACAAGAAGGAAATGGTCACCTCCAGCTCTGAAACAACTGAGCTGAGGGCCAAATATACACCACAGTCAAAATGGACATAAACACTGGGAAACACCTCAGGTGGAGTCCACTACTTTGGCAGAAACGGAAATAAGAAAGGGAACCCACATTGTTAGACATTCTTTTCTTGGGAAGGATGGCCCAAAGCAAAAGCATGATGAAAGCCACGCCTTTCTCAGTACAACAGGGTCCAATATTCACTATTGAAAATACAGCTGAAAGTATCTTTCAACAGTCATTACTACTAGAAATCTTTTTTATTTTTTAACTAACCCCTATGAAATGAGCAAATGAGAAACCAATTCAAAAGGTAGCCTTTTCAAAGAAACCATTTCACTCTGTGGCTTCACTATGGAAAAGAAAAAAAAAGGAAGGTTATAATTCAAGTGTTTGTACTGGTTAAGACCCTGATACTACTTCATGAAAAACTGAAGTCATCCTTAACTCCAAAGGTTAGAACTCCTTCAAAGAAAGACACAGAAGATTCTAACTTTAATTCCTATTCTAAACATCCACCAGCCCTGTATCTTTGGTCAGGAAAGCAGCCAAACAGCTACCATTTCCGTCAAACTGTATCCAATGGTTTTTCAAGTTTAGCATGCTCTGCATTAACAAAAAAAACTTTTTTAAATTTTCGAATCACACATTACATATATAACAAAATAATGTATAAAACATGGTTTAAGGTTAAAAAATTAATTACAAGATTAATAGTGATATACTTACTATGCAGTTAAATACATGTATTACTACAAAATCAAATATGCTAGGATGATATAGAAGGTTCTAGTTTCCTCAAAGCTCACTGGTAATGAGCCTCCCAGCTTGCTAGGGAAGAAGTGCTCTGGTGGAACCATGTGGCCAGGTGACCCCACCTGTCCCAGGCACATTCAGCAGCAGCACGTATACACCCGGCCTAAGGGAGGGGACAAGCGGAGCAGATTTTCAGAAGGGATCTCTCTCTCCATGAACTGTGTTCCCCTGAGCTCAGAGAAGATCAACAATTCGATGTGCATGGTGTGAGCTGCACACAAGGCCTTTGCACAGACCCGTGCACACACACATATGCACACCCAGAGCAAGACTACCCATATATACACCCTCATGTTCCAACATTTATCGAGTTTTACTCACTGGATTGGCCAAAAAGTTCGTTCAGGTTTTCCTGTAACCTCTCACAGAACAAATGAACTTTCTGGCCAACTCAGTATTACCAAATCACTTCAGCATGAAAGTCAAAGAGAGTTATTATTGCAATGTATAACTATAAACCCAACAGATGGAGACACTGCTTTAACCATATCTCAGAAGAATCATATCACTGTTTCGAAGAACAATAGGAACGTTGATGTAAGTAAGGTATTTTAAATTGCCATATTTTAAAAAAAAATTGTCGTATTTTTCAGAAAGGAAAAAAAAGAGAGAGAACCCACATGCCCAAATCCACATGTCTGCCACCCGTCAGCTAAGGGTAGCTGGGAACCTATCTCTATTATAATACTTCTCTCAGATCATTGCCAAGTAGGCAATGTAATGGACATGAAACTGGCACTCAGGGGTCAGTTTAAAAAAGGGTTACAGAAACCTCCTACCATCTGAATTCTTAATTTTCACACATAGATTTCCAAGATGACGCAATAAAAACTTGTTGCACTTTATCAAAACGAAGTTCTCTTTTAGTCTTGAGGGAGTCCTTCATCATTATTGGGTTCCATCACATTATTTTTTCGGAAGAGAACATTTTTTCTGCCATTTCAGATCTGGTCATAATTTCCTTTAAAAAAAAAGGCGGTGGTGGGGGGGGAGATATTTGTTAAAATGTTGATGCTTCTTCCAAGACCTAACACAATTCTCTATAGAGTGTCTATAAAGTGGCCACAGTTTCGTGCCTTCCATGCCACAATATACACAGAAATATTAGATACAAAAAATAAAAACCATACAGTCCAGACTTCTACTTATGGAGTATAATCATCCAGGTATTTGTCTGACTTAACCTGTTTAAGTATTTTTTAAATTAGAAATCAATAATTTATCAAATGAATCCTATAAATGCCCCTTTAAGAGTAATTCCATGGTATACACATCCTGGAGTCCAAAGGTTTTTTGCGGCGGGGGGGGGGGGGGGCGCGTAATTATTGACTTTATTGGAAGATAGTTGCTTTACAATGTTGTGTTGGTTTCTGCCTTACATCAACACAAATCAACCACAGGAATATACATGTCCCCTCCCTCCCACGCCCCCGCTCCATGCCCCACTCTGGGGTGTCTGTACAGGGAGCTCCCACTGGCTACCTATTTTCATACAGTGATGTCTGTTTCCCTGCTGCTCTCTCAATCCCTCTCGCCCTCTCCTCTCCCCGCTGTGTCCACACGTCTGTCTTCTACGTCTGCGTCTTTACTGCTACTCGACCCTGCAAACAGGTCGAGGGCAATGGTTTTGTAGCAAGGTGTGTGCATACAGCAGCCTTCCTAGAAGTTCCCACCCTGCTATGGTCAAATCCCCACAGACAGAGAACAGACTTATGGACACAGGGGTGGGCGGGGTGGGAGGAGGGGAAGGTGGGGGTATGTGGAGAGAGTAAGGAAACGTACACACGACCACAAACAGCGCCAGTGGGAATGTGCTGTGTGACTAAGTACTGCAGTATCCAGGTGACCCACAACTAATCCCCCCGCAAAACCTCCCTAAACCCACATCGTCCGTTCCCAATTCCTACTTTGTAAATGTGAATCAGTTAGAAACTGTTTACTGCAGGAAAATATCTGTAAGGGATTAATTCGGACAAACTGCCATCTTGAAGTCTTCTAAACTCTTACATCTTAAGATGTTAAAAATTTAGACTCAAAACTTAATAGAATAATTCTTCCCTCCTCTTATACCAGTAAGCATTTATTATATACTAATATTATTATTACATTAGTATCTTGCTCTTGTTTTAAACGAGGATCCACTTCCTCAAAACTTTACCCATAACTCAATGCAGAGTCTTTAGATCTGCTTAATTTGTAATCATATAAAAAAGTAACTTTCAGAATTTCTGAGATTCATTTCTACTTTATGAACATAATAGCTCCGAGACATAAGCAAAAATATTTTACCTCATCTGAATCCACTAACACTGGAAGAGCTCTGAAATAAGAGGAAAAAAAGTCGACAAAGTTATTAAAAGGCCAGTGAATCTACAGAAGCTGAATATAAGTATATCTCACAATCTACCAATTCTCATTCCTGGAAGACACAGTTGACAGAAATGAGTACCAGTATCATCAACAGACACACAGCACTGCTCTCCACGTGCTGCAGACTGGTGGACTGGAATACTGCACAGCCCTCCAAAAGGAGGTGTGACGGTTTGAGGGATCAAGTTTTAAAAACCAACACTAGCAATCTACAGCTACAGACATCAGTAGGGCAGCAGCTTTGGGAGAGCGGGGTCATGATTTGGGAGGAAAACAAGATGGCTTTTAGGGTGCTAGTGATCTTCCAGCTTTTGATCTGCTATCTGGGGGCTGGCTACATGAGTGTGCTTTTATTAAAAATGTATTAAGCTATACACTTGGGCAACCAATTATATTTTTATTTTTAAGGCCCTGTAATTTTTAACTTTGAATAGCTGGACAAATGTCTTGACTAGCGATGTGCTATCTAATTTGAAAACCCACGTGTCGTCTGCTTTTGTGAGAATGAAAGAGGGATGAATAGGCTGGACTGTAGTCACCCTCTCACTCTGAACCTGTATGTCAAATCACCACGTACACTTTAAATAAATACAATTATAATTAAAATTATACATCTTTTTAAAAAGGTGGATGAGTGAACATATTACAAAAGGTGGTATTTATAGAGTCAAGTATTTAATTCCTATGTCATTGTTATTCTTGACTGGACACAAACCTGTGAAGGGCACTGGAAACAGAAAAAATTACACAACATCATCTTTGTTCAGAAAAGAGAATAACACAGATAAGAAGAAAAGACAAGTGGAGAGCCCCGGTGTGCGATGGACCAGTGAGAGGGAGAGCCCAAAGGAAAGGTCTACGTGTCAAGGTCTCAACATGAAAGTCACATCAACGCACGATCCAAAAGATGCTACTGGCAGCGCGGCTCGTGGTGGAGACGGAGGAAGGTGAAGTGGGGGCCTCAGAGATGTGCGGGAGGAGGCGCTCAGGTGGCTCAGAATAACACCGTTAAGGAAATCCCAGGGGAGACGACTACCTTAGGGAAATATGAACCAGAACATTGGAGGCCAAGGAGAAAGCCCACCGGGGGCTTGGCACCTCATTTAGAGATAAACACTAGCAACGGCTCCTGCTGTGAGGGAAAGGACTGTCTAAAACTCAGTGAGATGGAATCAGCGCGCTGAGACGGAAGGCGAACTGCGCTAAGCTGGCCTTTCTCATTTATCAGAGACACAGAAAAGCTGTGATAGACAGCATGTGAGTGCAGAGAACACACTAGGTCATGTGGGTTACTCACGATCTGTTTCAACTGTCCTATGACTCGCAAAACGCTTGTTCCGTTTCTACAGAAGCATATAAAAGGACCTCACATACACCTGGATGTGAAGCCCAGTTTCTAAACTTGCTATGCAAACAGCACATGCATTTTGGGTAGCACTGAGCTAAACTTAGACAGAAATGGTCTAAATAGGAAGTAAACGGGAGCAGGGAAAGGAGCAAACAGTATGTGGGAACATCCTCTCTAGCCACCCTGCTGTCCGCTGTGGAAACAGCTACCTGGAATCAATGGGTCACACAGTAGCGGCCCCCAATCTTTTTGGTCCCAGTGACCAGTTTTGGGGAAGACAATTTTTCCATGGACCGGGGTGGGGACTGGGTGGGGTGGGGATGGTTTTGGGATGATTCAAGCATATTATATTTACGATGCCGCCGCTGATCTGATAGGAGGCGGAGCTCAGGAGGCAGTGTGAGTGATGGGGAGCAGCTGTAAACATAGACAAAGCTTCTCACAGTTGCCCATCACTCACCTCCTGCCAATACCAGTCCGTGACCCAGGGACTGCAGTCACATACAGACATGAGTCTGCGGCCCGGAGACTGCGGTTAGATATAGACACCAATAAAGAAGAACCCAAAGAGCCCCAAGTCCCCAAAGAGGCTTCCTCTGCACTCTAGTTTTCCTAAGCTCATGTTTCTCCTCCAAAAGCATTCCCACTCTACATGTTATTGTGGTTACATGTGCTTAAATAAATAAAGTTTGAACTTTTCCATATTATAAAGTGAAAACAAAATGACTCTGGCCCTGATAAACTTATATAAAAAAAGGAGCTGGTTGACAGGGCAGGAGTATTAAAATAGCTGCTGTGCACTGAAAAGGGAGGAGAAAGACAGGCCAAGGCAGGGCTATGTTTTCTTTGCATTTCAGCATGAAGTTAATCTGTCCACCACTAGTGATGGGGGCCCACAGAGACATACAGAGGAGAGAGGCTTAAAAGGCACATTAAAAAGTATGAAAATTATCCCTTTATACTACAGCCTAAATGTTAGATTCAAACTTTAACAGACGATATTTACACATCTGTGAATGAAGAAGGAATATTTTCCTCCACCCACTTCAAATCTTCACCCTGTAGAAATAAACATTTACATATTAGCGTTTGCTTAATAACACCTGGAAGCAGAATTCTGAAATAGAGTATATATATATAATTAAGTATTTACATTTAAATGCATGACATTCTTTTAATTTCTACATAGCCTGAGAACTTCATTCATGCCACAAGGAAACTATGCCAGGATTTTCTCAAATAGTCAAACATTTGGACTTTAGATTTTTGTACTTCTCTGGCTTTAGTTAGATGCAAAGGTACTATTTTTTTGTCTTGAAAAACCACAGTGAAAATAAAAAGCATTGATTTGTCAGGTGAGCCACAGCATGGACGCTGATTTGTGTTCACTGTTTTGCTTCCAACATTCATCATGGCTGATGTGCTGATTTCATAACATGAGTTTATAATTTTTCAAAAGAAAAAGATGATGGTAGAGATACTCTAACTTTATAAAAGCCTATTTATTCCAACTGTTTGTGTTTAACGCTCATTTTTCTACAGGAGAAAAGCAAAGCAAAGCAAGTCAGTTTGGGGCCTTCCCTGGGGGCTCAGATGGTAAAGAATCTGAGCTGGAGACCCAGGTTCGATCCCTGGCTCTGGAAGATCCCCTGGCGAAAGGAATGGTTGCCCACTCCAGTATTCTTGCCTGCAAAATTCCACGGACAGAGGAGCCTGGTGGGCTACAGTCCATGGGGCTGCAGAGTCGGACACGACTGAGTGACGGGCACTTTCACGTAGGGCACCTACATTTTTTTTTTCTACAGAAAATGTGCTTATAGTCATTTTACTGAGACTAAGAAAAATAAAAGGTATACTGAATATTTTGGTTTACAATGTAAAATAAGACAAATTGGCTATATGGAATCCTCTGGTTTTAGCATTAAAGATATCTTGCTTACCTAGAGAGAGAGAAAATCAACTGAGCCAGTACCAATAGGAACCCAATTCTCTGAGTGAATCTCAGGGAGAAATAAGTCGATCAAGAAAAGACAAGGTTCCAAACTTCTGATCAAGAGCTGGCTACATAATTTCGAGAAATGAAAGCATTTTCCCTTGCTATACATGCAAAAATTGAGCTTTAAAATAAACTGAGACAAATCCCTAAAATAAGAGGAAATTTTCTTAGCAAGCTGAAGGTTTACTAGTTCTAAAGGCAGATAAATAAAACTGCTGTACTTTATTTTCACTTGTTTGACCATGCAGCAAGTGGGATCTTAGTTCCCTGACCAGGGACAGAACCTGTGCCCCTACAGTGGAGGCACAGAGTCAGCCACTGGATCGTCAGGGAAGTCCCAAAACTCTTGCACTTTTAAAAGCTTAGTTAAATTACCATGAAACTATTCAAACAACATACTTTAAAGAATTACTAATTACCAAAAGTAAAAATTAGAGAAGTTACCAAATCCAACAAATGAAACTTGCATACACCATCCGTCTTGTCAGAATTTAGGTGTGTACATAAATTTTTACACCTTGTTAACCACAACAGAGGTAAGAAAGCCAAATATAAAACTGTATGATAGGCATTTCCATTTTGTTTAATTACTTTCGTAACCACCACTTTATGCATAAATAATATGCATAAAACATTTTAAAACTCACTTCTACCCTACATTTTACCATTTTATTCGAGCTTATGTGGTTTAACAGCCCTTCCCCAACAGATAAACATCATCTGAAATGGCTTCAGAGATCACTTAAAAATGCTGAAAAATTAACACAAACTTTTACTGTAACAAAGCATCTCAAGATTTAATATGCATGTGACTCATCAATGGAATCCTGCTAAAAAGCAGATTTAAATTCAGTAGGTCTGGTATACGCCTGAAATTCTGGTCCAAAGACAGCACGTGAAAAGCAAGCGGCTTCCCTGGTGGCTCAGAGGTAAAGAGTCCACCTGCCAGTGCAGAAGATCCAGGAAGATCCCACATGTCATGGAGCAACCAAGCCCGTGTACCACAACTATTAAGCCTGACCTCTGGAGGCCCGGAGCCCCAACTACTGAAGCCACGTGCCTAGAGGCCGTGCTCTGCAACAAGAGAAGCCTGGGCACCGCCACCAGAGAGACCACTCACTGCAGTTAGAGAAAAGTCTGAGCAGCAACCAAGACCCAGTACAGTCAAAAACAAATAAACAGAATTATGTACAGAAAAGTGAGGGTTTACAGCAGTTAGCTGTCAGACTTAACTAGTACCACTACTTGGTAACATTTACTTTCATACAAAAAACCTAGTGAAAAACGTTCCCTGGAAGGTCGATGAATGTGACATTCATACCGATTTCCAAAGTATTAAAGACTATTAAATATATACTGTACTCACAAAATTATCAGAAGTAGCAGGTTTAGCTGTTCCATTGGAAACTGTTTTTGAGGCTCTTAATTTTATTCCTTCAGCTGTAATGAGAAACATTATAGAAATACATAAAATTATAAAATAATAACATTTTCCTTTGTAGCCTCACATTTAATAACTCTGTAAAGAGACTTCTAATTTCAAAAACCTATTATATTGGAATTAATTTGGCACTAGTAAAAGACAACAAACTGGTTCCAAATCAGGAAAAGAGTATGTATTGTCTGTATAAAGGCTGCATATTGTCACCCTGCTTATTTAACTTCTATGCAGAGTACATCATGAGAAACGCTGGGCTGGAAGAAGCAAAGCTGGAATCAAGATTGCCGGGAGAAATATCAATAACCTCAGATATGCAGATGACACCACCCTTATGGCAGAAAGTGAGGAAGAACTAAAGAGCCTCTTGATGAAAGTGAAAGAGGAGAGTGAAAAGGTTGGCTTAAAGCTCAACATTCAGAAAACGAAGATCATGGCATCCGGTCCCATCACTTCATGGCAAATAGATGGGGAAACAGAGGAAACAGAGATGAACTTTATTTTTTGGGATCCAAAATCACTGCAGCCATGAAATTAAAAGATACTTGTTCCTTGGAAGAAAAGTTATGACCAACCTAGGCAGCATATTAAAAAGCAGAGACATTACTTTGCCAACAAAGGTCCAACATAGTCAAGGCTATGGTTTTTCCAATAGTCACGTATGGATGTGAGAGTTGGACTATAAAGAAAGCTGAGCGCCGAAGAATTGATGCTTTTGAACTGTGGTGTTGGAGAAGACTCTTGAGAGTCCCTTGGACTGCAAGGAGATCCAACCAGTCCACCCTAAAGGAAATCAGTCCTGGGTGTTCATTGGAAGGACTGATGTTGAAGCTGAAACTCCAATAATTTGGCCACCTGATGCGAAGAGCTGACTTGTTTGAAAAGACCCTGATGCTGGGAAAGATTGAGGGCAGGAGAAGAAGGGACGACAGAGGATGAGATGGTTGGATGGCATCACCGACTCAATGGATATGGCTTTGGGTGGACTCTGGGAATTGGTGAGGACAGGGAGGCCTGGCGTGCTATAGTCCATGGGGTCACAAAGATTTGGACATGACTGAGCTGACTGACAAATACATTCTTCAAAGTGTTATTGCATTGGTAAAATAATCTGAAGCAACAACAAAACCCACTGAGCAATATGTGTTGCTGTATTTCTGGAGTCTTCTGTTTAAGTTTTCTGACATTTAATCTCCTAATTTATTAATCTATCTCTTGGACTCTATTTCGATACCCTGATACATCTCTGTCCTTCTGCCAATATCACACTGTCTTGATTAGTATAATTTGAAATTTTTGTCTTGAAATCAGAGTAAGTCCATTAATTTCATTTTATTTAGACGTAATTCCCACAGCATAAATGTACCATTTTGAAGGGTACACATCTGCGGATTTCAGGACAGTCATGGAATTATGCAATCATCACCACTATTAATTTCAGAAATTTTCATCACCACCTCCCATACCCATTAGCAGTCACTCTCAACTCACTCCTTCCACCAGCCCCTGCTGCTGCTGCTGCTAAGTCGCTTCAGTCGTGTCTGACTCTGTGCGACCCCACAGATGGCAGCCCACCAGGCTCCCCCGTCCCTGGGATTCTCCAGGCAAGAACACTGGAGTGGGTTGCCATTTCTTCTCCAATGCATGAAAGTAAAAAATGAAAGTGAAGTTGCTCAGTCGTGTCCGATCCTCAGCGACCCCACGGACTGCAGCCTTCCAGGCTCCTCCGTCCATGGGATTTTCCAGGCAAGGGTACTGGAGTGGGGTGCCACTGCCTTCTCCGACCAGCCCTTAGCAGACACTAATCTATTTTCTATCTCCATGGATTGATCTATCCTGGACTTTTCAAGTAAATAGCATCATATAACGTACAATCTTTCGTAATTTGTTTCTTGCACTTAGCATAATGCTTCAAGATCTACGTTGTAACTGTGAACACGGTTAGGCTCTTCCAGATCTTTTGTATTTCCATATATATTTTAAAGGCTTCCGTGGTGGCTCGGTGGTAAAGAATCCAGCTGCAATGCAGGAGACACAGGTTCAATCCCTGGGTCGGGAAGATTCCCTGGAGAAGGAAACGGCAACCTACTCCAGTATTCTTGCCAGGGAAATTCCATGAACAGAGGAGCCTGGCAGGCTACAGACCATAGAGTTAGATACGACAACAAAAACATATTTTAAATCTGCTTAACCATTTTTTTTAAAGTCAGCTAGACTTACAATCGGGATTGTACTGAATCTATTTTACGTATCAGTTAGGGAAGTGATGGGTTAATACTATTGAGCTACAATCCATAAACATGTTAAAGCTCTGCACTCACCTATTCTTTAATTTCTCTCGGCGCTGTTTTTATTCTTCAGTGCAGTTTTGCCCATTTTTTCCATTAAATTTATTTTGAATATTTTTGAAACTATTGTAAATCATATTTTAAATTTCATTTAATAATCATTTCCAGCTGGTATGTAAAAAAAACAACTGATTTCTGTGTACTGGACATAAATCTTATGATACTGTTTTATTCAGTTATTAGTTCTATTGTGTTTTTTTTCGTATAGATTTCTTAGGATTTTCTACATACATAACCCTGCTGTCTACCAATACAAACAGATTTCCTTCTTTCCAAGCTTTATGCCTTTAGTATTCTTCGGGGTGGCCTGTGGGCTTTGCCTTTCCTGACCTCTTGTTCTGAAGTTGAGTCACAGTGGTGAGCAGTTATCTCTGTACCTGGTTTCCAGTACTGGGAGAAAATTCACCATTTCACCACTAAGTATGATTTCAGGTGTGGAGTTTTTTCATACTACTCTGTAATTTGTTTGCTAAGTGGATTGCTTTTATATAAAAATAAAATGAGTAGGTACTGAACTCTGTGATATGTCTCTCTGTACCTACTGAGATAATTACGTCATCTTACTTCCTTATTTTTTAGTTGAATTACACTGATTGATTTCCAAATGTTAAAACAGGCTTGCAACTCTGGAGTAAAGTCCACTTGACAATAACGACCTTTCAATACTGTGCTAGACTTTATTTACTCATGTTTTTAAGGAAATATTATGTCTCTACTCATAACTGATATTGGTCTGTAACTTTTTCTTTTTTGTCTTTGTTAGATTTTGGCATTTGAGTTGTGCTGGCCTGATAAAATACATTAGGAAGTATTCTTACCATCTCTATGCTCTGAAGAATTTGTGTAAGATTAGAATGTTTCTTCCTTAAGTATCTGAAGGTTAGTTAAGCCATTCGGGTCTGGTGCTTTATGGGAAGATTTTAAACTTCAATCCAATTTCCTTAAGAGATATAGGGCTATTTCAATTTAGTGGCATAGGGTTAGATTAGGGTAGTTTCTTAAGGGTATTTTTCAAGGAATTTGTCCATTTTATCCAAATGCCCAATTTCTTCACAATATCCCTTACCTACTTTCTTACTATAATAATGTCTTATCTATTTTTCCAGTGTTGGAAATTTGTCTTGCTATATTGTTTGTCTCTGTTTCTGGTTTAGATTACCTAGAGGCTAATCCATTTTTATTAATCTTCTCTAAAAGAAACTACATTTGGCTTTGTTGATTTTCTCTCTCTCTCTGTTTTCTATTTCACTGAGGCAGACAGTTAACTTTATCATCTCCTTCCTTCTAACTACTCCAGTTTAATCTGCCACTGTTTTACTAGCTTCTCAAGATGGAAACGTATCATCACTGATTTTATGTCTTTTTTTCCTTGGTGATATAGACACTGAGAGCTATTAATTTTCTAAGAATTGGTTTAGTTGCATCCTATAAAATGTGATTTTTTTTATTATCATTTTATTATGAAATACTTTTAACATTCCTTCGATCCATGAGTTACTTAGAAATGTATTATTTAATGTCTAAACATTTGATTATTTTGTAGATATACTGTTATGTATCTAATTTAACCACTGTGACCATAAACATACTCTGTGATTGCAACTACTGAAATATATGGAGACATTTTTAATGGCCACTCACATGGGTTATTTTACGTAAGGGAGACTTGAACACTTATTGTTCAGTTGCTAAATGTAATGTTCAATAAATATCAATCAAATCAATAAGGTCAATGGCCTTACTCAGTTCTTGTACATTGTTACACATATGTCTTCATGTCTTATTAATCACTGAAGAGAAAGTGTTAAAATATCAACTTATTTGTATCCTTTAAAATTTAGAGCTTCAAAATTTATGAATCAAAATTTGACAGAATTGTCCTTAGATATATACACATTTAGGACTACTATGTCTTCTTGATAGATTCATCCTTTTATCATTAGGAAGTGACACTACACAGCCACACTAGCTTTCTGATGCTTAGTGTTTACATGGTTTATCTTTCTCCATACTTTCAACCTTTCCGTGACATTTTTGAGGTGTCTCTTGTAAACATCACACAGCTGAGTTTCATATATTTTTTTTAACAATCTGACAATCTCTTCCTATTGAGTATGTAGCCCACTTGCATTTATTTTAATTATCAAACTAGGTTACTGAAGTCTATTTTGCTTTACTATTCAAATTGCAATTTGCTTTACTACTTTATTAAGAACTATAATACAATTTTGATTTTATTTACTTCATGTCTACATATGTTATAAATCTCATGTTATTATTTTTGCTACAAAAAGTTAGTTGACTTTTACAAGATTTTTTTTTTAAATAGTGACTTTTTATATTTCTCCATGTATGTACTACTTTCAGTGCTTTTCCTTCAGTCAGTTTCATTTTTGTTTCTTGATCAATTTTGGAAATCTTCTGGCCAATATTTTTCAAATATTCTTTATGCCTCATTCTCTCTTCCTCTTTTAGAGCTCAATTATGTACCAGTTAGACTGCTTAATCGGAGAAGGCAATGGCAACCCACTCCAGTACTGTTGTCTGGGAAATCCTATGGACGGAGGAGCCTGGAGGGCTGCAGTCCATGGGTCCCGAAGAGTCAGACATGACTGAGCAACTTCACTTTCCCTTTTCACTTTCATGCACCGGAGAAAGAAATGGCAACCCACTCCAGTGTTCTTGCCTGGAGGATTCCAGGGACAGGAGCCCGGTGGGCTGCCGCCTAAGGGGTTGCACAGAGTCAGACACGACTGACATGACTTAGCAGCAGCAGACTGTCTTTCTGGTCACAGAAGTTAGTTCATTTTGTTTCTAGCCTCTTGTCTCTGGTTTTCAGTTTGAAAAATTTCTTTTCCTTTGTCTACAGATGCTCACTATTACTTGATTGTATCCAGTTTACTTGTCTACTGTTAATCCTATTTTATGGATTTACTTCAGATGTTCTGCTTCCCTGGTGGCTCAGAGGGTAAAGCGTCCGCCTGCAATGCGGGAGACCCGGGTTCAATCCCTGGGTCAGGAAGATCCCCTGGAGAAGGAAATGGCAACCCACTCCAGTATTCTTGGCCTGGAGAATCCCATGGATGGAGAAGCCTGGTAGGCTACAGTCCACAGGGTCATAGAGTTGGACATGACTGAATGACTTCACTTCCACCTCCTTTCCGATATTCTTTATTTAGTATTTTTACTTGGTTCTTCTTCTTTTTTTTAGCTTCCATGTCTCTCCTGAAATTCCTCTTGCCTTCACCAATCTATTCCTATAGGTTCTTTGTTGTTGTTGTTCAGTCAACAACAGTCGGTTGTATCCGACTCTTTGCAACCCTATGGACTGTAGCACACCAGGCTTCCCTATCCTTCACCATCTCCCAGAGTTTTCTCTAACTCCCGTCTATGAGACAGTGATGCCATCCAACCATCTAATCTTCTGTCGCCCCCTTCTCCTCTTGTCCTCAATCTTTTCCAGCATCAGGGTCTTTTCCAATGAGTCAGTTCTTTGCATCAGGTGGCCAAAGTACTGGACCTTCAGCTTCAGCATTAGTCCTTCCAATGAATATTCAGAGTTGATTTCCTTTAGGCGGGACTGGTTTGATCTCTTTGCTATCCAGGGAATTCTCAATAGTCTTCTCCAGCATCACAGTTTGAAAGCACCATAGATTCTTTAACATACTTATAACAATTATTTTTAAAGACTTTCTTGTTAATTGTAACATCTGGGCCATTTCTAGATAACTATTGACTGATTTTTCCCTTAACTATGGGTCACAGTTTCCAGTTTCATTCCCTGACTAGAAATCTATCATTGTATATGGGACATTGAGAATGGTATCTTATAGATTCTGGCTTCCCTTATCTCTGAGAAGTGTTTTGTTCCAGAAGGCATTCAGATTATGGCTCAATCACTTTATTTTATTTTATTTTATTTTATTTGGCTCAATCACTTTAATCTTTGGGGGACATACTTTCAGATTTTATTAGGGTTTATTTCAGTTTAGCGCTAGTACTAGGGTAAATTTCAGTGGTCCCAGACTGTGGTCTTTATTTCTAAGGAGTAGTCCTTCTGGGGCTTTAATGGAGAGCCCAAGGGATTTACCCAAGCACTTTTAACTTGTTGAGATTTGAATTTCAAACTCTGCAGTGGGCATGTGCTGAAATTTCTGTTCTGCTTCTTAGCCAAACAGCTATTGTTTCCCCCCTGGCCTTTTGGAGTCTCAAAATGCCCCTTTCAGGCATCAGACAAGATTAGAGAGACTTTTTAAAGACTGTGGAATTTCTTCCTTTGTGGCTCTCTTTTCTGGATTTCTCCCCTCAATTTCCAGGCATTCTTACAGCCTCAAGCTTTACTCTCCAATTCCTTGCATCAGTGAGATCACGCCTATCTGCTTGAGCTCTAGCCTGTCTCATTGACTGGGCAGACACTCTGGACTAAAGCTCTATAAACGTGAAACTTATTAAGTGCGGCTCTTTTCTTTCAACATGAAAGTTCCTCCAGTTTCTGCCTGCCTTTCATTGCTCTCCAGTGCCTTTAAACAATTAATTAAAAAAAATTCTATCCAGAGTTTATTCTAGCTATCAGCAGGAAGATTGTCCAATACAATTCATTCCATCATTATTGGAGCCAAAACCAACACAGTGAATTTTAAGATCTCTGCTGTGAGAAATTTAGCAATCATTATGAAGATCAGTATTATTTGGGAGCTAAGTACGATATATACCAAATCAGTCTTGTGGAAAACAAGTGTACTGACTTCAATACTTCCACATGAAGAGCAAACAAAAGCTCCAACTACAGGAACAATCTGGAAAATTTCATTACTGACTTTCCTTCTTGTGACTGTCTACTGTAACAGAGCTTTCCTCCGATATAGTCTTAAAAATGTTTTACAGGAAAAAAAGTGTTGCTGACCTTGCATCACAAGTAGAGACACAGTATTTCTTTGTTACAATTGATACAATGGTTATTTAGTAAGAAAACATATCACTCACTTAAATTTTCAGATGTTACCATGAATTCTTCAATTTCATCATCAGAATCATCTATTAAAGGCATGAAGGCATATCTAAATAAAAAACAAGGAGTAGTTTTACTAGTGTGTTTAAACCTATTCAATGTTCAGTTTACACCTGAACCAGTCATTCCAGGGCCCCCTCTTCCCTCTTCCGGCAGGGAGACCCCTGTCTTCCCCCTTCTCTCTCTCTTTTCACTGCCTTCCTTTTGTTATATTTGTCTCCCCACTTGACTGTATACCTCTGAACAGCAATGACTACTTCTCTGGTTTCTGTAATGCTTTTCTAACATTGTAGCAGAAGATGAACAAAATCCTTGCCCAACTATGTAAGGTACCTCTGATTATTTGCTGATGGTCTCCACAAAAACATTATTACAATAAGAATAAGTGAGAAAAGGAAGCTCCAAAATGCATCATCAACCCAGCGCTCCATCCAATCCTATAACAAGGATGATTCAAACAGGAAAAGTTAATTTTTGATAATCAGATTTCCCACTGAAATAGTATATAATGACAAGGACTAACGAAACCCTTCCAACCAGTAAGTCTTCAAAAAAAATGAGCACATGTTTTTTCAAGAAACATAAAAACTAAGAAATTCTATCTTAAAATCCATATTAATGCTCAGTTGAGCCTTATAATCAATCCAATGAATAAAACCCTAACAAATTAAACAGTATCATGAAAAGAATTAGAGCTGAAAGGGGCTTCAGAGGTCAATTAATTTATTTTCTAGACAAGAAGAGTTTCTTATGAAATCTTCCCTAAGAAAGTCCAGGGTTTTCACAGGGCTCTTTATCATTATATAGAACTAGCAAGAAGATCAAACCAGTCAATCCTAAAGGAAATCAACCCTGAATATTCATTGGAAGGACTTATGCTAAAGCTGAAGCTCCAATACTTTGGCCACCTGATTGGAAGAGCTGACTCACTGGAAAAGACCCTGAGGCTGGGAAAGAATAAGGGCAGGAGAAGGGGCGCAACAGAAGATGAGATGCTTGGATGGCACCATCAACTCAAAGGGCATGAGTCTGAGCAAACTCTGAAACATGGTGAAGGACAGGGAAGCCTGGTGTGTTGCAGTCCACGGGGCTGCAGAGTCAGACTTGGCAACTGAACAACCACCAATACAGAACGAGAGGCTATTTCCAAATCAAGGAATCCCCACAAGGGCCTTCTATATTTTCAGTCTAAGAAATGTATCTTCTAACTAGAGAATCCAAGGAGAATACCTCCTGAATGTTCATGATGAGTATACTATAAACATGTATAAAATCCTAGAAACATGTCAGACTTAAGATTTAGAATCCCACTTAGATACAAAGCAACCCAATCACACTGTGTGCTGGAAGAAAACGGCTTCCTGTTGCCTTAGACAATTCAGGAAGAGGATTCCTTTTCAGAATACAACAAAAGAAGCTGAGAAAAGGGTATAATTGGAAACGGAGATTTAGGAGGAACTTTGTTTCAGACTTGTTTAAAGCAGACAAATGTTTTTCTAATCCTGCACAAAATAATTTCAAGTAAATGGAATATCTCTATTACAATTATCTTGGTCTACAAACACAAACTAAACTCTCCAAACTTACACAAAATAAAATGGTACAATTAAAAATGAAAACTGTTTACATAGGAAGATTATACTTACTGATTGACATTTTGCAAACCTAAATGTCTTAGTTGTCCACACCATAAACACTACAGATGCTGAAACACACCAAAAAAAAAAAAGTCAACCTCTGAAGGAACATATACAATACTAAAATAATTTATTATAAAAGAAAAATCAGATAACTTACCCAGTATGGCAAAGATCAGGGTATTTGTAAAGTGCCTGTATAAAGAAAATTTTACTGTGTTCTTTCTTAGCCTGAGAGTCTTCATAGTTTGTGCCAAACTTATAAAAATGTGAAAAAGAGTTAAGGGAAAAATTTTAAATAATAATACATAGTTAAGATTAAAAAACGAAATAAGAATCTTCTACACTTCCAAAACTACTGCTACACAGAGTTCCTATAATTTAAAACTAATAAAAACACAGAAAATGTCTTCTCCACTAACGTATAATCACGATAGCAATTTTATTACAGATTTTGTTGTACAATTTACCACTGTCTGAACTAAGTAAACAAACTTCAAGGAAAAAGAATGTAAGGATCAAGACCTGTGTTGTGCTCCTTCAATGCCAAGTTCTCGAAACACAGGACAGAGCAGGACACAGACTAAATGCTAGGTACAGATGCCACCAGGACATGGCATTCGGCTTGTGGTTTTCTGCCTCCATTTCTTTCTTATTTTTTTGTTTCTGGTCTATTCCCATTCTACCCTCTGAATGATCATAATTAAGAAGTCATGTCATCTGTCAATTCCATTTTATAAATTTTAAAAAAAATTGAAATATGTCAAGTAAAACAAATCTGGACTTATGTAAGGAGAGAATTTATTCAAGAGATTACTGCAATACGGAGAATATTCTGACTGTAAGATTTGTAGGAGTCCCAAAGGTCAGGCAGGGAAGGGCTTTGCTTTTATTACTGTTGTTACTTAGTTGGAAATCGTGTCCGACTCTTATGCGATCCCATGGACTATAGCTGGCCAGACTCCTCTGTCCATGGGATTTTCCAGGAAAGAATACTGGAGTGGGTTGCCATTTCCTTCTCCAGAGGGTCTTCCCGACCCAGGGTTCAAACCTGCATCTCTGGCATTGGCAGGCGGGTTCTTCACCACTAAGCCATCAGGGAAGCCCTTTGCTTTTGTAAGGAGGTGTAAATAGGACTCAAGAGTGGCAGGTGTGGGAAGGGGGTGGCCTGATGGGTCAGTTGCTCAGGGTTATGACTTTCCTTGAGGCCTGTAGGTTCTCAGGAAGGGCTGTGAAAGAGGGCTATGGGTGGATGAAAGCTCAGGGGCCTGGGGGAAGGCGAAGGCTTAGTCAGCTAGGTGCAGTCTGACATTTTGTCCAGATTAGCCAGTAGGTACACGGGTCTGTGTCTAGCCTTGCCGAGAGTAAACAAGGGAGCACCTGGGACGCTCACTGAAGCCCCACGGGGGGGGGGGGGGGGGGGGCAGCTTTTAGGCCTTTTCCCAGACACCGAAGCGTGGAGGCTGTCTTTTTTTTTTTTCCCAAATGTAGTAAAGATTTTATCAACTCAACAGCTTCACTTAAGCATTAAATGAACATAAAATATTTTACTGACAAGTTAGAATTCACTTATGAAAGGGGAGATGACATTCACGGAGGTCTACTCTTCTAGTCTAAGGAGTGAGAGATTTATTTCAAAGTTATACAAATAAGCAACAAAGAAATGAAATTTCTAGAAGCAGTAGTGGTATCAAATTAGCAAAAACAAGATGAATAGAATGTTAAAATTTTAGACAGGAAACCTACATATAAAAAAATTCTATTTCTAAAATTGGGAAATAAGGCTATAGGTCCTACATGACTACATAAAAAGTGACTAGACATGCAGATGTCCTAAAGAAGGATCTGCAGGAAGTGAATAGGAGACTATATTTCTTTTTGGTGAAAGTGAAAGTGAAGTCACTCAGTCGTGTCCGACTCTTTGCGACCCCATGGACTGTAGCCTATCAGGCTCCTCCATCCATGGGATTCTCCAGGCAGGAATACTGGAGTGGGTTGCCATTTCCTTCTCCATGGAGGCTGTCTTAAGGGTGGCTATTTTCCAGGAGCACAGAGCTCAGGTAAACAACGACTTTGTCAGATACGAAGAAGTAGAGAGAGGCCTGTCCACCAGCTCCTCAGCCATGAGGCTGTGCTCAAGCCAGAGCTCTGTAAACACAAGCAGCTTTCTCTGCAGCCTGCCAATCCCTGTGTAGGGATCACCCACTGAACATACATCACAGAGCTGAGCAAAGGGGAATGAATGCAAGTGGCAAATTTTAGATTTATGCCTCCTCTTTAAATTCCCAATACTTCATTAATCAAAAACTTCATTTTAGTCCTAAAACTACCAAAGCTGCTCTTCAATTTTTCTGTGTTCGGTCGCTTCAGTCATGTCTAACTCTTTGTGATCCCGTGAACCCATAGCCTGCCAGGCTCCTCTGTCCATAGGATTCTCCCAACAAGAATACTGGAGTGGGCTGCCATGCCTTCCTCCAGGGGATCTTCCTAACCCCGGATTAAACCTGTGTCTCCTGCACTGCGGGCATGTCCTTTACCACTGACGCGAAGAGCTGACTCACTGGAAAAGACCCTGATGCTGGGAAAGACTGAGGGCAGGAGGAGAAGGGGAGACAGAGGATGAGATGGTTGGATGGCATCACCAACTCAATGGATGTGAGTTTGAGCAAACTCTGGGAGATGGTGAAGGACAGGGAAGTCTGGTGTGCTGCAGTCCACGGGGTCACAAAGAGTTGGACACAATTTAGCGAATGAATAACAACAAATGACCCATTAAGTTGCAACAGAAGATCAATTTCTATCAGAACACAATTCAACCAACTAAGGTTGCTGTCAGGACTTACAGACATGGAAATACATGTTATTCAATAAACACGATCAAGACCGAATACTTTTAAAGGAGTAATGAAAGCACGCAGGCCCCACCATCCTGACGGGAGAGTCACCTTGCATGCGCTGCTGCTGTGGTTGGAAAAGGATATCCACCAGCACAAGCCAGAGTCAAGAAGAGACAGAGGGAGGCTGGCCAGAAGCACAAGGTCAGAATCATTTGCCTGCAGCAAAAGAGCAAAATAAATAAATAAAACAAACAAGCAGGAAAAGAGAGGCAGGAGGCAACAGCTTTTTAGCATTTTCAGGCTATTTTTTCTATTACTGTAGGTAGAATCAGATTCTTACAGAAGAAGCTAGATCAGGTTCATCGAAAGCAAAGGAAGCATGGTCAAGATTCCAGCACTTGAATCTGTCAGGATGTGGTCCTGCTTCTTTGCTTGTCATTGGTAATCATTTAGGAAACCCACCACCTCTGTGTACAGAGAAAGTGGACTCTTCATCTCAGTAATGAAAACTACCGAATAGCAATCTAAGAGCAGACATCAGAAATTCAGGTTGAACTTTCTTTTCTCTCACCATAAAATGCAAACCAAGAGAATTTCAATTTCTGGGTATCTTTATGACTTTGATCTCTAACACCTTTATTAAAAATATCAATAATTGAGCAAGCTAAATCTTTCCCCTTATTTTCTGTATCTCCCCGCCTGAATCTGGCTCATGACGTGTTGGACCAAAGCCAAATTTGTCCATAAAAGTTGGCAAGTTACCCTCATTCAAATCCAGATGGAATTAGAGCCTTTATAACCACTTTTCTCTGGAATTTTGGGCCATTTTGCATGACTGTGTGTTTTTCCCAATGAACAACCTTGTGGGTGGTTAAGAGCAAGAATTCTTTGAAACACACATGGTAAATGACCAGAAGAAAAGATAACACAGGTTTTTAAAACGCAAAGTCTGTAGCTCAAGTAGTTGATGGAGGAACATAAGTTCCCTCACATAAGCATACCCAAGCTTAGAAATAAGATAATTCCAAACCGAACAGATATCTTAAGCTCATTTTCTAAACATGCAATGACAGAAGAAAAGACATGAAGGCTGGCGATGGTAACGCTGAGCCCTTCTAGTAGCTAGCTTGCGTGTGTGCGCAGCTGCTCAGTCGTGTCCAACTCTTAATGGCCCCATGGACTCCAGCCCGCCAGACTCCACTGTCCACGGGATCCTCCGGGCAGGAACACTGGAGTAGGTTGCCATTTCCTCCTCCGCGGGATCTTCCTGACCCAGGGATCAAACCTGAGTCTCCAGCATTGGCAGGCGGATTCTTCACCACTGAGCCACCAGGGAAGCCCAGGAGCTAGGTCACCTCCTCTGCAGTTCTGCCTGCCCAGGTTTCAGGTAAAGTCTTAATCACTGGACCACAAGTCCTCTGACACAGTTTTCAGAAAGTCACCCTTGAGTTCTCTCTTGGAAGATCTGATCATGCCATTCACCTGTGCAGCTTCAACTCCTTGATACCTTCCACCTTCGGAGAACTCTAAACTCTGAAGCCTGTCCTTCGGTCTTTCCCTTCTGGCCCACCTTCTAAGATTCTCCCACACGTGGTACTTACAGGCACGCTGGTTTGAGATATTCCACCACTGTCTCTGTATTTTCTTGCTCCCAACGATTTGGTCCCCTCGTATCTTCCCAGAAGGCTTTTCCCCCAGTTCTTTTCCTGTGCGTGCATGCCAAGCTGCTTCAGTCGTGTCTGACTCTATGAGCCTATGGACTGCAGCCCGCCAGGCTCCTCTGTCCACGGGATTCTCCAGGCAAGAACACTGGAGCGGGTTGCCATGCCCTCCTCCAGGGGAACTTCCCGACTCAGGGATCGAACCTGCATCTCTTACGTCTCCTGCACTGGCAGGCGGGTTCTTTACCACTAGTTCCCTCGGGGAAACCCTAATTCTTCCCCTAGTAAATCTCCCTTTGTCCATGCAGTCTCAATCTGAATGTCACCATCTCCCTGAAGTCTTTCTGGACTGCCAGCCTGCAACTAACCTATCTTTCCTGCTTGCACAGCACCTCTGTAAGATGGCAACTGCTACTGCTGTGTTGTTCCTAGTTAAGCATTTGTCTCCTCTACCTGATTCCTCAGTGTGTTCATTTAAGTTTGCTAAACTAATGGAAAAAATAAAGATATTTTTTAATTGACGAATTGTTACTTTTTCATCTTCAAGTAAATTCCTATAACGCATAACTATATGTCTCTCTGCTATTATTACAAATTAAAAATAATATGATTTTGACGACACAACAACAAACTATTTTAGGACACAGTAAAGGATATGAACCATACAAAAATGGAGTCAATAAGTGCTAAAATAATGTCACCAAGGACAACAGCTAAATGGTTAGAACCCTGAAAGATAAAAATAGGGAAAAAATCTGAACGTAAAAATTTCATTATAATAATTTCATTATAATAATCATCTGATGAAGAAAAACAGCTCATCTCTTCTCATCATTTTATAAAAGGCTATATAAAAGACTTTACTGCCTGACAGAATTGTATTTGAGCACATGGAATTTATCTGTTTTAGTAGCCACAAATGTTAGTTTGTCATCAGCCTGTCTAGAGGTAACGTAAAACTGGCATTATGCAGTGGCAAATAAAACACAGCATGTCCCACCCAACTCAGGTCAACCATTTCTCTCTCTGCCCTCTCCTCACCAAACCTGCAGCCACGGCTCCTAAAGCAACGGGCTCCTCCTCTTCCCCCCGCAAGTGAAAGGAAGTGAGAAAGGCAAAATAAGGAAAAGGAGCTGAAACCACAGACTGGATGCATACGCTACTCAAGAGCTGACAGAGTCACACCCAAAACCGCCACATCTGAGATGCTGACCACGTCAAAGTTTAAAGAAATACGTCATCTATCCGTGGGATGTTTATCCTTTCTATTTTCTTCCCAGCAAAGATAAGCTTTCTATGAATAATATATGTAAATAGAAAGTTCTTCACTATTATGTAGAAGTAATAATAAATGCACCTTTCAAGGAGTCAGAGATGAAGAGAGGTGTCTCTAACCCAGAAAGCACGTATGTCAAAGACACTGAAAGAAGGGTGAGGTTTTTAACATTATTGGACAAATGCCCGGCTTTAAAACATCAGATCAAACTATGTGAAGTAAACGTATGTGGCAATGTACAGGTTATTCACTCTGTGTACAATGGTCTGATTTCACTATCTAACGCAAAAGACGTTTTGAGTAAAAATTCACACAGTTCTCTGAATCAAACAAAAATATAATAAGCTCCTTAATCACTAAGTCATCATCAAACATACTACAAAGGAAAACCAAGAGCTAGACATCTAGGGGTCTTCGCAGATATAAACTTCGCTCTGCTCTGCGGTAAACTACTGCTGCCCTGGCTGCCAGAGCCATTCCTCCCTAGAACACTGCCTCTTCCTGGTTCCTCCAAGAGCAGGGCCACTGAATCTCCTCGATACTGAGCCCACCAGAGTCAGGGAAAATGGGCAAGTGCCTGACACTTAAAATAGCGATGACGTGTAATGTCTGTGTGCTTAGAAGGTAAAATTAACTTTCTGCTCACGCATACGTTTAAACACAGGGTTAAGGGAGAAACGAAGGTGTTCAGACCGTATAATGATAAAGATGAACATTCTTCATAAAGAATAACCATGAACGCTTGGGAGATGGGACTATTAATAATTCCTAGGATGACACCAGGTGGTGCCTTCATAACCGTATCATTTTAAAAAGTGCTCTGGTTAGCCTTTTGCTTTCAGGACATATTAAAAAAGAGAAATAGTCCACGGGGTGTGGGGCAGGGTACTCAAAATTGGGCCTTTTTCACAAATTTCCTATCTTTAAAAATTCATCTCAGGAGATAAGAAAGTAAAGTCATATTTCACAGCAACAACAACAAAAAATGCAAGTGGAATGATGTAGTTTTTACCCCAATGACTCTCATCACGCCTTCAATAGCCGCAAAGATAAAATAAAGAACCCCCAATCCGATGACCCGGTGCATGACGGTTCCTAGACGAGGCCTGGAATGAGGAGAAGGAAACAGGAAAAAAGAAAGAGGTAAGTAAAGGACATCTGAGTACAGCAGCTAGCCCTGCTTCCAGCACTAAGGACGTCACTGTCCAATCACATCTGTCAGCTCCCACCATAGAGGGGCTCTGTTTAAAGCAGGGTTATTCCCTGGGAACAAGGCAGAAACAGGCTCAGGAAAAATAGGCCTCCTTCTCTAGGACTTGAAACTATCAATGCCTGTGAAACAACATTAAAAAAAAATTATTTATTTATGGCTGCACTGGGTCTTTGTTGCTGAGCTTGGGCTTTCCCTAGCTGCGGAGAGCAAGGGCTCCTCTCTAGTTGTGATGTACGGGCTTCCGTTGCAGAGCGCAGGCTCCAGGGCTCGCGGGCTTCAGCAGGTGCGGAGTAAGGGCTCAGCAGCTGCAGCTCCTGGCTCAGCAGTTGCGGAGCACGGGCTTAGCTGTGCTGCGCCACACGCGCTCTTCTGGACCAGGGACTGACCCGGCGTCCCCTGCATTGCAAGGCAGATTCTTAACCACCGGACCACCAGGGAACTCTGGAGGCAACTTTTCTGAGACCAGGAGATTTTGCTGCTGAAATCCAAGCAGTATAATTAACATAACCCAAATATTATGTCTACAGAACGGTTGAGAAGATTGATGAGAAGTAAGTGCCAACTTCTAAGGGTCACTGGCAGAGCTAATTGTTTAAGTCTTTCACGAACATACATTGTAAACCATTCTGAGATGTGTCTTGTCAGAGATAATCCACGGATTGATTCTATGACGTGGGCAGAGAAAGAGCAGGATGTCAGGAAATCAAATCCCACCGCTTTCTCTCTCAATACCTCCAAACAACAGTCCTAACAGACTTCAGCTTTCATTCTTCAAATTAAAAAGAATTAAAATAACAGTTTGGACTCTTTGAAAGTATAACTGAGTCAGGAATATGCAAAGATGATGATTTTTAGCAACTGGCAATTTGAAAATAGAACTGAAATTTCCGGGATTCCCTGGTGTCTAGTGGTTAGGACTCAGCGCATGCAATGCCAAGGCCCAGGTTTGATCCCTTGTCAGGGAACTCGATCTCACATGCTGCAACGAAGAGTTCACACGCCACAACTAAGATCCACCACAGCCAAATAAATAAAGAAATACTAAAAGAAAAAAACATGCAGCTGTGGTTCAGTCTGAAGGTTTGAGCTTCTGGGAATCAGAGTCTTAGGGAACAGACTCCTCCATGTTCACAACCAGGGACTCAAAGGTAAGAGGGAGAAAAGATCTTGATAGGATCTGCAAGGGATAGCCAGGCATCAGACAAAAATTCTGCTGACCTGGTGTTTAATCAGAGCATGCTCTTTTACAATATCTCAAACACAAACATAACACCTAACTGTGCTGCCTAGGAAATAGAAAATGACCTGAGCCTCAAGAATCATTTAAAATTTTCCATTATCCTTAAAGTTGATTATTCATCTAATTATGAAAAGTATCTTTATTTGAGGAAAGCATAAACCAGCAGAAGTTCCCAGGTGGCATTAGTGGTAAAGAATTTGCCTGCCAATGCAGGAGAGTGGAGAGATAAGAGACGTGCTTTCGATCCCTGGGTTGGGAAGATCCCCTGGAGGAGGAAATGGCACCCCACTCCAGTATTCTTGCCTGGAGAATCCCATGGACAGAGGAGCCCGGCGGGCTGCAGTCCATAGGCTGGCCAAGAGTCGCTCACAACTGAGGCCACTAAGCGCGCACACACAAGACAGCCAGTGCATGGAAATCCATTAAAGGCACTGCCCTGGGAGTCCCGAGGTTAAGAATCCACTTTCCAATGTAGAGGTGGAGCACGAGTTCAATCCCAGGTCGGGGAACTAAGATCCTACATGCCTCAGGGCAACTAAGCCTGTGCCACAACTAGAGAGCCCATGCGCTCTGGAGCCCTCACCTTAGAGCAGCCCAAGCTGCAACAAAGGCCCCAACTGCCACAACTGAGGCCTGACGCGCCCGAATAATTACTTGATTCAAGAATTTAAAGTCCCTTAAAAAACACATCCTGGCAGGTATTTCCCTGTCCAGTTTCACAGGGGTTATCATGGAGATGGATGTGATCACAGGGTGGAGGTGAGGTGTCTTTTCCACTTACTTTACGATGCCGTATCCCAGGCTCACGATGATCACCAGGAGGCGAGCCAGAGTCCTCTTAATCGCAGATATCAACTCCGCAAATATCAGTAACCCCTGGGCTGACGGGGAAGAAAGAAAACCATTTGCTCTGGGTCCACCTGGACACCTGTCGCCAAGACTCTACACATGTACTATGTACAACTATTTTCTGACCTCAGACGAATTAGCCATATTTAAATTTAAAGGTCATCTAATCTAATGCTGTTTGCAACCTCGGTGAAGGGGATTCTCCACCTCCTGAAGAACTCGCTCTGTATCAGATCGGCTCTATGGGGCACGGTCTCCTCAAGCTCCCCTCTGTTCTCACTCCCCCACTTGAGGCTAAAGAACTAGAGCTCCTTAGTAGTAGTAGTCACTCACTTTTGTCTGACTCTCTGCAATCCCCTGGACTGTAGCCTGCCAGGCTCGCTCCTCTATCCATGGAATTTTCCAGGCAAGAATACTGGAGTGAGTTGCCATTCCCTTCTCCAGGGGATCTTCCTGACCCTGGAGACTTCCCTGGTGGCTCAGATGGTAAAGCGTCTGCCTACAATGTGGGAGACCTGGGTTCAATCCCTGGGTCGGGAAGATCCTCTGGAGAAGGAAATGGCAACCCACTCCAGTACTCTTGCCTGGAAAATCCCATGGATGGAAGAGCCTGGTAGGCGACAGTCCGTGGGGTCGCAAAGAGTCGGACACAACTGAGCGACTTCACCTCACCTCACCTTCACCTCTCCAGGGGATCTTCCTGACCCAGGGATCGAACCCAGGTCTCCTGCATTGCAGATTCTTTACCATCTGAACCAGCAGGGAAGCCCAGAGTCCCTTCCTGTCCTGTAAATACTTGAAAACCATAATGTCCTCAAGAGCTCTCTTTTCTCCAGGTTGTCCCCGTCATTTACTGATTTCCACTCCTACTGTGTGGCTGTCACAGGAAAAGAAACACCATGTTCCCCGCCCTTGTGAAGCCTGGACTCTGGGCAGGACAGAATGCAGCAAGAGCTGGAGAAAACCGTCTGTGTCCCAGGATGGCAAGGAAAGCGACCTACACCTCATGGGGCAGGAAAAGCTTCTCAGAAGTGACATCTACACCAGGGTTTGAAGGCTGTTGTTGCTGTGGTTTAGTTGCTAAGTTGCCTCCAACTCTTTGCAACCCCATGGACTACAGCACGCCAGGCTTCCCTGTTCTTGACTATCTCCCAGAGCTTGCTCAAACTCCTGTCTGCTGAGTCAGCGATGCCATCCAACCATCTCATCCTCTGCCAGCCTCCTCCTCCTGCCTTCATTCTTTTGAAGCTTCAGGGTCTTTTCCAATGAGTCAGCTGGCCAAAGTACTGTCGCTTCAGCTTCAGCATAAGTCCTTCCAATGTTCAGGGCCGATTTCCTTTAGGATGGACTGGTTTGATCTCCATGCAGTCCAAGGGACTCGATGGAGGTGAAGGCTGGGTAGGAGTTACTGTTCGGAGGCGGGAAAGCGGAAAAGCAAAGGAAATGGCACACGCAGAGGCATGAAGGAAGAGAAAAAGCAAAATATGCTGCAAGACGGGACTTCCCTGGCGGGCTAGTGGTTAAGATTCTGCGCTTCCACTGCAGAAGGTGTGGGTTCGATCCCTGGTCAGGGAAGTAAGATCCTGCATGCCTCACGGCATGGCCAAAAAAAAAAAATGTTGCAAGATGCGAAAGTGCGGCAGGTCTGCAGCAAGGCATGTAATGAGAGAGGTCAAAGTAAGACTGGGACAGAAGCCTGGCCCATTCACCTGGGTTTTATGCCAGCCATGAGTCTGGTCTTGCTGCTAAAGTTGATGGGAAGTCAATGACAATAAAAAATAAGAGTGGAACTTCCCTGGTGCTCCAGTAGCTAAAACTCCTTGCTCCCAGTACAGGTGGCCCAGGCTCAACCCCTGGTCAGGAAATCAGATCACACGTGACAGAACCAAAAGTCTGCATGCCACAGCTAAAGACCCCAACATGCTGTACAACGAAGACACAGAACAGCCAGATAAATAAATAAGTCAAAAAAAAAGGTGAAAAATGCACTGATGAGCTACAGCCTATAGGCCAAATCTGGCCTGACATGTGCTTTGTAAATAAGTTTTATTGGAGAATGTAGCTACGTCAATTTGCTGTCTGTGGCATCTTTCCGCTCCTAGGACAGTAGCTGAGAAGTTGCAACAGAGCCAATAAAGTCAAAAATATTTCTTATGTAGGTTTTGCAGGAAGAGCTTGCTGACCCTTAGAATAAAATGGACAGCTTTATTTTATCAACATTGCTCTACTTAATGGCTTGGAAAGGAATACAGGAGAGGAAAATGCTTAGGAGACGACTCCAGAATCCAGCCAACAGATGATGAGAACTCTGGTGTGATGACAGAAAGGAGGAAAAAGACACTCAGAAACCGGCTCTTAATTCACCTAATTATTCTTTTCAGCTCACATTTCTCCATCCTCTCCAGAAGAAACAAGAAGAGGCCTTGTCCAATACCTTGAAGAAGTTCAGATACAACGTGCAATAAGTTTATACATTTGCCTAATTGCCTAACCGAAGCACTAGCCAACTGACCTATCCTTAGTGTACCCTTGCTATGTCCCAACAAGCACTGTTTCTTCACTGCTTGATTTTCTAGATTCTGTCCTTCCAGGACCAATGCTAAGCAACACAGCCTGGGTTTCAGAGTCCACACTTGGGGAAATTGGAAGTAACACCAGCCCAGGCTCCGTCTGGCACCTCTCTTTTCCACTGCTGCTGCTAAGTCGCTTCAGTCGTGTCCGACTCTGTGCGACCCCATAGACGGCAGCCCACCAGGCTCCACCATCCCTGGGATTCTCTAGGCAAGAACACTGGAGTGGGTTGCCATTTCCTTCTCCAATGCATGAAAGTGAAAAGTCAGAGTGAAGTCGCTCAGTCGTGTCCGACTCTTAGCAACCCCATGGACTGCAGCCCACCAGGCTCCTCCGTCCATGGGATTTTCCAGGCAAGAGTACTGGAGTGGGGTGCCATTGCCTTCTCCACTCTTTCCACAGGACTCCTCAAAGACAAGGACAGCTGCCTGGGCTTTCTCTTCCGAGCCCTGGTGGAGCCATCTCAGAGGGCTTGACGGCCCTGAGGCTGGCAGGTGGGCTCTCCTTCTCTTCACAGATCTCAGGCTTTTGCTGCCCCTCACCCAAGTCCACACCACCTTCTCCAGACAGAGACCCCTCACCACTGGCAGCAAAGAAGCGGACCTACCTCCTGTGACAGTCAGGAATGCTTTAACACCCAGTCATAAGCAGCAGCTTACCCTTTCTTCCTCATTTGGTTTAGGGCAGGCGTGCACGCACACACACACACGTGCTTATACATCACTAAAACTTCTCAGAGAGCAATAACACCCCCAACATGCCTCCCTAGATGTGTGTCTTTGCTTTATTCTTTTGTATATTGTCCTTTTAAACTTTTCATTTTTGAGAAACTACAATACAGTTTTCTCTCTCTCCAACAGAGAAAGCAATATAATGAACTCCCATGTACTATCACTCAGCACCAATACTTATCAACATTATGCTGTATTTGTCTCATCTACATTCCAACTCACCCTTTTTTTCCCAGAGGATTTTAAAATAAAGAACGATATAACTACACCCTTTGAAAATCTGCACCATGACCAATCGTAACCGACCATTCGAGTACATCCTGAGTGCTTTCTATCCTTTTGAGCTACCTCTCTTTCAAAGGTTCAGCGATGAAATTAACTGTATTTTTACTTTTCTGGCCACCTCCCTCCCCGCTTTTTTTACCAGCCACACTGCGAGGCATAAGGGATCTTAGTTCCCTAACTAGGGATCAAACCTGTGTCCCCTGTACTGGAAACACAGAGTCTTAACCACTGGAAGTGGGAAGTCCCTCTGTATAGACAGTGCACTCCATCTTTCAGCAGTCCGGGGCACACATCTGAAGATGCTCAACTGAATGCTCGGCCGGCGTCCCACGCCCCACTGTGGAAACTGGGACAGGGCCTCCCGTGGTCACATGAAGTTCTTTGTGAAAGGCTGCAGGCGCCATCCATCCTACACTACTCATCCGACTCCTGTGACCAAACTTTCTTTTCTTTTTTGTTGGGGAAAGAAGAAGAAAGAGGATGGACCAAAAAAAGAGAAATGTGTTAAAAGGACTGGCAGCACCCAACGTCCCCAGTCTAGAATTTTGTACTGCTTTAAGCTAGTCACTGGTAGCTGAACTTTAGGGAATTTTTTTCTCCCCAGGAGGGAAGTCAGGGAAAGTCAGCAAGAACACAGAAAGCAAAGACCATACACATGCTAGCCTAGTTTAGAGACCTACTTTGACACTCTCTTCTTGGCTTCTGTCCTTTTCAGATATACTATGGTTTCCCAAACCAGGGGATGAAGGTGGGTGGTGAGGGGGAGTCCCCTCTGCTCTGCTCACGAATGCTAGGAGGCTCTTGGGTTATACCACGTTCATGGACACAGTCACTACTTACTTGATAGCCCAGTGCTGTTGATGTTTTGGTATTCAGCATAAAAAACTGCTTTTTCAAGCATTCCCAGGAAGATAACAGCTGCAATCCAGAACTGGATTCTTAATATATCTTTCCAGTAACAGGCGGACCACACCAGCCACAGCACACCATATAAGATATAGACAATACACATCGCCATGTAGAACTGCAGGGAGAGAAGCAACTTTAGTCAGGCAAGCCTTCCGATCATTCGAAAACTGAGACTTCTAGCAAGTGCAGAAGACAACAGCCAAGGAAAAGAAAACTTCAAACTGTACTACAAGGTCACAATTAAAACTGTATGGCGCTGGCACAAAACTGAAGACTGGCATTTCTCCATTCAGGTTTGCAATCCTTTATCTTCCAGTCACCATGGAACCAGAAATAGAGGGTGTGTCAGTGTTAGCTACTAAGGAATCACTGCCACTGATCTCTTTAAATTTTTGGAATATTCTAATTAGGATACAAAATGCATTTTTTAAAAAAGGAAAAAAATTATCAGAGATACTCACAATCATTAGAGGCCAATCTGACGCAGAGATATATCCATAAGGTCCCAACATAGAAAGAGAAACTGGAGAAGGCAGGATGGGGATAAAGAAATTGAGGTATTAAAATTAGTAGGTTTTTCGTAAGTTTTTCAATGCAAGCTCATTCTAAGGCTCCAAGAATATAAACCAAGTGAACAAACACTAAATTTTTACCTAGCACACACAAAGTACTAGGTAATTACTAGTTGTTTGATTATGTGACCTTATCAAGCTATCTTTACTTGTTACACAGCATGGGCTAAGTTGGCTCTTCTGCTCTTATGCAGACAGCAAAGTAGTCCTGGTCAGAGACGGGCCCTGGCTGAGTCCCTGACCTCACTGAGGACTTTGCCTTTTGTAACGTAACTTGGACAAATCACTGGACTCCAGCATCTAGCTTGGGTTGTTGTCTGAGACAGCAATAACAGGGTGGCAGGTACAGCGCAAGACTGGCAGGGCTCAGCAACTGCTGTAGCACCACTCGCTCTTCAGCAGAAGCTTAAAGCTGCCTCCTGGCATCAGAGAAAGGAGGCGGGGAGCAGGGTGGCAGCAGGGCCCCTGCCCCCTGTGGGGCCCAGTCTGGCCCATTACAGCACCTCCAGGAGGAAGCCCTGCTTCACATTCTCCAGAGCAGCCTCTTTACCAGCTTCAGTGGGAAGAACAGCTCTGGGTCTCCTCTGCAGCCATGCCCTCATCTCATTGCTTTCTCCCTCCCCTTTGGACTGGGTGCCCCACAGAGACAGACTGTGGCTTCACCTCTGTGTCCCAGTGGGTCAATCAGGGCAGTTTGTAAACTCCCAGGATGCTCACATGCTGTCTGGCTACTGTCAGCCCAGCAGATGCCGAGCCTAGAAAGTGAGCAACAAGGCAATTCCAGGACCTATGAGAGCATCTACTCCCTTGAAAACTGTGTGATGCAAGCCTGGGCTCACTCTAGGCACCAGGAGCCACAGCTTCCCATGACAGAGGGTCTACCTCATTGGGCGGGCAGGGGAGCTCAGGGCAAGCCACAGAAGCCAGAGGTGCTACTTCTACTCCTAGGCTACAAACACATGTTTTTTGTTTCTTTTTTGAACTTTTTAAAGAACAAATTTTTAAACCCCCAATGATGGCCATTTTCAAGAAACAGAATTTCTAGTCTGCTAAAAAAATAAATATTAGAGTTAAGATAAGCATAAAGTTTTAAGTCCCAGATATAAACAGATTATTCATTTTTGTGATTAAAGAAATTTCTTTTTGAATAATATATTTTAACAGAGAATATAGATTTGAATTAATGACAAAAATACAGAATACAGTAAAAACAGACTGTAAACATGTATACTGTTTAACTATACCGTTCAAATTCCAGCTTGCATCTGTTTTTTCTGTTTTAACAGAAACAATGAAGATATGAAACCCATCTCTTTGTGTTTTGGCTACAACATCCTGAAATGGAAAAAAAAAAAATACTTTGAGTTACTTTTTAAAATTGCTTTTGTAAGATATAGCTAAACAACTGTTCACCATGTTTTAAATCAACCGTTAAGAATCGAACTGGGGGGACTTCCCTGGTGGTCCAGCAATTAAGAATCCACCTTCCAATGCAGGGGATATGGGTTTGATCCCTGGTCGGGGAACTAAGATCCCACATGCCAGGGGGCAACCAGGCCTATGCGCTGCAACTACTGAGTCTCTGCACCCTAGAGCCTGTGCTCCGCAACAAGAGGAGCCTAAGTCCCACAACTAGAGAAGGGCTGCGTGCTGCAGCCGAGAACCTGGCACCGCACGGCAGACCCAATGCAGAAAAAACAAACGAAGCGGGCTCCTTACACACACACAGAGGCGGGCTGCAGGACAGTGGGGAGCAGATTTCCTCCATTTTTTTCCACCACCATCCTTCCAGACCCAAAGGATGGAGGAGGGAAAAGGCCTTTTCCACTTGCTAATATTTTCTACTTCTTGTATTTCTACAGGTTTCCTCCTAAAGTTACCATTCTATATTACCTTTCAAATAGTTTTTCTAATATCATCAAGCATTTGGTTTTTAAATGTGTGTGTTTTAAAATTAAACGGGAAGAAAGATGTCATGTAACATGATTGAAAATGACTCAAATAAAGTATATAGGCTAAAACAGGGGTCCTCAATCCCCCCAGGCCACAGAGCAGTACCAGTCCGTGGGCTGTTAGGACTGGGCCACACGGTAGGAGGTGAGCGGTGGGTGAGCGAGCAAAGCTTTCCGTATTTACAGCTGTTCCCCATCGCTGACATTACTGCCTGAGCTCTGACTGGCAGATCAGTGCTGGCATGTAAGTGCAATGTCCTTGGGTCATCCTGGAACCACCCCCCACCCCAGGCCCGTGGACAAACTGTCTTCCACGGTAGCAAAAAGGTCGGGGGCTGCTGGGCTACACTGTTTAGATTCCTTCAGGCACTCTGTTGCTAGAGTTCAGACCCACTGAGAAGCTGAACCCGCCTGCCTGGGAACTGCCTGGGGCCCTCCAACGCCCCCATGTGGTTGGACCAAACTTCTCACAGTCCTCCTTCCTGAGCGTTTCCTATTCTTCCCTGTCACTGCCTACTCCTCCACCTGTGACAGCATGTGTACAAAGCGAAGAGCTGGCTCAGCACCACTGCAGGCTGAAAGCCTTCCCACTATCAGACTATTCTGTAAGACGGTTGAAGAAGACCATAAAAGCAGAGTCCCAGTCTAAAAGCAAACACCAAGCTCTCCTAAATCTGCTTTCGGTCCCTACACTCAACTGTCTAACCCTCTCAACCTCTTGGTCTTCTGACTTTTAGTCATTCCCCCCAATTCTAAATTCTCCCTCCACCTGGCGCTACATCGCAGTTTCTGTCTCTGTATTTCCCGACTAGCCCACTGCTCTGCTGCCTAAGGCATGTGACGGTGCAATTTTATTCCTCAAAGTGAAGGGAGACTGCCCAGAAGTTACCCTTCAGTTATGGCTTTAAAGAGATTTTTTAAACAAAGAAACAAGTAGGTACAGAATTCACACAGGCATAGGTGAGAAAATACACTGTTTTAAATTACACTTCTTTTTTCCTTTCCTGATTCTACTCACCCTACTTAGGATCATGGGTATCTATCCATCAGCAGATTCTGCTCAGTCTTACGCTAACTTGTATATATTTGATTTAAAGGCAAAGAAAGTGACTTACTGTTGATCCTTCCTGGTTTGAGACATTTCCGGTATTTGATATTAGTTGTTTATTCTGGAAAAAAGAACAAAATAATTCCATTTTATACTTTTGCATTTCCATGAGGAAAAATAGTTCTAACAAATTGAGGGGGGAAAAAAAGCTGTTACAAAAAAAGTAAAGATTTGAAGGCAGAACACCAGAGAACAAATCTCACTGCACCCTAAACACTCGTAACAAAATCCTACACTTGAAAAATGACTTCCTTCTTCAGGGCAGTGGTTTCTGTTGGCAGTGAGGGTGTGAGGAACCCAAAAGGGATTCAAAGTGCTCAGATGGTCTATACTTGATCTGGGTCTATGGGGGTGGGTTCGGGTTGTGAAAATTCATTAAGCCCTACACTTGTGATATGCATGCTTTGTGTTTATTATACCACAACACAAATTTTTAAAAGAATCCTTTGAAAAACAATTTTTTAAGATTAAAAAAAAAAATTTATCTGGCTGTGCCAGGTCTTAGCTGCGGTGTTGGGATCTTCAGTCGTCACTGAGGCATGTGGGGTTTCAGCTGTAGCACAGGGGACCTAGTTCCCTGACCGGGGATTGAACTCAGGTCCCCACATCAAGAGCACCGAGTATTAGCTTCTGGACCACCGTGGAAGTTCCCAAAATTTTTATTAAAGACCTTTTCACTTCGGAATTTACAGGACAAAAAAAAAAAATCAGTTAAAATGACCCACAGCCTCACTACCCAGGGATGATCACTATAAACATTTTAGAGTCCAGTCTTCCAGGTTTAGTAGGAGAAAGTGCATAGAGGACAGTTTTCAAGTGTGTCAAATGCTGGAGCAACAGACGCGGGGTCTAACAACATGGAGGTCACAGATCACCCTGGCGGGCGCTATTCTGATGGGGTGAGGGTGGCAGAGGCCCGCCTGGGGTGGGCAGAATAGAGGGGTGCAGCGACAGCCGATCACGGAAGGGTGATTAAAGGGTCCTCTTTCAAGGATGCTGCTCCACAGGGCACAAAGGCAGGAACCGGTGGTGCCAACATCTCACTCACTATGTCCTGCCACACACAGAAGAACCGAACCTAAACCTGATGAATTAAGATCTTTCTTTATCACAATACTGGTGAAACAGAGGTTAAACTGACACTTATATTCACTGGGAAACAAATACACCTGATTTCAACACGGTGAGACAGATACTCACATTCAGTGGGGGAAACATCTGTAAATCACTGCTGCACTCTACATTTTCATTTTTTGTTGTCCAACATTCACTGTTCTTGAAATAATGGCCACAAAAGTCTTCAGTGACCTGAAGTTCATGTTTCTGTGACAGTTCCTATGCAAGGTAAAGTTCTATGTCATAATTTATTTTCACTTAATATCTAAACAATACCAAAAATTTACTTTGTTTGGAACACTTGAAACATTCAGTAGAACAAAATACCAAAAAGAAAAAAAGCTTTGCATATAATTTTGTGTATAATACTTTGTCCTGGGATTACTTTCATTCTACTCCACGTATAAAGGATTTTAGAGAGAGAAGCAGTATTCAATTACAAGGAAAGATAAACCAAACACATAGTAACATAAAGCACAGATGGCAAAACCCAAGTGAAGAATGCAGGGGAAATTTCATTTACACATCAATTAACAATGAGGTTCCAGGCTCCTGGGTGGATGAATAAAACCAGGCTCCCAAGCAAAGATTAAGAGGCTTTCAATGGCCAAATGGAAGGCCATGGACTTGAGTTTAAACAAACTCTGGGAGATGGTGAAGGACAGGGAGGCCTGGTGTACTGCAGTCCATGGGGTCACAAAGAGTCGGATATGACTGAGGGACTGAACAACAACAACTGGCCAAATATGGGACAATTTGAGCAAAATACATAAAAACAGTAAGAGATTATAACCCACCCAACAAACTAAAAATCAGTGAGTCCATCTTGATAACTGACTGACTGATAGATAAGATAAAGGAAAAGAGAGAGTGCATTCTCATAGCAGGGTGCTGGTAAATGTGGAAGAAAGCATGGAATTGGAGAACCACCATTTAGCAGTCGTCACATGTGTGAGGGCTGTCGATTCAGTCATGTCTGACTCTGTGACTGGAGCCCACCAGACTCCTCTGTCCATGGGATTCTCCAGGCAAGAATACTGGACTGGGTTACCCTTCCCTTCTCCAGTGGATCCCCCCGACCTAGGGTTCGAACCTGCACCTCTTACATCTGCCTGCACTGTCTAGTGGGTTCTTTACTGGTAGCACCACCTGCGAAGCCCCAGCAATCATCACTAACAACTAACTAATCCAGCAAGAATCAAAGAACATTAAAACAAGGACCGATGAAAACACAGGATACGTACGTGTAAATACAAAGTATTGCTTCACAAATTATTGTTGACAACAGAGAGGAAAGTAGCAGCTTTACGGTGGAAAACTGACAGAAACTTCCTTAACTGACTGAGCAAATTAACATCATCAAAAATGGGACAAAACAGTGTATTTTCTAGTGCGTGCATGCTAAGTCGCTTCAGCAGTGTCCGACTCTTTGTGACCCCATGGACTGTAGCCTGCCAGGCTCCTCTATCCATGAGCTTCTCCAGGCAAGAATACTGGAGTGGGTTGCCTTTTCCTTCTCCAGGGTATGGTATGTCTGACAAAAATATAACCTGAATTTATTCATGAGAAAATGTGAGAAACACTGAAATTGAGGGACATTTTACAAAAATAAATCGATTATACAGATTGGTGTCATGTCATGAATGACAGCCACCCCCTGCCCCCGACCTCCGCCCAAAAAAAAAAAACCCTGCAGAAATACAATGTGATCCTGGATTGGATTCTGTATCAGAAAAAGAAAGAAAAAATAAAAGCTGCTAAAAAGGGCGTTCTTGGGACACTGGCAAAATCTGAATAAGATTTATCAGCTAATAGGATAGTATCAACATTAAATGTCCTAAATCTGATGTCCTATGCAATCTAAGTGAATATTTTTGTGATTTCCTTAGGAAGCACACACTGACCCTGCCTGGCCTCTTTCTCCTCCTCTCACACTCCCCCGTCTCCCTCCTCACCTCTTGATGAGATCTACTCATACTCATGAGATCTGCTCATCCGCACTAAAGCCCTAGGTTCCCTGCTACTCATTCTCTAAGATGAATGAAGTTTTTACATTTCTTCTTTAAATTAAGTTGGCTTTTATTTATGTATGATTCACAATCCCTTTATCAATGGTTCCTATAACTCTGATTTAAATAATTACTAATGTTTTTCATAAGATACAAGGAAACTGATAGACTTGTATTCTCAGAAAGCATATATTTTGACATAATTAAAGCATTTATTGTTAAGTCCCCAAATAAATCTGTGGCACTTCTAAAACTACAGTCTCTATTTCTAGACTTCTCACTTAATGAGCAAATAAATCTTTATACTCTGTAATTTTTCCTTCATAGCTTTACACTCATTTAAAATTTGCATTTTACTTACTTCCAACTCAGAATATTCATTGTGACAGGTATGATGCTCCAAATGCCACTCTATGGTAAACTTCACAGGCCTGGGACAACTGAATGACTTAACTGTTTAGAAAAAGAAAGTCTCATTTTGTAGTAACAATATTGTAAACAATATTATATACCCCAATTTAAATTTCAGGTTTCAAGAATTCAATTTAAAATAGGCTACCTTAAGAAAACAATGAGTAAAGTATTACCTAATTCCTCCAAAAAGTCGCCACAAAATGGACAGATAAGTTCATTACATTATCACAGTGAACCAAATGTTGCTGTAAGACTAGTCATTTCATCTATACGTTAAGTCCAGTGTTAAAATAAACTGAGTACCCAGATATGCTCAGTCACTGTTTATTTCACTCTGAAACATTCTCTTCACTGACTTATCCACCCAAAAACTACTGAGTCAGTAGCCCTTGTGTGCCAGGAAGGGACATAATGGTAAACCAGAATAATCCCTGGATGCTTGACAAGAGGAATTAGGGGAGAGGAGAGTTAACAGTTAAACAGGCACCTTTGATGGAGGAGGGGGCTGAGAAGAGTGGATTAAGCAAGCCCTGGGCAAGGGGCCTAACACAGTCGGGTGGGCGTGAAGAATGGGGCCCCAGCAGGCTCACGAGCAAAGAACAGAAGTCCGCCCAGGGAAGACGTGGGTGGACAGCAAAGGCCCAGGAGGCATGAGGGTATGGCAGAAGTATGACCGCCTGAGGCAGTTTGCTAAGGAATATGGGGTCACCTAAAGAAAGTGAAAGTTAAGTCACTCAGTTGTGTCGGAGTCTTTGTGACCCCACGGACTGTAGCCCACCAGGCTCCTCCATCCATGGGATTCTCCAGGCCAAGAATACTGGAGTGGGTTGCCATTTCCTTCTCCAGGGGATCTTCCCAACCCAGGAATCGAACCTGGGTCTCCCACATTGCAGGCAGACACTTTAACCTCTGAGCTACCAAGGGGAAAGCCTGATGTCGGATCCACCAAACAGCATAGACACACATCCAAGGGACCAATGCTTAACTTTGCAGGCACTGAAGTTTTGCTCTGTGAGAACTCAGAGATGCTGTCTCCGCTTTCGCACTACAGCTGCACATGTATAAACCCAAATGCCCAATTGCTCACTTAAAATAAATAGTAACTATACAGCAGACATGTAACGGTCGACTGACTCTTCAACAAGCCTTCCTGGACGCCCAGTGTGACGAGGAGGTTGCCTGGCGAGAAGGGAGCATGGCAGAGCAGGAGGCTCCGGTGCACCCACCCCTGCCAGCCACCTGTCAGAGCTTTGGTCACAGCTCAAGACTTCTTGCCCACCAGCGCTGAGGCACTGCCAGCTTTCACCGGACTAAACCCTCATTTTAAAAAAAAATGCCTTTGTTCCTAACTCCCTCCTGCTGCCTCACTCTTTGTCCCTTTAGATATGTTAATACTAAACTGTGATCTACTTCAAGCCTGATCTCAGACACTCACATTGGGTTGCATGCTTGCTCAGTCATGTCAGACTCTTTGCGCCCCCCACGGACTGTAGCCCACCAGGCTCCCCTGCCCATGGGATTCTCCAGGCGAGAATACTGGAGTGGGTTGCCATTTCCTCCTCCAGGGGATCTTCCCAAACCAGGAACTGAACCCATGTCTCCTGTGTCTCCTGCACCGCAGGCGATTCTTTACCGCTTGAGCCTAAAAACCAAATTCTCTGTTTCACCGGTCCATATAACCTTTACTCCCCCACAGAATTTTTTTTGTCTGCACCAGTGTTTTAAATCTTGTCTAGACACTGTGACATGAATTTATTAAAGCACTGAGATGCCAAAATCTTTTCCTCACCCACCTTGGGCTTTGATTTCTTCTTACCAAGTTGTTATCACCAACTGAAGATCTATGATCTCAGGGAGCTGCTTTGAATTCGCCTCTGCTTTCTAGCTAATGACTCGCCTACTTCCATCAGCAGAGACCACACAGGGCAGGACAGCCCAACAGATTATCAGAGGATGGCATGAGAGAGAAATGGGCATGGCTGTGAAGTGCATGAAGCCAAGTTGCTCTACCCAACAAAAAAAACCACTCCTTATCCCCAGACTTTTGTCCTGGTGACCAACTGACCTAGTCAACTTACTGGAAACACTAAGAGGCGTGAGAGCACAGTAAACCCACTAAGTTTATAAAAAACACTGAGATCCAGTGTAAACCCACTTGTTGTTATTTAATCGCTCAGTCGTGTCCGACCCTTTGCACCTCCATGGACTATGGCCCTCCAGGCTCCTCTGTCCATGGGATTCTCCAGGCAAGAATAGTGGAGTGGGGTGCCATTTCCACCTCCAGGGGATCTTCACGACCCAGGGATCGAAGCCGCATCTCCTGCATTGATAGGTGGGTTCTTCACTGCTGAGCCACTAGGAAAGCCTGGAAACCCACTAAACATACTGAAAACCTCTCCCTCTATGACTTGTTAGTCATGACATATCGGTATTTACACAGACAAGAGTCCCGAGCAGTATTTTCGCTTTCATAACCCCTAAAATCCTAATTAAAATATCAGTGTCTAATAATTTTTATTTCATACTAGAATCATGTATATTTAGACAGATTTCAGAGGCACAAAGTTTCATCACAATCATGACATTTCCTATATCCATAAAAGAATTTATTGTACTTTAAAAAGGATTCAAAGTCAAATTTCACAGAGGTGAAATACTTTTTTGCTGAAGATTCCTTTATTAGGCTTTAACTATAATTTTTAAAGAATGATTCATATTACATTTTCTGAGACAAGATTAGAAAACTCCATTCTTGAAAATAACTACATTTTCTACTGGATCAAGAGACTTTTAAAATGTTATAATCACCCAAACACATCTGCCTAGTTTAAAGTACATAATATCATAATGTGTCATCTTAGTTTATATTATACTAATATATTAGATTATATGTTGCTTACTTATAATTTATTGTTACTTCAGTATTATATTAGCTTATTATACTTACCAGAAAACTTGATCTCAGTAGAGTTAAACATAGTTTTCCTAAATATCAAAGGTCCTGATTTCTGTAATGAGAAACAAAGAAATATAGAAAGACCTTGTTAGGGACTTCCCTCGTGGTCCAGTGGCTAGGCAGGATTCCCTGCTCCTCAAGCAGGGGGTCAGGTGTGATCCCTGGTCAGAAAACTAGATCCCACATCTAACTAGTAACTAGCTAACTAAGCACAGCTAATACCCGGTGCAGCCAAATTAAGAAACAAATATAGTGGACTTCCCTGGTGGTAAGTGGATAAGAATCAGCTGCCAATGCAGGAGACCTGGGTTTGATCCCTGACCTGGGAAGACTGCATATGCCGCAGAACAACTAGGCCCGGCGGCCACGAGCGCCCGCTCGCCCAGCGCCCGCACTCCCCGCGGGAGAAGCCAGCGCAATCAGCAGCCCACGCACTGCAGGTAGAGTAGCCCCTGCTCGCTGCGCCTGCAGAAAGCCCTCACACAGCAACGAGGACTCACCCAGCCAAAATACACACATACACACGTATTTTTAAAAACAGATACAGAAAAAGCTTGTTAAAAACATCTCTCTCTACTGTCTAAAAGTACTACTGTACTCTGGAAAATAAGCACCAAAGAACTGACGTTTTTGAATTGTGGTGCTGGAGAATATTCTTGAGAGTCCCTTGGACTGCAAGACTGAACCACGAATCCTAAAGGAAATCAACTCTGAATATTCGCTAGGAGGACTGATGCTAAAGCTGAAGCTCCAGTCCTCTGGCCCCCTGATGCGAAGAGCCGAATCACTGGAAAAGATCCTGATGTTGGGAAAGACTGAAGGCAAAAGAAGAAGGGGACGACAAAGGATGAGATGGTTGGATGGCATCACTGACTCAACGGACATGAATTTGAGCAAACTCTGGGAGATGGTGAAGGAAGCCTGGAGTGCTGCGGTCCATGGGGTCGCAAAGAGTCGGACACGACTTTGCAACTGAACAACAACAATCCTTTCACTCCCCACTATGACCAAATCGATTATTTTTTTCTACTTTCTTTTTTTAATATAAATTTATTTTAATTGTAGGTTAATTGCTTTACAATATTATATTGGTTTTGCCATACATCAACATGAATCCACCACAGGTATACACGTGTTCCCCATCCTGAACCCCCCTCCCTCCTCCCTCCCCGTACCATCCCTCTGGGTCGTCCCAGTGCACCAGCCGCAAGCATCCAGTATCATGCATTGAACCTAAACTGGCAATTCGTTTCATATATGATACTATACATGTTTCAATGTCATTCTCCCAAATCATCCCACCCTCTCCCTTTCCCACAGAGTCCAAAAGACTGTTCTATACATCTGTGTCTCTTTTGCTGTCTCGCATACAGGGTTATCATTACCATCTTTCTAAATTCCATATATATGCATTAGTATACTGTATTGGTGTTCTTCTTTCTGGCTTACTTCACTCTGTGTAATCGGCTCCAGTTTCATCCACCTCATTAGAACTGATTCAAATGTATTCTTTTTAATGGCTGAGTAATACTCCATTGTGTTTATGTACCACTGCTTTCTTATCCATCCGTCTGCTGATGGACATCTAGGTTGCTTCCACGTCCTGGCTATTATAAACAGTGTTTCGATGAACATTGGGGTACACGTGTCTCTTTCAATTCTGGTTTCCTCTGTGTGTATGCCCAGCAGTGGGATTGCTGGGTCATAAGGCAGTTTTATTTCCAGTTTTTTAAGGAATCTCCACACTGTTCTCCATAGTGGCTGTACGAGTTTGCATTCCCAGCAACAGTGTAAGAGGGCTCCCTTTTCTCCACACCCTCTCCAGCATTTATTGCTTGTAGACTTAAATGTAAATCTGGGACTTCCCTGGTGGTCCAGTGGTTAAGACAACATGCTTCCGATGCAGAGGTCACAGGCTTGATCCCTGGTGAGGGAACTAAGATCCCACATAGTGTGTGGTCAAAAAGAGAAAAAACACAGCAACCCATCAATCTAGTCCCATCACTGCCTGGCTCAGAGCCTTGTCCCGTGTAATCTACTCCCTGCAGCGGACGTGACGCCCCACAAGGCTCACAGCCCAAGGCCAGCAGCACACAGGGGCTGAGGGAGGGCTGCGTGTCTGTGCGCCTGCGCCTGCTCTCCTGGCATCAACATAAACGCATCTTTGATAGAACAGCTGACCCTCTCTCTGAGCTGTGGCTTACCACCCTCTCTGTGTGTGCGCTCAGTCATGTCTGACCCTTCGCCACTTCACGGACCGTAGGCCGCCAGGCTCCTCTATGGGGTTTCCCAGGCAATAAGGAAGCGGATCGCAGTGTCCTTCTGCAGGGGATCTTCCTGGCCCAGGGGTCGCACCTGCGCCTCTTGCGTCTCCTGCACTGCCAGGCAGACTCCTTACCACCGCGCTCTGCCACACACTGTCTCTTCGCAACAGACCGGATCTCCCTGGGGCTCCCAGGGCCTGGTGTGGCCAAGGCCTGGTCCTCAGAAGCATAACGCTCCTTCCAGCCCTCAGGACCTTAGTGGTCAACCTGAAACTTACCTGAATACTCTTCCTCTAGTTATTTCCTTCTGACCCCTGAAAGCCCAGCTCAAAATCCCCTTCCTCAGGGCATCTTCCACCAGGGCCCATACCAGGCCAGGCCTCCCTTCCAAGGTTCGTGGGACCCATTCCTTACATCCCTTAACACAAGCACAATGAAACCTTGTACTAGCTAGTTATTTCATGTCTGCCCTCAGTCAGCTCAGTCGCTCAGTCGTGTCCAGCTCTTTGCCATCCCATGGACCGCAGCACGCCAGGCTTCCCTGTCCATCACTAACTCCTGGAATTTGCTCAAACTCATGTCCATTGAGTTGGTGATGCCATCCAGCCATCTCATCCTCTGTCGTCCCCTTCTCCTCCCGCCTTCAATCTTTCCCAGCATCAAGTTCTTCCCATCAGGTGGCCAAAGTACTGGAGTTTCAGCTTCAGTATCAGTCCTTCCAATGAATATTCAGGACTAATTTCCTTTGATCCATGTCTGCCCTCACCAAGAATAAAAATTCTGTGGGAAGAGATTAAGTTAAACGAACAAGTGGTTAGGAATTACAGGAAAACCGTGATAGGAGAAATGGTTCTTTCTTGATAACCCTTTTCCCTCCCTGATGGTTTTTTTTCAAGATTTTTTTTTAAATGCAGATCATTCTTTTTTAAAGTCTTTATTGAATTTGCTACAATATTGCTTCTGTTTTATGTTTGGGGTTTTTGTCCTTGAGGCATGTATGATCTTAATTCCCCGACCAGGGATCAAACCTACACCCCCTGCATTAGAAGGTGCACTCTTAACCACTGGACCACCAGGGAAATCCCATCCCTCCTCAACAGTTTCAACATCAATAAAACCTTGGTCCAGATCCCTCCTCTGAGCTGCACGTCCACATACCCAATTACCCAGAGGTCATGCCCTCTGGGATGTCCAATACTGTCCACATTTGAGTGAGTGAGTGAGTGAGTGAAGTTGCTCAGTCGTGTCCGACTCTGCGACCCCATGGACTGTAGCCCACCAGGCTCTTCCGTCCATGGGATTCTCCAGGCAAGAGTACTGGAGTGGGTTGCCATTTCCTTCTCCAGGGGATATTCCCAACCCAGGGGTTGAACCCAGGTCTCCCACATTGCAGGCAGACGCGTTAACCTCTTTCACCTGCACTAAGCAGACGCCTCCCCCTCTGCTCCTCACCAGCTCTCCCGGTGCTGACCAGCCTGGCTGTATGTAGGTTATGCCATCCCCAATCACCCAAGTCATGGTTTCTTCTGGTCTCTCACCTCCATCAGCACGTCTCCAAGGCACGCCTCCTTTATCTCACAGACACTTCTCAGATTTAGCCCTTTCCCTTCATTCCTGCAGGGCCTCCCTGGTGGCTCAGTGGTAAAGAATCCACCTGCCAACGCAGGAGACATGGGCTCAGTCCCTGCATTGGGGAGGCCCCCCAAGGAGGAAATGGCAACCCACTCCAGCATTCTTGCCTGGGAAATCCCATGGACAGAGGAGCCTAGAAGGCTACAGTCCATGGGGCCACAGAGTCAGTCACGACTGAGTGACAAAGCAAACACCCACCCCATTCCTGCCACCACTGCCCTGATTCAGGCCTACGCTTCTGCAATTAACTGGGACCTCTGCCTCCAGACTGGCGCCTACAACTCACCCTTGGGTAACAGCCACCATGATTAGCAGGTATGTCTAAAACTCTTCCGTGGCTTGCCCTCATCCACACTCCCACATTGCTACTGGTGGCCAACATATAAATTCAACCTACAAAATGGGTTGTGTTGGGCCCACAAGGAGCCTTTTAAAACTTTTTCTGAATTAGTTGACACAGTAGAAATATACAGACTTCCCTGGAGGTCCAAAGGTTAAGATTCTGCTCTTTCCCTGCAGGGGGTGTGGGACTGACACCTGGTTGGGGAACTAAGATCCCACGTGCTGTGTGGTGCAGCCAGAAAAGATAAAAACTGTGCCGACCGCCCCACAGCATCCACAGCTAGAGCTGAATGGCAAGCACCCTCTTCAGCAGTGGCATGTCATCTGCAATTCACAGCATTCCCCACCAGCCCCAAACCTAACTTGCTTCACTCACTGATAGGACTTGCCTCAGCCCCCACAGGTCCTTGAGTTTGAGACCCCTGTCCACAAGCTCAAGGCCAAGCTCACGGATGGAAGGCTTATGGTGGTCCAATCCCAACTAACACTCCTGCCTTGTCAGCAGACTCACCAAGAGTTTCTACATGGCTGCCGCTATACTCGCCGCCTCCCTCTTCATCTACGCATCCTTTCAGAGTCAGCCAGGCACCAACTCCAGAAAGTGGGGTTAGGTGATTTCCTCAGTGCTCCAGTAATATCCCAAGAATGCCACCATGTGTGTAATTACCACCCACGAATCTGCTCTCCCTATCACTGTGTGAGCTTCCTGAGAGAGGCGGCTGTGTCTAAAACACATCCTTCCAACAGCGATGGCCAGTGTAGTGCATGGCACATGGTAGGCAGGCACTTAAACTGTTAGCCTTTACAATCGGAAGAACCATCTCTGGATGAATTTGCAGGACAAATGAAAGAAAACTACACTTTCCTTTCCAGTGCTGAATAACAAGTTGTGACAAATTAAAATAGGAGAGAGGAAAAAAAAACATCAGCCTCCCCTTTGCAAAGAGCTTTATGGATTGCTACTGTCCTGAACTACACAGGACTAAAGATCACGTGGGGCTTTCCTGGTGGCTCAGTGGTAAAAAATCCGCCTGCCAATGCAAGAGACATGGGTTTGATCCCTGGGTCAGGAAGATCCCCTGGAGAAGGAAATGATAACCCGCTCTAGTATCCTTGCCTGGGAAACCCCATGGACAGGGGAGCCTAACGGGTTACAGTCCATGGGCTCACAGAAGAGTCAGACAAGACTCAGCAACTAAACAACAAAAATAAAGACTATACGGGATCCAAAGAAAAATTTTCTTTCTCATGCAAGAAGCAAAGTTATTTTCTCCCCATGGCTTTAGAAATCTCCCTATCCAAAGTGTACTTGGCAAAGATCTTTACAGATATGCGTAAAGCTGGACCCCGGGGGTCATGATGGGCCGCCCCTCCTCTAATGGAAGGAGCCTCCCAGATTCCAGGGACCAATGACAGCACACTTCGCCGGCTAAAGCCGCCCCACCCCAGCCATGCAGAAGGACCTGTCAGCCCGCGACGCCTCGGCCTGGCGACCTATCCAAACCCCCGTCCATCTAGCCTGACCATCCCTCTCAACGAACCTATAAAAACCACCCCCAACATGGTCCGGTCGCAGACTTCCTCGACCTGCCTCGTTCGGGTCCAGGAACCCCGACCCGGAGCGCTTCGCCATTAAAAAGCCTGTTAGACACTCTTTTGGTGTCCTGGTCTTTTATCTAACAGTATGGTAAAGCAGTCTGTTTGCAGCCAATTTATTTCCAATTTATTCTGACTTAGCTTATGCTATTCACTACAGAAGCAGCAGGAAACCTTAAGTGTGGTTCTCTGTTGAAGTAAAGTTACTTGGCTCAAAATAGCCTGGAGTTAAAACTCCCCTCCAGGTCCTCCCCACCATTCTATGCAAAACAAAGAACTCTCTCACTGGAAGAAAGAAAAATGGACGTTAAGGTTGATTATACCTAGCTGGGCCCAGCTCCCAGGCGGTCCAGCCTCTGGCCAAGCTCCAGAATTCTTTGCCCCAGCCGTTTAGGAGATAACTACTCTGAACTACCTTGGAGAAGAACAGGCCCCCTTAAGACAGTAGCCTTCCACATACATGCCGATACAAACTCACTCTTTTCCTGGGTTGGTGCAGCAGCTCACCAATCTGACTGCTGCCCCTTCTCGCCTCATTGAAGGTGATCTGTTCTATAAAGTGCCAGTCTTGTTCTTTTTCTGAACCTCGCCTTCTAACTCCCTTACCTCACACTCTGAATTTTGCTTTTAACTGTTCAGAGAAATTCAATAATGGAGACACGTAGGCTCTATGACTGGTACACAAAATAGGGCACCAACCCAGGAAAATCCTGGAACAAATGGTTGCAGTGGGTCTTAAAGATTCAGAAAGATACATACTCTAGCCTCTATGTAGCTTTTGTGCTATATAAAGAATTTGTAGTCTCCTACATTACTTTCTTTTTCTGATTGAGGAATTCAAAATGTAAGTTTTGCCTTTAGAATTTGGACATCCAGACTTCCCGGGTGGTCCAGAGGTTAACAATCTGCCTGCCAATGCAGAGGACATGGGTTGGATCCCCGGTCCAGGAAGATCCCATATGCTGCAGGCTCACCACAACTACTGAAGCTCCAGTCCTAAAGACCCTGCACTACAGCAAGAAAAGCCTCTGCAATGAGAGGCCTGAGCAGCTCAACTAGAAGTAGTTCCCGCTCACAGCAAACGGAGAAAACCCACACGCAGCAAGGAAGACCCAGCGCAGCCATAAATAAAAATAAATTAATAAAAAGAATTCAGACATCGCTTCTATACATGTGGAAAATATTCATCTCAAACAGAGATGGATGAATCATCTGACTCTAGAAAAGTGGTAGTAAGGCCTCTTCGATTTCCTGTCCCTCTTTAGCAAATTTTTCCAAAATTCTACCCCGGCATTCCTCCCACAACATAAGACATGAAACTTCCGGATGTCAAGTTCTCAAATGGCCTGCCCTGGAAAGGAAGAGTTTCCATGGGCTCCAGCCTCCGGACTAGCCTTGCAAATGTCCCGCCCCCGCCCCCCAACCACACATACTCCCAGAACTGTGATAGGAGCCTGAGAGAAATTCAGAAACCCAGAAAGAGGGAAAGTGGCATGACTGTTGCCTGTTCCCTTCTGGAAGGAAGGAAGAAGGAAGAAAAAGGGAGGGAGGAAGAGAGAGAAAGAGAGGAATAAAGACGCACACGCTTTATAAATGTATGCAGAAACTGAAACCCTGGAAAGTCCTTCCTGTGGCCACGCGGGTGTGGCACTGTGGCTGCACCCCGGCACGAGGGGTCAAATCCAAAGATGCCGCTAGGAGTGCCAAGCGGTTCAGGGCTCAGGTCTGAATAAAGAAGGGCCTGATCTAGCCAGAGGCTGTCCGAGCAGAGCGAGAGGCCAGGACTACGGGAAAGATGATTTTCACTAACAGGGTTCAGAAGGGAGAGCCGCGCCCCTGCACAGAAGCCTGACTCGTCTTCCCCATAGGCCAGGTCTGGCCGGAGGAGGGGGCGCTCCCCGCCCACAGCGGACAAAAGGCCCAGGAAACCTATTGGGCGCCCAGAGCAGGCCTGGCCAGACGAACAAGCCAGGGACTGGATCCCAGCGGGGGCCAGAGAACCCTGCGGGCCCGAGATGCGCCTCGCCTCGGTCCCGACATTCCGCTTACGTCACTGATCGTCGCGGTCCAGAGCCCGACCTCGGGGACGGCGCCCACAGCCGCCGGGCCGCAGCACAGGAGGCACAGGGCGAAGCGCAGCAGCGGGCGCCCGGCAGGAAGGCGGCGGCGGGCCGGGAGCCAGACCCCGTCGCGGCAGGCGGCAGCCATCTTTACGCGGAAGCCGCACCTGGCGCTCCGCCGCACCGCAAGCCCACACCTGGTGCAGGCCCGCCCCCGGGAGGCGGGTTCGGGCCCAGGAAGTCTGGATGGGACGTGGAGACCGGGCTCAGGGCCAGCTGGGGCGGAGAGTGGGGGGCAGGGGGAGGGGCCAGAGCGTCAAGTGTAGAGGGGGCGGGGCGGGGTGGGGTCCGAGCGTGGAGGTGGGGCCAGGCGGGGAGGCGGGGCCTGGAGGGGAGGCAAGGGGCGTGGCTCAGGGCCGGCCGGGGCGGGAAGGGGGTGCCCAGAGCGTGGAGGTGGGGCCAGTGGGGAGGCGGGGCCTGAAGAGGAGGAGAGGGGCGGGGCCCAGGGCCGGCGGGGACGGAGAGTGGGGGGGACCAGAGCGTGAAGAGTAGAGGGGGACGGGCGGGGTGGGGTCCGAGCGTCGAGGTGGGGCCAGGCGGGGAGGCGGAGCCTGAGAGGAGGCGAGGGGCGGGGCTCAGGGCCGGCCGGGGCGGAGAGTTGGGGGAGGGGTGGGGTCCGAGCGCGGAGGTGTGGCCAGGCGGGGAGGCGGGGCATGGAGGGGAGGCGAGGGGCGGGGCCCTGAGGGGTTGGGCCTCAGTGTGAAGGCGGGGCGGGAGGGGAGGCGGAGCTCTGAACCAGGCTCATGTGAACGCGGGGGTCGGGAGTGGAAGCGAGGGGCGGGGCTCAGGGCTGGACGGGGCGTGGCACGAGCGTGGAAAGGAAAAGGGGCGGGGAGGAAGAGGGGTCCAAGTATGAAGGCGGGGCCAGGTAGGGAGAGGAGCCGGCAGAGGAGGCGAGGGGCGGGGCTCAGCGTTGGGCAGGAGTGTGGAAGCAGGTGGGAGGGGAGGCAGGGCTCTGAATCTGCCTGAGCTGGAGGTGGCCTTAGCCAGAGGCCGAAAGCTCAGGTCCCAATCTCCACGTGGCTGTGGTCAACTTTTGTTGTTGTTCAGGCGCCCAGTCGTGTCCAGACTCTCCTATCCATGGACTGCAGCACGCCAGGCCTCCGTGTCCCTCATCATCTCCTGGAGTTTGCCCAAGTTCATGTTCATTGAATCCTTGATGCAGTCCAGCCATCTCATCCTCTGACGCCCTCTTCTCGTTCTGCCCTCAATCTTTCCCAGCATCAGGGACTTTTCCAATGAGTCGTCTGTTCACACATATGACCAAGATTCTGGAGCTTCAACTTCAGCATCAGTCCTTCTAGTGAATAAACAGGGTTGAGCTCCCTTAAGATTGACTGATTTGGTCTCCTTGCTGTCCAAGGGGCTTTTGGGAGTCTTCTCCAGCACCGCAGTTCGAAGGCATCAATTCTTTGGCGTTCTGCCTTCTTTACAGTCCAGCTCCCACAACCATATGTGACCGTTGGGAAGACCATAGCCTTGACTATACAGACCACTGTTAGCAGAGTAATGTCCCTGCTTTTCAACACACTGTTTAGGTTTGTCATCGCTTTCCTGCCAAGAAACAATCGTCTTCTGATTTCATGGCTGCAGTCACTGTCTGCAGTGATTTTGGAGTCCAAGAAGAGGAAATCTGTCACTTCTTCCACCTTTTCCCCTTCTATTTGCCATGCAGTAATGTGGCCAGAAGCCATGATCTTAGTTTTTTTAATGTTTAGTCTTAAGTCAACTCTTTCACTCTGCTCCTTCACCCTCATCAAGAGGCTCTTTACTTCCTCTTCGCTTTCTGCCGTCAGAGTGGTATCATCCACATATCTGAGGCTGTTGATGTTTCTCCCGCCTATGTTGATTCCAGCCTGTCATTTCTCGTGATGTGTTCAGTGTATAGGTTAAACAAACAGGGTGACAGAGGCTTATAGGGTGGAGCTACTAGCTACTAGTTAAAGTTCTCTGTGTGATTCAGTTTCTTGGATCCTTTGCATTTGTTCATACCCCAAGCCCCTCATCTCATGGGAAACAAATTGTTTTCTAAATTCATGGTGAGTGCCTGCAAAGTGCTTTGAGGTCGGGTCAGTTGAACCCAAGGCACTGTATTGTGAATATATTGTCAGTGAGATGGTTAATAATTTTTAGAACGAATGAAGTTGCCTGGTTACTGTTTAAAGCTCAGAGGGGTAAAGCTTCTGTCTGTCTTAGTTGTTTACTTCACCAGGCATTTTCAACTGTGAAAAGTGAACAAATGTCTTGCTGTCAAAGAGCACTGCAGTTGTTCATTTATTATTAAATGTAAATAATGTCCAGAGGGAGAATGAAATCCTAGTTTTAACAATCATTAATGTAAAATATGACCAATTTATAGTCAAGAGGACATGGCCTTATCAGTCACCCTGTGCTGTGCTTAGTTGCTTGGTTGTGTCCGATTCTTTCTAACCTCATGGACTGTAGCCCTCCAGGCTCCTCTATCCATGGGGATTCTCCAGGCAAGAATACTGGAGTGGGTTGCCATGCCCTCTTCCAGGGAATCTTCCCATCCCAGGGATCAAACCCAGGTCTCCCACATTGCAGGCGGATTCTTTACTGTCTGAGCCACCAGGAACTGATCCATTTGCTAGTCACTTGTTTAGCCAGTAATTATTGAGAGCCAGCAGTGCAGTATGTGTGTGCTCAGTGATATCAGACTCTTTGCGACCCCACAGTTCCTCTGTCCATGGGATTTTCCAGGCAAGAAAAATGGAATGGGTTGCTGTTTCCTCTTCCAAAGGATTTTCCTGACCCAGGGTTCGAACCTACATCCCCTGTGTCTCCTGTATTGGCAAGCGGATTCTTTACCGCTGAGCCACTTGAAAACTGTATGGAGAGCCTAATGCATAATAAAGATTGCATGTGCATTCCATCTGTGCCTTTCCCAACAAGTAGTTGATATCATTGCTATGTGGATGGAAACAATAGCCTATGCCAAGGGCCTAGAGGAACAGAAAGACCTACCAGATGACTAGTTATTGGTGTGAGATGGACAGTGGGAAGACTGGGAATATTTAAACAGTAGTAGAAAATCAGGGTCCTCCTAAGCAGTTTAGTCTAAGACATCAGAGAGGCAGTAAGGGTTCTTAAGCAAGGAGGATGAAGTGACCAGATCATTTTGGTTATCCTATGGAAACTGTGTTAAGAAGGGCAATGAGATGATTAGTTAAGAATACATCAATGGTTTGTATGATCAGTGAAGAATAAATTACAGTAATTCAGAGATGATGGTCTCAACCACAGAAGCTTCAATGAGAATGGGGATTTGGATGGATTCCACAGATATGGGAGATGGAGATTAAAAAAAAAAAACAAACAAAAAAAAACCCTTGGTGATTGATTAGATATTGGAGCTTAGGAAGGAGAGGAGTTAAGGGAGGAACCAAGGTTCCTGGCTGGAATAAGTGAGTTGTGGAACATCTGGAGGAGAAGAAAAGTTAGGAGATCTAGGACCAGAGGGCTCCACACAGGGATAATTCATTTGAGCAGCTGTACATTGGGGAAAGAGGGATACCCAAACAATTCAAGGAATATAGGACAGAGTCGGAGTTGGTATTGGCTCCCTATTGGAATGGAAGGCCTAAGGGGCCAGGTAATAAAGAGAGTCTGGGTCCATAGTTCGATCTATTGGGTCCACAGACCCACATCTGGTAGTTTTCCTGCTTCCAGATAGTATAATTGGAATATGCATAGTTGATAGCTAACACTGTCTAACATTGGTTCTTGGTGTCTAAGAGAAGAGCTGTTTTAGTGGAGATGGCTAAGTAGAAGCCTCTGAATCTGCCCCACTGACCAAACCATCTTATCTCCTGGGGGGAATGGCAGAAATTAGTGCTGCATTTAAAAGATGCAGTGGTGGTTACCATCATATCACCATCTAATGCCTCTTCCATGGTAGGTGCTCCCATTATTATTATTAATGGAGGACACTTTATGTCCTTTTCCACTGATCCACTCCCATGCTTCTATCCCAGACCTTCTCTCACATCTGATCTTTTTCCTCCCGATTCTTGACCAGCCAGCCAAGCCATTAACCACTGCCCATAAGTCCATGTATGTTTCAACTTCAGACAACTCTTTCTATGAAAAGTGAATAACCAGATGCATTGCTTAAAGACGCTATCCCCATGCCCCACCCTGGAGATGTGGACAGGATTTCATCCTCGACCTTGTCTTTCAAGGCCACCCTAGGCAAGAGTGAAATGCAGCTGCACGTGAAAAGATGCTCAACATAACTAACCATCAGGGAAATGGAAGTTAAAACCACAATAAGATATCACCTCACACCTATTTTAATGTCTATTTTCAATATTAAATAAATAATAATACACAAATGATTAAATAAATAAGAGAGAAAAGAAAACCTCTTCCTTACTGTAAGACACCAACAAATAAAGAATTAATGGAGTTAGAAAATTATCATTTGGTAACTGTCATACTTGATTCTTTGGCATTGCCTTTCTGTGGGATTGGAATGAAAACTGAGCTTTTCCAGTCCTGTGGCCACTGCTGAGTTTTCCAAATTTGCTGGCATATTGGTGCAGCTCTTGCACAACATCATCTTTTAGGATTTGAAATAGCTCAACTGGAATTCCATCACCTCCACTAGCTTTGTTCGTAGTGATGCTTCCTGAGGCCCGCTTGACTTCATATTCCAGGATGTCTGGCTCTAGATGGATGATCACACTATCGTGGTTATCTGGGTCATGAAGATCTTTTTTGTATAGTTCTTCTGTGTATTCTTGCCACCTCTTCTTAATATCTTCTGCTTCTGTTAGGTCCATACTCTTTCTGTCCTTTAATGTGCCCATCTTTGCATGAAATATTCTCTTGGTATCTCTAATTTTCTTGAAGAGATCTCTAGTCTTTCCCATTCTATTGTTTTCCTCTATTTCTTTGCACTGATCACCGAGGAAGGCTTTCTTATCTCTCCTCGCTATTCTTTGGAACTCTGCATTCATATGAGTATATCTTTTCTTTTCTCCTTTGCCTTTCACTTCTCTTCTTTTCTCAGCTATTTGTAAGCCCTCATCAGATAGCCATTTTGCCTGTCTGCATTTCTTTTTCTTGGGGATGGTCTTGATCACTGCCTCATATACAATGTCACGAACCTCCTTCCATAGTTCTTCAGGCACTCTGTCTATCAGATCTAATCCCTTGAATCTATTTGTCACTTCCACAGTATAATCATAAAGGATTTGATTTAGGTCATACCTGAATTTGGTCTAGTGGTTTTCCCTACTTTCTTCAATTTAAGTCTGAATTTTGCAATAAAGAGTTCACAATCTTAGCCATAGTCAGCTCCTGGTCTTGTTTTTGCTGACAGTCTAGAGCTTCTCCATCTTTGCCTGCAAATAATATGATTTTTTATATAAGTGTTTGGCTGCAAAGAATATACAGGCAGAAGAACCAGAGATCAAATTGCCAATATCTGTTGTATCATGGAAAAAGCAAGAGTCCCAGAGAAACACCTACTTCTGCTTTATTGACTACGCCAAAGACTTTGACTGTGTGGATCACAACAAACTGTGGGAAATTCTTCAAGATATGGGAATACCAGACCACCTTACCTGCCTCCTGAGAAATCTGTATGCAGGTCAAGAAGAAATAATTAGAACTGGACATGGAACAACAGACTGGTTCCAAATTGGGAAAGGAATAAATTAAGGCTGTATATTGTCACCCTTATTTAACTTATATGCAGAGTACATCATGTGAAATACTGGGTTGGATGAAGCACAAGCTGGAATCAAGATTGCCAGGAGAAATATTAATAACCTCAGTTATGCAGATGACACCACCCTTATGGCAGAAAGTGAAGAGGAACTAAAGAGCCTCTTGAAAGTAAAAGAGGAGAGTGAAATAGCTGGCTTAAAACTCAAAATTCAAAAAACTAAGATCATGGCATCCGGTCCTATCACTTCATGGCAAATAGATGGGGAAACAATGGAAACAGTGAGAGACTATTTTCTTCAGCTCCAAAATCACTGCAGATGGTGACTGCAGCCATGAAATGAAAAGACACTTGCTCCTTGGAAGAAAAGCTATGACCAACCTAGAAAAGAAGAAAGAAAGAAAGTTAGTTGCTCAGCTGTGTCTGACTCTCTGTGACCCCATGGACTGTAACCCACCAGGCTCCTCTAGCCATGGAATTTTTCAGGCAAGAATGACCAACCTAGACAGTATATTAAAAAGCAGAGACGTTACTTTGCCAGCAGAGGTCCGTCTAGTCAAAGCTATGGTTTTTCCAGTAGTCATGTATGGCTGTGAGAGTTGGATTGTAAAGAAAACTGAGCACCAGAGAATTGATGCTTTTGAACTGTGGTGTTGGAGAAGACTCGTGAGAGTCCCTTGGGCTGCAAGGAGATCAAACCAGTCAATCCTGCATATTCATTGGAAGGACTGATGTTGAAGCTGAGACTCCAAAACTTTGGCCACCTGATGCAAAGAGCTAACTCATTGGAAAAGACCCTGATGCTGGGAAAGATGGAAGGCAGGAGGAGAAGGGGACGACAGAGGATGAGATGGTTGGATGGCATCACCAACTCGATGGACATGAGTTTGAGCAAGCTCTGGGAGTTGGTGATGGACAGGGAGGTCTGGCATGATGCAGTCCATGGGGTCACAAAGAGTCAGAAATGACTGAGTGACTGAACTGAACTGAGACTTAATTCAGAAAGAATCATCAGCTGGATTCTAAAATTAAAAATTTGATAAGAAAGTATCTGTCACAAACACTTATTAACTATAAAGGGAAAAATAGTAATTTTATAATAGAGAAACCTGGCAGACACCACCTTAACGATCAGAGTTAACATCACAACGAGTGGGACAAATTGACTTCATATGTCTCATGACATGATACCCTGAAAAGAAACAGCATCGCTTCTGTGGTTTTCCTGCCAGAAATGCATTACCTGAACCAAATCATGAGGAAACTTCAGATAAACTCGAAATAAACATTCTACAAAGTGACTAGCTAGATTGAATGTCTAACTGTTCCTTTTCACAAGAAACTTGTATATCATATATTTTTCTGTTCTATCTAAATTGTATTGTTTACTAATGCTTCACACAGACTTCCCTGATGGCTCATTGATGAAGAATCCACCTGCCAATGCAGGAGACGTGGGTTCAATTCCTGGGTCAGAAAGATCCCCTGGAGGAGGAAATGGCAACCCACTCCAGTAATCTTGCCTGGGAAATCCCATGGACAGAGGAGCCTGGTGGGCTACAGTCCATGGGGTCACAAAAGAGTCGGACACGACTTAGTGACTAAAACAATAAGAACAACGAACACTTCATACAGACCCCTTGTTATACAACCATCAAAATTCAAGAGCACTAGTGGAACACTAGCCAATTCTCTCCAGTAGGTAACATTCGCAGAGTGAAGATATTTTATAGAAAACACTGTCTAAATGGCTTTTTAATCCAGAGTTCTCATCTTCCACTTCAACTGATGATGATATACATAAATGCATACATACATACATACATACATAATTTAAATCATTAAAACCATGGGAATTCCCTGGTAGTCCTGTGGTTAGACTCTGCACTTTCAATGCTGGGAGCCTGGTCAGAGAACTAAGATCCTGCAAGCCCAATGGCCAAAAAAATACAATTGTATCAATTATATAAGTAAATAAATCATTAAAACTTTAATCAGTCAACAAACATTGTGTGCCTTACTCAGTACTATTTATCACACATTTGTACAGATTGCTGGTAATGGACATAGTAGGGATTTTACATTATTAAAGAACAAGTGGTATTTATGTTTTTTTTTATTTCTGCATTTCTATTATGACATAGTTTCCAAGAAAGATTATAACTAACATCACTGACTTAAGCAAATCAAGTAAAATTGGTATTTTCTACCTCCAAGCACTGCCTGGACAAGGATACAGAGATCTACCAAGTGTAGTTCCATCACTGTGAGGAAATGAACCTGGAAGGGGTCAATAGTACAATGTAACACAAGGTAAGGGCTTCCCTGGTGGCTCAGTTGGTAAAGAATCTACCTGCAGTAGGGGAGCCCGCCTGTAATACAGGAGACCTCCTACAATGCAGGAGACATGGGTTCAATCCCTGGGTCTGAAAGATCCCCTGGAGAGGAACCTGGGAAATGCCTGGGAAATCTCATGAACAGAAGAGCTTGGCGGGCTACAGTCCATGGGGTCTCAAGAGTAGGACATGACTGAGCAACTGTACCACCAATACAAGGTGAAGCCCAGAAGTGTGGATATCATGAGTGTATTGGGGGGATTTGCTTACTTCTTTTCAAGAGCTTTTATTTCTTAGACATTTCTTTAGCATTCCCCCAGAAGTGAGGCAGGAAATAGATGAGCCCCAGGCTGAACAGCTGGAGCCTGTCCCCTGTGGACAGATACGCCAAGATTAAGAGGAGAGAAGCTAAGCCCTGCCCAGATAAGAGACCACACATTTCTTTCTCCAAGTCAAGGAAACCTTCCTGACTGTACATGCACAGCAAGGCTCCTTGGAGGTCGAAAAGGGAGTAATGTCAACCTACCCATAGGCCTCTTCTCTAGAATCCATCTTGACTAAGAGATGCATGTGCACACACGGGAGGACTCTGACAAAAACCAAGGACGGATTCAGAAGCAAGCAAAGCGAGATGACCAAAGGCAACCTGGAGGAAATGCCCCACATAAGTGATCCGAACCACCATGCGGGCACAGCTCTCTCTCTGCGCCCACCTGTGTGTTTATCCTTTTCCTCCTAATAAATTCTACTTATTTCACTACTTTCCTTGTCTTTGTGGAAATTCCTTTCCTGCAAAGCCGTATGGGCCAGGGGCTTGTCACTGACCACTGGTCTAGTGGCTAGGATTCGGGCTCTCACCGTCACGGCCTGACTTCAGTCTCTGGCCAGAGCTGAGATCATGCTTCCAGCCACTGCAGACCAAGGCCATGCAGGATCAAAATCAGGTCCTGAGATAAGGATTTAGGTGGGAGCAGTTCATTTGAGAGGTGCAGTAAACACCAGGAGGGGAATGTCATGGACTGAATTGTAATCCCCACCCCCTAATTCATATATTAAAGCCTTAACCTCCAATACCTCAGAATGCAACTATATATGGAGACAGGGCCTTTAAAGAGATAATTAAGGTAAAAATGAAGTCACACAGGTGAGCCCAGGACTTCCCTGGTGGCTCAGTGGTAAAGAATCCACCTCCTAATGCAGGAGTCGCAAGAGACATCCGTTTGATCTCTGGGTTGGGAAGATTCCCTGGAGGAGGGAATGGTAACCTACTCCAGAATTCTTGCCTGGAGAATCCCATGGACAGAGGAGTCTGGAGGGCTATAATCCTTGGGGTCACAAAAAGTCAGACACGATTTAGCAACTAAAGAACAACAATTCCAGTATGACTAGGTCTTTGTAAGAAGAGGAGATTAGGACACAGACACACACAGGAAAAAGACCACGTGAAGACATAGGGGGAAGACGGCCATTTACAAGCCAAGGAGAGAGGCCTCAGAAGAAACCAAACCTGCCAGTACCTTGATCCCTGACCCCTTGAGTGAAGCCTAGGAAAATAAATTTCTGTTATTTAAGTGGCCCAGCCTGTGGCGCTTTGTTTTGACTGCCCTAGCACACTGATACAGGGAGTGAGGAAACGTGACAGGGAAGGAAAATACAGGGGGAGTTGTCAAGTCAGCATCTTTGTAGGCAAGTGGGGGTGTATCCCACAGAGAGACTTGCAGGAAACGTGAGGCACATGCCTCAGAGTCAGCTCACAGGGACGAGGGAGCTGGGATATTATTTTTCGCTTATGTATGGCTGTGCTGGGTCCTCCCCGCTGCACAGGCTTTTCTCTGTTGCAGTGAGCAGGGGTGCTCCCTAACTGGGGTGCACAGGCTTCAGCGTTTGCAGTCCGTGGGCTCGGCAGCTGTGGCTCCCGGGCTCCAGCGCGCAGGTTCAGTAGCCGTGGTGCGTGGCCTTAGCTGCTCCAGGGCAGGTGGGATCCTCCTGGAGCGGGGATTGAACCCATGTCTCCCGCACTGGCAGCAGATGCTTTACCACTGAACTACCAGAGAAGCCCAAGCTGGAATATTTATTTAGTCAAACCTGTTAGTCCTTGGCCGAAGGCACCAATTACACTGTCAATTCCAGGCTGCTATGAGTGGGCATTTATCTATTTGCTGTGTCGGCTCTTGGTTGTGGCTTGCAGGCTTAGTTCCTTGACCAGGGATTGAACCCACATCCTCTGCATTGGAAGCTGGATTCCCAACCACTGGACCAGGGAAGTCCCCACTGTAAGACTTTTAATACTACATTTTAAATCATTTAACAGAAGCTGTTATAAGTTAAGCATATCTACTATAAACCTTGAAGAACAAAAACAAAGATATAGCTAACAACCTATAGGAGATAAAATCATAAAAAATTTGATTATTCCAAAAGAAGGCAGAAAAAGTAAATAAAGTGAATTAAGAACAGATAAAACAGAAAACACATAGCAAGCTGACTGACTGAAACCCAAGTGTATCAATAATCATGTTTCAGTTCAGTTGTTCAGTCTTGTCCGACTCTCTGCGACCCCACGGACTGACTGTAGCACGCCAGGCCTCCCTGTCCATCACCAACTCCCGGAGTTTACTCAAACTCATGTCCATTGAGTCGGTGATACCACCCAACCATCTCATCCTCTGTCGTCCCCTTCTCCTCCTGCCCTCAGTCTTTCACAGCATCAGGGTCTTTTCAAATGTGAGTCAGCTCTTCACATCAGGCGGCCAAAGTTTTGGAGTTTCAGCCTCAACATCAGTCTTTCCAGCGAATATTCAGGACTGATTTCCTTTAGCATTGACTGGTTTGATCTCCTTGCTGTTCAGGGGACTCTTAAAAGTCTTCTCCAACACCAAAAGCATCAATTCTTCAATGCTCAGATTTTCTTATAGTCCAACTCTCACATCCATACATGGCTTATCTACCATACATGTTTATCCACCCTAATTAAAAGGCAGCAGCTAAAAAAACAGATGGTTTTTAAAAAAAACCATCAGATGATTAAAAAAACAGTATCCAATTGTATTCCACTTACAAGAAAGGCGCTTTATATATCAAGACACAAGTGGGTTAAAATTGAAAGAATGAAATATAATATGACCTGCTGACAGTACAGAGGAAAGCTGGAGTGACTATATTAACATCAGACAAAGTAGATTCCACAGCAGAGACTATTATAAGGGATATAGCAAGGTCATTTCATAATTATAAAGAGGTCATTTCATTAGAAAGACGTAACGATCCTATACATTTATGTTCCTATTAACAGAGCTTAAGACAAATGAAGGGAAAACTAATAAGAAATAGAGAAAAATCCACAGTTATAGTTGGAGATTTCAATTATCTTCCCTGAATAATTGACAGAAATAAAACAAAACAATCTGTCAGGATATAATTGACTGGAACAATACAATCAACCAACTTGACCTGATTAATCTTAATCAAACATTTAACTCTGAAACAAGAGAATACACATTCTTTTCAAGTCCACACAATCATTTACCAAGACAGACCATATTCTGGTGAAATGTTCATACTGGTGAATTTAGGAAGGTGGGTACATGAGTTCTATTCTGCTGCTGCTGCTAAGTCGCTTCAGTCATGTCCGACTCTGTGCGACCCCAGAGACGGCAGCCCAACAGACTCCCCCGTCCCTGGGATTCTCCAGGCAAGAACACTGGAGTGGGTTGCCATTTCCTTCTCCAATGCCTGAAAGTGAAAAGTGAAAGTGAAGTTGCTTGGTCGTGTCCGATCCTCAGCGACCCCATGGACTGCAGCCCACCAGGCTCCTCCGTCCATGGGATTTTCCAGGCAAGAGTACTGCAGTGGGGTGCCATTGCCTTCTCCGGAGTTCTATTATAGGGGAGGAAAAACTTAACTTTTTACTCTGTGGTCCTAAGTTCTCATCTGGGACCCTGCAAATCAGACTGATGAAATGTTAACAAGAGAAAATCAGTTTATTAACACATGTATTACGCATATACATAGGAGAACTCTGTGATTAGTAACTCAAAGGGATGGTCGGTACCTGGGATTTACAGAGTATTTTAATAAAGAACAATAAATTTGTAGGGAAGTGACAAGATAGAGGGAAGTGGCAAAGAGCAGAAGGTAAACATTTGGGGGAAGGTAAAGGAGTAAGGTTCAGTTATGCAGGTCCATATCAGACCCGACTTTCTGTCTGCTTTGTAGCCATAAAACTTGCCCTGGAAAGGAGATTTATGGAAGTCCACATATTCCAGAGGTTTCTGCTTTTAGTCAGATAAGGGAAGCTTGAGAGGCCTTCTATCTGCATCTGTTGATTCTCACTTAAAATTATCCTTCAAGACACAGATGTAGAGAACAGACACCAAGGGGGGAGAATGGGACTGACATTTACACACTACTCCGTATGAAACGGATGACTAATGAGAGCCTGCTGTATAGGACGAAGAGCTCTCCTTAATGCCCTGTGGTGACCCGAATGGGGAGGAGATCGGGAACAGAGGGGATATACACAGAGCTGGTTCACTTTGCTGTACAACAGAATATAATACAACATTGTAAAGCAACTATACTCTAATAAGATTTTGTTTTAAAGATAAAAGATATTGGAAAAAAAAGTTATCCTTATGCCAAAGTGGCATATTTTGAGGTGGCATATTCTAATTTCCTACATTATATAAATATGTATAATTTTCTATATGTTTAAACTATCTTAATTTAAAACATTGTAAAAACTGCAAGTTTTGTCTAATTTCTTGAATGGTTAAGCAAAAATGAATAACCATGGACTGATCACTTTGAGGAGTCCTTAAGAACTTGCTTTTCACCAGGCCATAGTTCACCAAGATAGAGATAAAGGAGGATCTGAACGAAACATCTGGTAGAGCAAAGTCCTAAAACTTAAAAAATTTTATTGAGATATAACGTATATACCATAAAATTCACATACTATAAGTGAAAATTCAATGGTTTTTTAGTAAATTTTACATGAAAACATTCTAAAGTAGTGATCTTTGGGCCACAATTTCCAAAAATAATTATTTTGTTACAATACAAATGAATTGGGTAATTTAGGCATGCTAACGTTAAATAGTATTGGCAGTTTTACTTCTGTCCTTAGAGCTTTAAAAGGGAGAAAATAAAATCTACATTTTAATGTAGATTTGTACGTAGAAACACCATTCATTACTGAAGTGTTCATTAAAGCAGGCAAAACTTCCTGCTTCCCCATTTGTCACTCAAAGTACCTAAATGTCTTTAGAGAAGTTAAGTTGCTGTTGTAATTGGTTTATTTTCGGGTGAGTTATTTTCCCACTGATTCATCAGAAGTTCCGACTTGCTTTTGTCATTTGCACGGAGAAGTTACAAAAGTCTTTACTGTCATGAGTTAGGACAAGTCTGGCCAGCGTCAGCCTGATTTGTAAGATAAGAGCTCTGGTTTGGCCATTTCCTAAGCGGGGAATCTGCTTGGTCTGGGGGACTGGGAGGCAGAGGGAGGGTGTCTCCATCCCTAGAGGGCACTCTGACAACTTAGGTCCTTAAATCCTGTTGATCAAGCCACCACTGCTTGATCACCCATATATGGAAAGAGAATAGTCAACAAGGCTCAAATAACTAAACTCCTGGGGGAGACCAATAGAAATGATATCTGGGCATCAGATATGGTTCTTATACAGACGTGTAGGGAGTCGCTTGCCTCTCAGGCATAAGGGCCCATCTCCTGCACTCTGCCAGTGTCCCCACTGAGTGCATCACTGGCACAGATTAAGTCTTTTTCTGAGTCACTTTGTGTCAACTACAAATTGGCACTTGCCATCCACCTCCGAAAGGATTAAATCATGTGCTGCCGCAGCTGCTGACCTTCAACACCCACTGAAAAAAGTTCAATACGTACTTGATTGCATGTATTCTTCCTTGCCAGACTCACACATATACTGATCTTCCCCCTGCTTCTTTGGAGCATTTTCTCAGTTATCTGAGGTGCTGTCTCCTGGGCTATAGTTCTCATCTTGCCCCAAATAACACTTAACTTGCAACTCTCACATAGTGCATTTTAAGTTGATTTCCATTATATTGGAGGCAGTTGGTAACATAATCAGGGACAGTGTTTCTACTGTGACAGATGCTGAGTTTGCACTGCATAAGGAATGGAACGGACAGAAGGCTCTAATTGGGAAAAACCTTGATAACAAGTATAAGGTCCTTTCAAAGACCTTGCCACCTCCCTTTCCCACACAACCACCCAAGGGGTTGCAGGAGAAGGCGGCGTTGTCTCTACTGCACACCGACGGACACTTGGCCTCAGAGGGAACAAAGTGACCTGCTCAAGAAGACTGGAGGAAGCCTCACAGGACTGGTTCCTGCCTGGCCCTTGCTGCTGGCTGCACGACTGACTCACGACGCCCTAATCCTTACTTCTCCTTTCTACTCAGAAAGATGAAAAAAAGGAGTGGAGCAGGAGTTGGCAGAAAAGCAAAGAAAACGATAAAGAAAAGAAGAAAGAAAGGGAAGAGGTGGGAAGAGAGGGAAAGAAGGAAGAAAGGGAGGGAAAAACAGCTCCCCAGGCAGACTTAGTCTCAACCTGAAGGTCAAGAGCATTTCAGGTGTTTGTTTATTTTGCTCGCCGTCCCCAGCTGGGTCCCAGCCCAGTTAAAGGGAATGACCCAACTGGTTTCTCCCTGTTTTCTCTTCCCCACGTTTTTTTTTTCTCTTTGCTTCTAAGAGCCACTTACATAAGTAATCTGAGTTTATACAAAAGCAAACTTGAAAGGCTATGTATCAGTTCACGATCAGAAGACCGGACAACACTTTGTCAGGGATCAGGTCCTCCGAAAGTTAGAGCTTTTAGATATTCCAATGTGGCCGAGGGAAGAATGCAGCGGTTCTGACTGTCTCGGTTAGGGGACTACAAGTGTCAACAGCAAGGGTTGTTGTTTAGTCGCTAAGTCATGTCTGACTCTTTGCAACCCCAAAGACTGAAGCCCTCCAGGCTCCTCTGTCCATGGGATTTCCCAGGCAAGAATACTGGAGTGGAGTGCCATTCCCTGCTCCAGGGGATCTTCCCACCCCAGGGTTCAAACCCGCATCTCCTCCACTGGCAGGCGGATTCTTCACCACTGAGCCACCTGGGAAGTCCCCTGATGAAGAACAGTCCGGCTGTATTCTCCTCTTGTGAAAAGGAGGTGGCGAGAGGTGTTCTGCCATCACGTCCCATTTGCCCAAGGCCCTGGTGCATCGCTGTGGGGTTGGGCAAAGTTAATTTCTCTGCCACGTCTCAGGAAAAGCTGGAAGCCATGGCTTTCTCTCTACAGCAGAATTGACCCTGTAGAATTGACCCTGGCTTCCCAGACCTTCACAGGCCACACGGCATGTCCTGAGCACACTGGACAGGAATTGGGGGGGCCGAGGGCATTTGATGACTTATTCATTATGTATTTGCTTACATTATGTAATTAAAATTAGAAATACAAAACACAAAGCATGTTACTTTAGATATGTGACATTAAATGTGTATGAAACCCCCAAGTACATTTTCAATTTTCTACTTTATTTAACAGATTCGAACATATCTTTTTTTTTTGGCCACCTGGCCCTTGTGGGTCTTAGTTCCCTGACCAGGGACTGAACTCTTGCCCCCTACAGTGGAAGTGCAGAGTCCTGACCACTGGACCACCAGGGAAGTTGCCATGAACACACCTTTTTAACTTGGGTTTTTTTGCTTGAACTAGTCAGTTGGTTCATGATTTCCCCAAAGCATGTTTCCGTTACTTTTAAAATCCCTATTGCATGGAAAAGACAGTTTCAATAGTCATCGCCAACAGGAAACTTTATTTGCACAAGCAGATGATACAAAGCAGGTGATACAAAATCTTTTATTGATTTTCAAATAACCATTCAAAAATTTCCAACAGGTAGAAATTACCTTGATAGGTTCTAACAGCCTTTTGTTTATTTCTCCCTTCACTGATGAAATGTGGTGCTGGCATTTCTCATGGCAGTGCAGACTCCTTTCCACTCCCCAGAACTTTCTGGTCTGGAGCATTTCACAGTAACGATAGGGTCAGCTGGCCCTGGAGACTGGGGCACCTGGGCTGGCAGCTGGGGTGAGGACCCAGGCCAGGAGGGCCACACGCTGCTTTCTGCAGGCTGCAGTGGCTCGCGGGAAGCTATTCACGAGTGAAACAGGCCTGAGGATGCCAGCGGGCTTGGCCTGCCCGGCTGCCACGGGCGCTGGAAGGATCAGCACTGAAAGTGATCACATCAGTTGACTGCTTTACTAGCAGAGTAAGTTAACCTTCTCTTGCCTCATCTGCCCACGTGTGAAATGGGGATAATAGTAGTACCTACCTGGTCTTCCCCGGTGGCTCGGTAGTAAAGAAGCCTCCTGCCAGCGCAGGAGACGCAGGTTCAATCCCTTGGTCAGGAAGATCCCCTGTAGAAAGAAACAGCAACCCACTCCAGTATTCTTGCCTGGGAAATTCCACGGACAGAGGAGCCTGGTGGGCTACAGCCCATGGGTTCTCGGAAGAGTCAATCAGACCTGAGCAACTAAACAACAACAAACAATGCCTGGTAGGGTCACTATGAGGATTAAATGACTCCTGGCCTGGCCACATGGTAAGTGCTGTCCATGTGTTTGTTACCCTGGGGGAGGGCATGGCAACCCACTCTAGTATTCTCGCTTGGAGAATCGCATGGACAGAGGAGCCTGGTGGGCTACAGACCATGGGGCCGAAAAGAGTCAGCCACAACTGAAGTGACTTAGCATGCATGCATGTGTTTGTTAAATGGTCAAGAAGCTCTGGAACAGACTCCCCAGATCACATGCTTGAGCCAGCCCGAAACGGATCCCTTGGTTCTGAAGTCTGGCTCCCGCCCTCTCCAGACAGGGGCCATAGAGGACCCTCAACCTTTCCAGCCTCGGTTTACCGGCCCACGGGTGATGATGCCACTGCTACCCATGTTAGTGACGTACAGATTAAGGTAGTTTTCATAAAGTGCTTGAGACATAAGACGTGCTCAGCCAGCAATGACTATTATGACCCAGCGGAGCTGGGATGTGAACTGAAGGGTCCTGAGCTCTAAGCTTGTTTCCTGTTCACTGCCCACATCTCCTCCCACGAGTCATGCCTTCCCACAGAAAACTGCTTTACCTCTTGGACTCATCTATGATTTTCTTTTTTTCAGCAGAGTCGCATGGCAAACGGGATCACAGTGTCCTGCCCAGGGATGGGACCTGTGTCCTCTGCAATGGAAGTGTGCAGTCCTAACCACTGGACCACCAGAGAAGTCCCTTATGACTCATTTTAAATCTTTCCACGCAGATGGTATTTTTCAACCCTCTAATATTGCTTGCTTTTCATCTCTGGGCTCTCTGGAGGGTTTTTCCGTGCCTTTCTTTGGCTGTACTGGGTCTGCGCTGCTGCGCTTGGGCTTTCTCCAGTTGTGGCGCATGGGCTGTAGAGCGCGATGGCTCAGTAGCTGCCATACGCAGGCCTCTCGAGTTGCAGTACCCAAGCTTAGTTGCCCTGCGGCATGTGGGATCGTAATTCCCTGATCAGGGATTAAACCCACATTCTCTGCATAGCAAGGTGGATTTTTAACCAGTGGACCACCACTGAAGTCTCTTCCATATCTTTAAAAAACATTATCAAGAGTGGTCAGAGCAACTGCATCAAGGGCCTGGCATCAAGAGAAGTCCTTTGCAAAGGTACTGAGGCAGCCAGTGACCATATTCTCCCAAGTCTCAAGTAAGTACCACACACAGTCTTCCTCATTCATATTTTATTAGGAAGCCAATCAGAGAATTCATTAGTTATAAAACTTTAAACATGAATCACTCTTACCAAATACATGATTCAGGTGGGAACACCAGATTTTTCTTAAGACCAGGAGCAACGGCAAATAGGGTATTTCATTTTACAAATATTTAATAGTCATGAAAAAGACAAAAAACTTAAAAAAAAAAAATTTTGTGCCAATGTTAACATCCAGGAACTGCCGTAGAGATGAGGCTGTTAGGGCTTAAATGTTACTATCTGCTAGAAAAGTGACATGATACAAGTCATCTTTTATTAAAATAGAATATCTTTGTCTCTTTCCACCATATACATATAGATACTATCTCTTTAAATAAATATATATTATGTACTTTAAACAATGATGACTTACTTGACAGCATTCACATGGTGCTTTCCAGCTGGGGCACTTACTTGTTAAGGAAGGCAAATACAAAAAAAAAAAAACCAAGGGTCTTCAAAGTAGGAATTTCCAGGGTTTGGGAGTAGTATCTCAGCTCTCCTCACATGAGGAGTTCTGAGCCTTCTGAGGAGTCATCAGCAAATAAAAGTTCATCCGGCCCTGAGGTCCCCAAGGGCAATGTGCTGGACTGGGACCAAGAGACCCCATTCCTTACCAGTGTGTCCTCCGGTAAAACCCGGTTCTTTTCCGCTGTTCCTGTGGTGGGGGAAGCCATAGCTGGCTCTTCCCATCCCTCATTGCCCCCATTCAGGATGTACCGTCCCTCCTGAGGTCTGTGCTCATGAACTTCTGCTGTGACCACGCTGATGGTGGCGCTGGGCATGCAGGAAGCAATGATGGAGTCGGGATCGATGCTCAAGTCCAGCTGAGTCAGTGCCGAGCCCTGGGCCCGGCCCTCTGCGCTCTCTGGAAGCTGCGTGTTGACATAAATGACATCGGCTTTGTCCCCAGCCACAGGCAGACTCTCCAAGAGCTTTTCTAGCTGCAGTCTCAGCACTGAAAAGGTGGGGCGGTCCAGGGGCTCAGCTCTCCAGCACGAGTGCATGATTTCATACCTGGAAGTAAAGAAGAGCACGTGACCTCCCCAGCACAGCACCCAGAGCCCACATGCCAACCATCCGGTTGTCCCACTCAGGAGGGGATGGAGGGGCTTGGGGATGGAGGTGAGAGTGAGAGTCAGTGTCCCGGCTCCACCCTCACCATCATTCCAGGCCCTGCGAGCCTCGAGGAATGAAGTCGGGAGGTGGGCTAGGGTGGACAGGTGTGTGAGCCGTGAGGGCAGTGCTATGACAGCAGCAGGTGAGCCCTGGGCTCAGACAGCCCTTGATCTGGGGTGGCTGCAGCTTAGGGCATGTGTGGGGCTGCTGCGTCTTGGCCGTCTGCTGCTGCCCCATGAAGCAGACAGGCACGGCCACTCACAGACACGGGGACCCCTGCTCTTGCCCGTGACCTCTACCTTCTCGAGTAAAACGAATGACTGACCGTAGTATTTACTAACAGCTGTCATTTAAGGTACTTTTAGACATGTCAGCTTGGCAGCAACACACGTCCCCACACAAGTACTGGTAAACTCACTTTATAGACAAGTCTCCAGAGAGGGTGATGCTTGGCCCTTCCTAGTTTGAGGGGGAAACTGACCCACACTGAGGAGTGTCTGGTGCCCCAGCCCATGTTCTTAACCACTGAGCTGCCCCGCCTGCCATGGGTCAGACCCTCAGGCGTCTGGCTTCTACTCTCTGGGCAAATGGGGGACCATGGAAAGATTGTGTTTAGCAGCATTTTCATGATCAGATGATAATTTTAAGAAAAGTAGGTTTGGATGCCACCCAAAGGATATGCTAGGATCCTGAGGGTGATGAAAAGAGGAACACAGGAGAAAGGATAGCCCGTGCACTCTTGCAGGAAAGAGGGCCCTGAACTGCTCATTCATTTACATGCTCTGTGATGCCACTGTGCCTAGGTTCCCACAAGTGTGACCGCTCTAGGCCCTGCCCAGCCCTGGGCTTCTGTGGTTTGATAGCACAAGCGGACCCTGTTTTATTGCATTATATGCCTCCCCCCGACCCCCAGGCATAAACCCATGCTCCTTCTAGCATTTCATTTTATCACACTTCAAGATACTGTGTTTTTTACAAATTAAGACTTATTTGGTTGCACTGGGTCTTAGCTGTGGCACAAAGATTTCCAATCTTCATGGCAGCACATGGGATCTTTAGTTGTGGCATGCAGGATCTAGTTCCCTGACCAGGGATCAAACCCAGACCCTTTGCATTGGGAGCACGGAGTCTTGGCCACTGAACTGCAAGGGAAGTCCCTGTTTTCCACAAATTGAAGGTTTGTGGCAACCCCGTGGTGAGCAAGTCTGTCGGTGCCATTTTCCCGACAGCATTAGACTGCGTCACAGTCCAGTAATGCTCACAATATTTCACTGTTTCATTATTAATGTTTGTTAGGGTGGCCTGTGATTCAGTGTTCTTTGATGTCACTATTATAATATTTTTGAGATGCCGCAAACTGCCCATGGAAGACGGCAGATTTAATCAATGGATGTTGCGTGTGTTCTGACGGCTCTGCCCACTGGCTATTCTTCGGTCCCGTTCCCTCTCCTTGGACCTCTCTCTTCTGAGAGATTCTTATATTTCTGAGATATAACAATATTGAAATTAAGCTAGTAATAACCGTGCAATAGCCCCTAAGTGTTCAAGCGCAAGGAAGAGTCACACGTCTCTCGCTTCAAATCAAAAGCTAGACATGATTAAACTTAGTGAGGAAGGCATGTCAAGAATGAAAGCCAAGACAGGCCAGAAGCCTCTTGGACCAAACAGTTAGCCAAGTTGTGAAAGCAAAGGAAAAATTCTTGACGGAAACTGAAAGTGCTGCTCCAGGGAACGCACGAATGATGAGAAAGCAAAACAGCCTTATTGCTGATAGGGAAGAGTTTCAGTGGTCTGGACAGAAAATCAAACCAGCCACAGCATTCCCTTAAGCCAAAACCAAATTCAGAGCAAGGCCCTAACTCTCTTCAATTCTATGAAGGCTGAGAGGTGAGGAAGGTGCAGAAGAAAAGTGTGAAACTAACCTGAGGTTTTAGGAAAGAAGCCGTCTCTATAATATAGCAGTGCAGAGTGAAGCAGCAGTGTTCTGTAGAAGCTAATTACACGGAAGATGTAGCTCGGATAGTGAATGAAGGTGACAGCCCAAACAACAGATTTTCAGAGTTGACAAAACAGCCCTGATTGGAAGAAGATGCCATCCAGGACTTTCATAGCCAGAGAGCAGAAATCAAAGCTTCAAAGCTTCAAGGGACAGACTGACTCTTGTTTGGAACTAATGCAATTGGCAGATGACTCTAAGTGGAAACCAGTGTCTTTTTTTTTTTTTACCATTTCAAAAGTCCTGGGGCCCTGGAGAATTACCCTAAATCTGCTCTGCCTGTGCTCTATAAAGAGAACAACAAAGCCTGGATCACAAATCTGTTTATAGCATGGTTTCCTGAATATTCTCAGCCCACTGTTGAGATCAATTGCTCAGAGAAATAGACTCCTTTAAAAATAATGCTGCTCATTGACAATGTACCTGATCACCCATGAGCTCTGATGGAGACGTACGAGATTTATGCTATTTTCTGCCGGCTAACACAGTATCATACTGTAGCCCATGGATCAAGGAGTAATTTAGATTTTCAAGTCTTATTACTCAAGAAATATATTCTGTAAAGCTATAGGTGCTGTGGAAAGAGATTTCTTTGATGAATCTGAGCAAAGTAAATTGAAAACATTCTTGAAAAGATTCAGTAGTCTATTGATAGATGCCATTAGAACATTTGTAATTCATGGTAAGAGGTCAAAATATCATCATATGTAGGAGTTTGAAAGAAGCTGATTCCAACCATCATGGATGACTTTGAGGGTCAAGGCTTCAGTTGAGGAAGAAATTGCTCCAGTACTTTGACCACCTGATTTGAAGAGCTAACTAACTGGAAAAGACCCTGATGCTGGGAAAGATTGACGGCAGGGTGAGAACAGGGTGGCAGAGGATGAGATGATTAGATAGCATCACCGACTCAATGGACATGAGTTTGAGCAAGCTCTGGGAGATGGTGAAGGATGGGGGAGCCTGGTGTGCTGCAATCCACGAGGTTGCAAAGAGTCGGAACAACAACAGCAATACCAGCACCACCAACAACAAATTTGATAAAGCAGCAGCAGGATTTGAGAGGACTGACTCCACGTTTGAAGGAGGTTCTCCTGTGGGATAAATGGTATCAAAGAGCATCGCCTGTTACAGAGAAATTATTCATGAAAGGAAGACTCGATCAATCATCTTATTTTAAGAATTCACCACGGCCACCCCAACCTTCATCAGCCACCACCCTGATCAGCCAACAGCCACCACCATCAAGGCCAGAGCCTCCACCAGCAAAAAGATTATGACTTGAGGAAGGCTCTGATGATGGTTAGCATTTTTTAGCAATAAAGTGTTTTAAAAATTAAGATATGTACATCATTTTTTTAGACATAATGCTATTGCATACTTAGACTACAGTGTAACTTTTATATGCACTGGGAAACCAAAAAGTCCTGTGACTCACTCTACTGCAGTACTCTGGGGCTGAACCCACGATAGCCGGGAAGTGGGCCTGTATTGGGGGGAGGGATGGCCGGAGTACCCTGAACCATACCTGCCGGCTGATGGGACACAGCAGGAAAAGGAAGAGCACGGCGGCTTCGGGTGTCACCTTGGAGCGGGGGACAGTGACAGTGCTAATCATAGCAGCTGCAGCTGGGAGGCCGTGAGTTCAGTTTGGGAATGTCGCCTGGAGGTGACGGGGAGCAGGGCCTGTAGCCTGCGCATTCGGAGGTAGGGGTGATGCCACGAGAAGAGACGGCAGCAGGGAGCAGGGCTCCAAGTGCAGCCCGCTACGTGCATCTCTGCGTTTCTCAGACTTGACCGGAAAAGGACTGTGCACGTGTTCTGCGTGCTCAGTTATACCCAACTCTTTGTGATCCCTTGGACTATAGCCCACTAGGCTCCTCTGTCCATGGGGTTTCCTGGCAAGAATAGCTGCAGTGGGTTGCCATTTCCTTCTCCGGGGGCTCTTCCCGATTCAGGGATGGAACCTGGGTCTCCTGCATTGCAGGCAGGTTCTTTACCACTGAGCCACCAGCGAAGCTATAACATGACCGAGGGGCAACCAAACACAGGGGTCAACTTGTCTCCACTAAGTTTAGACAGCAAACAGAGATATTCAGAAGGATCTGCCTCATTTTTATTAAGAATTTTTTTTTTTTCTTTTTGGCCTCAGCACATGGCATGAGGAACTTCCCTGACCAGGGGTCAAACCTGTGCCCCTGCAGTAGAAGCCCAGAGTCGTAACCAGGGCACCACCAGGGAAGTATCAGCAGGGCCTGCCTCATTTTTAAGAGAAAAGGCCCCAGATTTGGAAACACAGAGGCTTCTCTGGCCCAGCATCCAGACTCTAGAGGGGACCTGGGAAGCAGGCCTGGTTCACCAGAGCCTCTGCAAGCCCGCAGTGGCGTGAGGGGCAGTCTGGGCACAGAGACCACAGAGTCACTGCTTTATCCGGCTTCCCAGCCACCCGGCATTGCTGAGACTGAGGCTCTTTCACCTACAAAATCTCTCAGGAAACCGACTCAGCCTTCCCTCGCCTTGGCTCTACATGAATCATCTGAGACCACAGTGTGACACAGCATAGACCTTGCTAAGACTGCACAGTCAGCTTCTCCTGGAGCACAAGAGAAGCCAAGAGAGAAGCAGCCACAAAACGCCCTATTCAATATTGCTTCATGGAAAGGGCTTCCTCATTTGCAGAAGCAAACATTTCATTCACGGGGCCATTGCAGAAACGACCGTGAAACCCCAGATCTAATTAAATTAGGATTTCATGATTTTCTTTTAAAGGGCTTGGGTTTTCTGTGTCTGTTCTAAATTTTATGGGTTTACAACCATAATCACCACCACCACCTCCAAGCAGAGTAAGGCTCTGATCAAAAAAGCTTCCTTTTGTTTGGCTAATATGGGACGTTGGAGGCCCACGAGCAAACTGACAGGGGACTTCTCAGGGGTGTGAGAAAGCAGAGCCAGCGTGCGAGTGTGAGTATGTCTCTGTGTGGGGGGTGTCCTGCACAGGCCCACCTGCCCTGGCAGCCTGGCAAGGCATTCCATGATGGAGCCCACGCAGGTACCCGGTCCCAAAAAGTTCTTGTTAAACATGGTGAGAATGCCCCTCTCCTTGGAGCCACAGGAAATTATTTTTATAAAATCTGCAAAGGGGCTTCCCTGGTGGTCCAGTGGTTAAGAATCCACCTGCCAGTGCAGGAACACGGGTTAGATCCTGGTTGGAGAACTAAGATACTGCGGGGTAGCTAAGCTCATGGGCCACAACAAGAAGCCCACACACGGCAAGGACGATCCCGTGCGTCACAACTACTGAGCCTGAGCTCTCCAGCCCGTGCTCCACAAGGGGAGAAGCCACCGCAGTGAGCAGCCTGAGAGCTGCGATGAAGAGCTGTCCCCACTCATAGACAAAGCCAACCTTTCCTGAAAAGAGAGAGAGCAGTGAATTATCCAAGTACCCCATGCATTGTGAAGTCAACCTGTGTCTCGTAGGATTTACAGTCCTCCGTCATACCCACAGCGGATTGTTTTCCAAAGCCCAGTGGACACCAAACACTGCAGATGCTCAAGCCCCTTACCCTTGGCTCTCTTTACCTGCGGGTTCTGCCTCCACCCACACAGATGGCCAACTGCATTTCCTAGAGGGGATTATAGGTGTTGAGGGCATGTGTGGGCTCACTGGAGATGGGCACACGCCGCCTACCCCCACAAGGGGCTTCTGGTCCCAGTGTCTGTGCCTGTCACCCTCTGCCCACGCCAGAGGGTGGGCAGAGGGCAGAGGTGGTGGTGGTGACTATGGTTGTAAACCCATAAAATTTAGAACAGAAACAGAAAACCCATGGCCCCCTGTAAGCGGCCCCACCCCAGTGGCCTTGTGTCCCCAGGTCTTTGCCGGCTGCCCCAAGGTGGAGAGCAACTGACTCACAATTCATCCAGGCAATCCTCGGGCTGCTTCAGCCGGTGGCCGTGGAGAAGATAGTCATATATCTCGTGGTTCTGGACTCCGGGGTAGGGGGTCATTCCTCGCGTGGCTATTTCCCACATGGTCACGCCAAACGCCCACTGAGGACAAAGTGACAACATGAGGGCTCAAGTCTTTCCGGAAAGGCTGAATGGACTTCTTCACTGGGAAAGGCCATTCCTCAGAGCCCTGGCGACGGCACACAGAGCTGACAAAGACGTTAGGGACACACCGCTCTCCCAACGCGGCAGTGACACGGGGCTGGAACAGCACAGCTCCCCATTTCTACTAGAGTTGTCTGGGAAATGAGACAAAGGCAGGCTAGCCTTCTGTCACGTCACTGCTCTGTTTAACGTTCTCTTCCTACTGTTGTTGGCATGCATTTTCTTCTGTGTGTGGGCTCAGTTCTGTCCAGCTCTTTGTGACCCCATGGACTGTAGCCCACGAGGCTCCTCGGCCCATGATTCTCCAGGCAGGGATACTGGAGTTGGTTGCCATTTCCTCCTCCAGGGGATCTTCCCAGCCCCAGGATCAAACCCACATTTCCTGCATTGGAAGGCGGGTTCTTTACCACTGAGCCACCTGGATAGCCCTGTTTTCTTTTCCCAAATCTCTGGTTAAGGTTATCTGTCGTTACACAGCACCTTTTATACAGCATCTTGGTTCAAACAGCTACTGGATGAATTCATTTAATGTAAATCTGAAATATCTTAGTCACTATATTGTAGCAGAGGAAAGTGGGGATAAATGAAGGGCCTTTGCATGTCAGGCTACTTCACCAGAATCTAGTGTCCCACCTAGAATTCAAGCATCAAGCAATAAATAAAAGAGAAGGGTGAGCCTGCCCCAATCCTCAGTTCATCAAAGAGTAGGTAGTCCTGTGGCACCAGCTGAGGTCATTTCTTTCACCTTGCCTTCATCTTTGCAATGCGAGGCCCCGCATCAAAGCTCTGAACATACCACATCACTTTTACTGGTGTAGACTCGGTCTGCGAGACTCTCTATGGCAATCCATTTCACAGGCATCTTCGCGATGCGGCCCTGGCGGTAGTAATCACCGCTGTAGATCTTCTTAGAGAGGCCAAAGTCCGCCACGCAGACAGTCATGTCATCTCGCAACCTACAGAGAGAGACAGAGTGAGTTCACATCCTCAGCGACACCAGAGGCAAAGCCTTAAATCCCAGGTCCGCGCCCAATGCAGCTGAAAACAGTCAGGATAAGTACAAAAAATGGGCTTCCCCAGTGGATCAGCGGTAAAGTATCTGCCTGGAATGCAGGAGACACAGGTTCAATCAGGAAGACTCCTTGGAGGAGGAAATGGCAGTATTCTTGCCTGGGAAATCGCATAGACAGAGAAGCCGGGTGGGCTACAGTCCATGGGGTCACAGAGTCAGACACGACTGAGTGACTGAGCATCAACAATGGCTACTGAAGTCGATTGAAGAGAGGGGGAAGCTGACGTTCAAAGTTCTTGTATAAGCTCTTATCTCTTCGCTGCAGAAGGAAAGTTTTGGTGTAGCCAGGACAAAACTGCTTCACAAGACAGCATCATGAAAACTCAGGGACAGAACTGTTCTGCTGCTCATGACTGTCTTCACGATTGCCGTTTAGTCCCCAAGTTGTGCCTGACTCTGTGTCTCCATGGACTGTAGCCTGCTAGGCTCCTCTGTCCGTGGGATTTCTCAGGCATGATGAGTTGACTTATATGTAATTCTGGATCCAAAGAACCTGATGGCAGTCGGGGAGGGTCCCAAAGTCACAGCTAGGACTCCGAGTTGCATGAGAGTGTGAAAATAAAGTAGTCATATATACACACTACTACATAAAAAACAGATTAACTAATAAGGACCTACTGCCTAGCATAGGGAACTCTACTCAATATTCTGTCATGACCTATACGGGAAAATAATGTAAAAAGAGTGGGTATATGAGTATATGTACAACTGATTCACTTTGCTGTACACCTGAAACTAGAACAACATTGTAACTCAACCAGACTCCAGTAAAAAGAATTTTTTAAAAGTCACAGGGCAAAGTTTTGGAAGTCAACCAGACTCTTGGAGGCAGAGATAGCGAAAATCCTCAAGCAGAAAACCCAGTTGTATCTCAGGGTGGTAGAAATTCCGTCTCCAGGGCCAGCCGCGCTGTCCCTCTCCCAAATCCAGCCGTCCTCTGTATCTTAACAGCAACGTGCCCCCCAGCACCCCTACAATATCTAACCAGTGTCTACCACCACGAGGCCCCAACCGTCTCCAGGACGGACCAGGACTCTTACATGCAGTTTCGAGCAGCTAAATCCCGGTGAAGAAAGTTCCTGTTGCTCAGATACTCCATTCCCTGGGCAATGTCCACCATGAACTTCAGCAGTGTCTGCAGGGGGATATGCTAGAGGGTGGAAGACATGAGGAGAGAGACTGTTATCATTATTTGATTCTGTTGTGTAGCTTGAAGCTAGCTGCTCAGTTATGTCGGACTCTTTGAGACCCCATAGACTATAGCCCACCAAGCTTCTCCATTCATGGGATTTTCTAGGCAAGAAAACCGGAATGGGATGCCATTTCCTTCTTCAGAGAATCTTCTTCAGTGGCTCAGATGGTAAAGAATCCACCTGCAATGCAGGAGACCCAGGTTCAATTCCTGGGTCGGGAAGATCCCCTGGAGAAGGGAATGGCTACCCACTCCAGTATTCTTGCCTGGGGGATTCCGTGGACAGAGGAGCTTTGTGGGCTACAGTCCATGGGGTCAGAAAGAGTCAGACATGACTGAGTGGCACAGAGACTGAACACAGGCCAAGGCAGTGAAAGTGCCAAGTCCTAACTGCTGCAATTCCTGACAGATTATTTTTTTAAAAGGAAACCGAGTTATTTCCCTTTGAGGGGGAAAATGATGGCTTTATTTCTTAGAAGTGTGGCCATGAAACAAGGAAATTTACATATCACTAACATTGATGGCTCAGTGGTACAGAAGTTGCCTGCTAATGCAGGAGATGGAGGACACGAGGGTTTGCTCCCTGGGTCAGGAAGATCCCCTGGAGGAGGGCATGGCAACCCGCTCCAGTATTCTCACCTGCAGAATCCCATGGACAGAGGCGCCTGGCGGGCTGCAGCCAATGGGGTCACAAAAAGTCAGACACGACTCAAGAGAATGAGCATGCATGCAACCTCACAAATGAGGTTTTTAAAAGGGATGAAGACACACAGACAAAATCAACAAACCCAAAACTTCTTGCAAATATCATATTTTATTGTTTCTTTAGAAGTATGGACAGCGAGTAATAATTTTTTCACAAGTCATAAGGTCAAATGGGATCCTTGTGTCCTTCTGAGCGGCAGTGGGACCAACAGGGGAAAGGAGGGGAGGTCTGGTTTCAGTTGGGGAGGGTGAGGGGGGAAGGTCTAGGGTTTGGATGGCAAAAAGTGCTCTGAGAAGTAGCTGTTTCCAATTATGCACCCACATCTGCTATCATTTCACTTCAAAATGTTTTGAAAGATACTTTTCATCTTCTGGACAGAAAGTAGGACAGTCTTTACTCCTTATCATGGGACCAAAGAACCACAAGTAAGGATTTGGGAATTTTCATTTTTGTTTCTCTAGGAGGCCTTTCTTTAAGTTTGAACAGTCTAGTGTGTATTTTTTTCCCCTAGGTTGTAAAAATCAAACCAGACTGTGTGTTAGAAAATTATGGGATTAATTATGAGGGTGCTGATTCAGCAAGACTTCTGGGTAGTAATTCAAGGTTTTAGTGCAATCGGAGCCCTAAAAAGAAGGGTTCACAAGTTCACAGAACTCACAATGAGTCCATCCTTGATACATTCTCCCCCAAGGGGCTGGACTGTCATGGCCTACTCTCTATGGCACCTGAGCCTTCTGAAGTGGTGCTGATGAGGACACTGGAATTTTTAGAAACTGACTTATTTCGGCTGTGCCAGCTCTTCGTTGTGGCACTGGGATCTTTAGCTGTGTCATGTAGGACCTAGCTCCCTGACTAGGGTTTGAACCTAGGCCCCCTGCACGGGGAGCGTGAAGCCTTAGCTATAGGACCACCAGGAAAGTCCCAAGACACTGAATTTTCAATGATTTATATTTCCCAACTAAGACACACATCAATAATAGACTGTATAACAAAATGCTTTCATTATCCTTTACCCTTAAAGAAAATGTAAGCAAATCAGGCATGAAACCTTATGCCTCTATTCTGTCTATTTGGGGCATTTGGTTTTCTATATTCTAATTTCTAGGAAAGGATTTGGGTGCTAAGAAATACCAAATCTGCTGACATTTGTGAAAGGATAATGAATATCAGGTGCTATTGATTTGTGTCATTTTTTTCCCAAGCACAACTACATTATTCCTGCAGACTGTGACCAAAGGTCATGTAAAAGATGAATGTGGAGCAAAACTAGTGAATGAGTTCAATAAGGCCACCGGATACTAGGTTGACATACGAAACTCAAGTGCATTTCTATGCCCTAAACAATGAACTGTCCAAAAATGAAATTAAGAAAACATCTACAAAAGAATTAACAAAATACTTGGGAAGAAATTTAACAAAAGAAGTGCAAAACGTATACTCTGACAATATAAAGCAAAATAATTAAATTAGTTCTAAATTAATAGAGAAGCGTCCAGTGTCCATGGATCAGAAGACCAGGGGTGCTACTAACGCAAAGAACAGTGTGGCACCAAGTCCTGCAGAAAAAGCATCTTTGCGTAACTGAGACCCCTCCAGAAGGAACAGAAGGCACCTATTCCCAGGGACCTGACTGACAAGGCAGCAGAGACTTGAATAGAAGCTTGATTTTCTAGTTTGCCTATGAAGCATTTTGTGACTTCCAGTGGCTATCAGGTAGTAAAATATAAAAATATACCCCTTTAAAATTTTTATAACAACCTGGGGGTTTTCATCATTGGAAATATACCTGTATTTTTGCAAATAGAAATAATTCATTAGCAAGTAAAATGCTGTGTACTTGTTTCCTTACTTGTTATGTTTTTAAAACATTTTTATTTTTTGTTTCTTTACTTATTTTGTTCAAAAAAACATAAGATGACAGCAGTTATTTCTGGCAGACACAGACAAACCGATTCTAGAATTTACATGGAAGGGCAACAAAACCAAAATAGTGAAAACAATTCTGAAAAAGTAGGATAAATTTGGAGGAATCACATTACCCGATTTTATGACAGTAAAGCCACAGTAATATCGATGATGTGGTAAGGGCAAAGGATGGCCCAGAGCTTGATGGAACAGAGCAGAGAACTCAGAAACAGACCCACACGTGTACACACAGTTGATTTTTGACAAAGGTGCAAAAGCAATGAATGGATGAAGGATAGCCTTTCACAAATGATGCTGGTCATCTATAAACAGAAGAGCAACAGACGAAATTTCACCCCAGTAACGAAAAATAGCTCACAGACTCAAACACAACATGTAAACAAATTTTTAGAAGAAAACATAGAAGAAAATCTCTTATACCTAGGGTTAGGCAAAGAGTCCTTAGACATAACAAATGATCAAGTCCAAGGTCATAATAATGGATCATAAAAACTGATGAGATGAGAATCCGCATGCCAACAGAGGAGACAAGGGTTTGATCCCTGATCTTGGAAGATTCAAGGAAGCGACTAAAGCCACTGGGCAGCTGAAGCCCGGGTGCCACGAGCATTGAGGCCCGGCTGCTCCCGGCCCGCGGGACACAGCCGCTGAGCCCACGTGCTAAACCACCAAAGGCGCCACCCCCCCCCGAGCCTGTGCTCTACAGCAAGAGAAACCACCACAATAAGCTCTTGGACCACAAGGAAGAGCAGCCCCAACCCACCGAAAATAGAGAAAGCCCAAGCACAGCAACGAAGACCCAGAGCAACCAAAAATAAACACGTGAATCGTAAAAACCAAAACAGGCGTGAGCATGGGACCACCATGGGAGCCAGAAGAAGGCAGGAACTCCTTCCCTTTTAGGTTCTTCCCGCCATCCCTCAAAAGAACAGGACAAAACCAAGAGAAAGAAAATAAAAAGTCTCTTGGTGTTTCCATAACACTCGCATACAATACCAACAGGGGCAGCAAGGTACAGGAGAGAAGGCTCCAGAAAATGTTCTCTGTAAACTGGTCTCAGGTTTTATGTTTTTTTTTAAGATTTATTTTGTTTTTAAAAATAATTGTATTTTATTTATTTATTTGGCTGTGCCGTGTTGGAGTCTTCGATCCCCGCACGTGGGATCTTTAGTTGAAACAGGTGGGCTCTAGTTCTCTGACTAGGGATGGAGCGCAGGCCGCCTGCCCTGAGAGTGCAGAGTCTTAACCAGTGGACCGCCGGGGAAGTCCGTGTTCACTTTAGTTCTGACTTTGCTGCACAGGCTTTGCTCTAGTAGCAGTGAGCGGGGACTACTAGGCATTCTGATGCGGGGCTTCTCCTTGTAGCAGCTTCTCTTGCTGGGACCTGGGCTCTAGGTGCAGGCCTTCAGCAGCCAGGGCTCCCAGGCTACAGGGCACAGGCTCACTAGATGTGGAGCACTGACTTGGTTGCTCCGTGGCGTATGGGATCTTCCTGGACCAGGGATGGAACACATGTCCTTTGCACTGGCAGGTGGATTCTCATCCACCTGAGAATCCCAGGTGGGAATCTTAGACCACCAGAGAAGCCCAGGTTTGTGGTTTCTCCAGCTGTCTCGATAAACTTTCTGGTGAGTGGCCGTTCCTCCAGGTCCGCCTGTCTCGGGGGATGAGGACCTTCCCCTGCGGCGCTCCCAGGCTACCACGTTGCTACTGCTCTCTCATCAGGACCCCTTCCACCACCTGGGGTTGGGGGGTGAGGTGCTACAGTCTAAGGGCCCGTTTCTGGTTGCTTTCTCTGTGCTGTGGGGCTTGAGGGCAAGGCTTAGGCTTGCCCTGTGGGGTCTCAGGGGTGGCCCTCTCTCAGGGGCACCGTGGAAGGTAGGCAGGCAGGTCCACCCATTCTTAACATACTTTCTGATTCTGAGGACAGAGGGGCTCGGGACAAATAGAAAGATGGATGCAACCAATTTCCCCTCCGGTTCTCTGAAAAGAACTCTGCAACTGGGAACTGAGATGGCTCCGACATCTGGTGATTCCATAGTGAACAATCCACAAAAGGAGACTGTGAAGGAAAGAGCCACTCTGATAGCAAGAGGGCTATCTTGCTCCACTCCCAGCTGGCTTCTCCCCCACATAAGATGAGAGTAACGAAGCCTGTGGGCAGGTCTGCTGTGACGACGGACACCCTACATCAACCCACAGGGCCTGCAGTGAGCACCGCACGAAGCCAGCGTCCCCTGCTTCCCTTTCTAGGTTAGACGCTGAGGTTGTCCTGGCCCTGTGGTGGGAGCCCCGAGTACTGTTCAGGCAATGGGGTGATGAATTACCTTCGGTCCTGTCTCCAGTCGGGAATAGAGGAGGTAGGTGTGCAGATCCCCGTATTTCATGAAGGGTAAAATCACCATGGGCCTGGGGATGCCCTGAGGGCTCATTTCTATACATACACCTGGAATTAAAACCAGAGAGTAAGTTACAAAGAGCCCTTGTTAGCAGTGACCAGAAAACGCGCTGCAGGAGTGCTGCGTAATTGAAACCACGCACTCTCAAAGGAACAGTTAAAAAAACAAAACACTCATAACTCACACACTCTGTGTTCTAGAATATGGAACACACACTGGGGTCCACTTCTTGGGATTTTTTTTTTTCTTTCAGACTAGTGCCAATCTTTGCATGAAAGTTCTAAAAAAAGTAATCAATACCAAGTACAGCTATGGAGAAGGATATGGCAACCCACTCCAGTATTCTTGCATGAGGAATCCCATGGACAGAGGAACCTGGTGAGTCCATGGGGTCGCAAAAGAGTCAGACACGACTTAGTGAACTAAACAACAAAAACAAGTATAGCTGTAGAAACCCATGGAGTTTTTGTTACGCTGAGTCAAACTGAGGAGGAGGTGACCACAGGCGAATTCAAGGGCAAACTAGTTTCAGACGGTTAAATAATTAACCATATTAAGTCCCCTGCAACCAAATACTTAAAACTATTAGAAGAATTAATTCTGAGGGCCCATAGGTGAAATCCATGTCTCTAAATGTTAACAGTTATACACAGGAAAGCTCCACATCATTTGTCACAGATGCTTGAATCAGAGTCTGTCTGAGGTCAGGTTCGCAAAGCTCTTGCACATGGTAGTCAAGGACTAAACACCACTGTCCTCAGACTCTGCCGAAGTCAACAGCTACAAATGAGCAACAGTAGTTCCTTTGACACAATACTGTCTCCAAACATTAGTTTTCCCATCTCTCTGGCAGTGTCCATCATAATAAACATTGAAAATTCCCCCAAGAATATAGCATTTATCAAGTTAAAAGACAGCAAAAAAAGAAGTCAGCAGAACATTCAATTATTTTTAGGTTGCTCCCCCCTTTTGGAAGAACATCACACACCAACCACTTGAGACCAGCTCTCCATTGAGTATTTGTTAGTAAATGGTGTCACAAAACCAAATTCTCATTGTTAAATCACTGACTCAAATCCCATGAAACTGCCAACATAAATCCCAAGAAATTAGTAAGTTAAAAAAATGTTAATATCTTTTCAAGTACTGATTTCTTAGGTTGTGCTGTGCTTAGTAGCTCTGTTGTGTCTGACTCTTTGTGACCCCATGGACTGTAGCCTGCCAGGCTCCTCTGTCCATGGGATTCTCCAGGCTAGAATACTGGAGTGGGTTGCCATGCCCTCCTCCAGAGGATCTTCCCAACCCAGGATTGAATCCAGTGTCTCTCATTGCAGGCAAATCCCTTACTGTCTGAGCCGCCAGGGAAGCCACATTTCTTGGGCTCTGTATTGACAATTTCATGGGACTTGATTCAATTGATTTAAAAACTGTTTCTCAGGACTTTCTAGGGGTCCAGTGGTTAGTACTCCTAGCTTACACTGCAGGGAGCAGTCTAAATCCCTGAGGGGAACTAAGATCCCGTATGTCACTTGGTAGAGCTAAAAAAAGTTTTAAGAAAAATTGTTTTTCGAAACTGATTTGTGGAATTTGTCTAATTTACAGCTTTACCCTGCTAGTATTTGATTCATGTGCAACCTGAAATCAAGACAAATTACAGCATAACCAGCTTTCACGTCTTGTAAGCGGGGTGGCAGTGGTGGTTCAAGGGCTACGTCGTGTCTGACTCTTGTTTCGACCTCATGGACTGTAGCCCGCCAAGCTCCTCTGTCCATGGAATTCTTCAGGCAAGAATACTGGAGAGGGAGAATACTGGAGGAGCCATTTCCTTCTCCAGGGGATCTTCGCAACCCAAGGAATGAACCCAGATCTCCTGAATTGCAGGCAGATTCTTTACCAACTGAGCCATAAGGGAAACCTTGTAAGGGTGGGGGCGGGGGGATGGGGGTGGGGGTAACTGAGGCTATTTTAATCCACAGCAACTTAGAATTCTGTGGACACTAAACATTCCTGAGTTCACTGGTGTCCAGGAAATTCAGGCCTATTTTTACAACCAGCTTCAGAAAAATGCAACCATAAAAAGTCTTTTGGGAGAAAAACCAACTCTTTTTTTTTTTTTTTGCAGGATATTAGTTCCCCAACCAGGGATTGAACCCAGGCCTCCTGCAGAGGAAGTGCTGAGTCCTAATCACTTGACTGCCAGGGAATTCACAAAAACCCAATGTTATGAAGTACTCTGGGCTTATACAAAGCATAATGTTTATCTGCCCCAGAGATTTTTGCCTTGGCCTAGAGTATATCAGCCAAGGCCCTCCGGCCACCCAATGCTGCATTTCCATGAGTACCTAGGAGCCGAATGACGTTCGGATGGTTGAAGTCTTTCATGCACGCGGCCTCACTGAGAAATTCCTCAATCTCTCGCTGCGAAAAGTTGTCCACTAAAAGAAAAGATGGAAAAGGTTAGCCGTGAGTTATTACTCAGGGAAGGGGAAAGATGAATAGCAATTTTATTCTTTAAAAGTAAAATCAGGAAAAAGCAAAATGATAGGGACAGTGAGAGTGGTTGCCAGGGACTGGTTGGGGGAGGGATGAATTGGTTGCCTACAGGGATTTTCAGCAGGTGAAACTTCTGTGTGACCCTGGGATGGTGGACACAGGACATAATGCATTTGTCAAACCCTACAGAACATACAACACCAGCTGGACCCTAATGTCACCTGCTGTGGCTGTTTACTCGCCAAGTTGTGTCCAACTCTTCATGACCCTGTTGGACTGGAGCCCACCAGGCTCCTCTTGGGATTTCCGAGGCAATACTGGAGTGGGCTGCCATGCCCTTCTCCTGCAGATCTTCTTGACCCAGGGATCAAACCCATGTCGCCTGCATTGCCAGGTGGATTCTTTACTGCTGGAGCCATCAGGAAAGACCCCTTCTGTAAATCTAAAACCATTCTAAAAATTAAGTGATCAAACCAGTCAATCCTGAAAGAAATTAGTCCTGAATATTTATTGGAAGGACTGACGCTGAAGCTGAAATGCCAATACTTTGGCTATCTGATGTGAAGAACTGACTCACTGGAAAAGACCCTGATGCTTGGAAAGATTGAAGGCAGGAGGAGAAGGGGACAACAGAGGATGAGATATTTGGGTGGCATCACCAACTCACTGAACACTGAGTATGAGCAAGCTCCAGGAGTTGGTGGTGGACAGGGAAGCTTGGGATGCTGCAGTCCATGGGGTCACAAAGAGTTGGACATGACTGAGCGACTGAACTGAACTGATTATTAATAGCAAAAAAAAACAAAACACCTAAAATAGAATCCAACTGGTCTGTTGCAATGATTTTTGCCTCACAAAAAGAGCAAATCACTTCTCTCTCTCAGCACATTTCTTGCGAGTCTGGCTGCCCCATTCTGCCTTGCGAACTAGATGCACTTTCATACCAAGTTTCTGGAATCACGCCAGCTCAAAAGAAACACTTAAAATTCTATAATTAGGCTAAGTGAAATAAGCCAGTCACACAAGGACAAATACTGTATGATTCCACTTCTGTGAAGTATTTAGAGAAGTCCAAGTCACAGAAAATTGAATGATGAGTGCCAGGTGCAAGAAGGGGTGGGGAGAATGGGGGTTGTTCTTTAATGGGTATGCAGTTCAGTTTTGTGAGGTGAAAAAGTTACGGAGGTGGATGGTGGTGATGGTTGCACAAGAAGATGCTCAATGTCTCTGAACTGTAAATTTAAAAGATTCTTCAGTTCAGTTCAGTCCACTCACTCAGTCATGTTCGACTCTGCGACCCCATGAACTGCAGCACGCCAGGCCTCCCTGTCCATCACGAACTCCTGGAGTCTACCCAAACTCATGTCCATTGAGTCAGTGATGCCATCCAGCCATCTCATCCTCTGTTGTCCCCTTCTCCTGCCCTCAATCCCTCCCAGCATCAGGGTCTTTCCCAATGAGTCAGCTCTTCGTATCAGGTGGCCGAAGTATTGGAGTTTCAGCTTCAGCATCAGTCCTTCCAATGAACACCGAGGACCGATTTCCTTTAGGATGGACTGGTTGGATCTCCTTGCAGTCCAAGGGACTCTCAGGAGTCTTCTCCAACACCACAGTTCAAAAGCATCAATTCTTTGGTGCTCAGCTTTCTTTACAGTCCAACTCTCACATCCATACATGACCACTGGAAAAACCACAGCCTTGACTAGACGGACCTTTGTTGACAAACTAATGTCTCTGCTTTTTAATATGCTGTCTAAGTTGGTCATAACTTTCCTTCCAAGGAGTAAGCGTCTTTTAATTTCATGGCTGCGATCACCATCTGCAGTGATTTTGGAGCCCAGAAAAATAAAGTCAGCCACTGTTTCCACTATTGCCCCATCTGTTTCCCATGAAGTGATGGGACTGGATACTATGATCTTAGTTTTCTGAATGTTGAGCTTTAAGCCAACTTTTTCATTCTCCTCTTCTTCACCTCCTGCCATAAGGGTGGTGTCATCTGCATATCTGAGGTTATTGATATTTCTCCCGGCAATCTTGATTCCAGCTTGTGCTTCCTCCAGCCCAGTGTTTCTCACGATATACTCTACATGTAAGTTAAATAAGCAGGGTGACAATATACAGCCTTGACATACTCCTTTTCCTATTTGGAACCAGTCTCAGGATGATGTATTTTGTGTTATTTTTAGTCGCTATGTTGTGTCCAACTCTTTGCAACCCCATGGACTGTAGCCCGCCAAGCTCCACTGTCTATGAGATTTCCCAGGCAAGAATACTGGAGCAGTTTGTCTTTCCCTTCTCCAGGGGATCTTCCTGACCCAGGGGTTGAACCCATGTCTCCTGCATTGGCAGGAGGATTCTTTACCACTGAGCTGCTACAATTAAAATCAACCATAGGGAATTCCCAGGTGGTCCAGTGGTTAGGATTCTGCACTTTCACTGCTAAGGGCCCTGGTTCAGTCTCTGGTTGTGGAATTAAGATTCTGCAAATCTTGCAGGGTGCACCCCCACCAAAAAAATAGGGAAAAAAATCAAGCATAATGCAGGCACACCTTAGGGAATGCACACTGACAGGAGTGGAGTGTTGTCTGGAGTCACATATAAGAGCATGTAGTACAGGGTCTGTGCCTCCTAATCCTCCTATCAAAGCAAGCTCAGGGAATGTCTGCCCACTTTGCCCCAACCAACCAAGTGTGATGGTGGGCAAAACCCTCCCCCGTGGTGCAACCCCTCCAGGCCAGTGTAGATGAGTGTGTAACTTGGAGGCCAGAGATGACTGGGCTTTCAACCTTTGATCATTAGCATGGATGCGATTCCTACACAAATGACCCTAATTTTCTATTTTCTTTCATTCTTTTCTTAAAAGGTGCTTTTATTTATTTATTTTGTGGCCGCACTGCGTGGCACGTGGGACCTTAGTCCCCTGACCAGAGATCCCTCAGGGATTTGGTCGGTGCCCCCTGCCGTGGAAGCGCAGAGTCTTACTCAGCGGACCACCAGGGAAGTCCTGTGCTTGTTCAGTCGCTTAGTCGTGTCCGACTCTTGGTGACCCCGTGGACTGTAGCCTCCCAGGCTCCTCTGTCCATGGAAATTTCCAGGCGAGAATACTGGAGTGGGTTCCCATTTCCTTCTCCAGGGGATCTTCCCAACTCAGGAATCAAGCCCGTGTCTCCCTGAACACCAGCACAGATTCTGGAGTGTTCTAATTGGCGTCTATCACTATTTTTGCCAACGCTGTATTAATAGCTCTTCCTCCTCCACACTGCAACCAAAGTGAACATTCCAGAACATCGTCTGCTCTTGCTTCTCATTTGCTGAAGACTCTTAACAGTGGTTTACCACTCAAGGGTTGGAAGCAGACTCTGTGATGACTTTTCGGGCCCTTCCTGACCCAGATGTAGGCACTCTCCTCAGCTCACTTGGAGACTGTAGTTTGTGATCACAGCTCTCCTTCCTATGCCTTTGGGCAAAGAACACTTCTCCTCTCTCTGAGAATCCTTTCTTCCAGGCAGCCCACAGCTTCCTGCAGACCCACACAGCCACCCTCATGTGAGGAAGTGAATCCACCAAGCTAAGCCAGAAACCCCTAGGGTCAGATGCTGCTACCAGATCCACCCTGCCTTGGAAATTCATGCCTTACTTTGGAATCATTATCTCTACTAGGTGACAGAGGCAGGGAGGCAGAGAGTAAACAACAAATGCTATTGCTTCGTGTGTTGGGGCTCAGGGTGGGTCATCCCAAAATATGCCATAATCCGTAATGCATACGGATTATTCTGAATTACAGTTACTTAAACGGCAACCCACTCCAGTGTTCTTGCCTGGAGAATCCCAGGGACGGCGGAGCCTCATGGGCTGCCGTCTATGGGGTCGCACAGAGTCAGACATGACTGAAGCGACTTAGCAGCAGCAGCAGCAGCAGCAGGAAACAGCTAATGCAAGAGGAACGCTCTGACCCTCCTTTCTGTCTTCCTGAAAACAGGAAATAAATCTCTCACGTGAAAGATGAAGGACATCCTTATCACCAGAGAAAGGGAATTCAGGCTGAAGAAGCCTGTATGAACAAACCTTGATAGGCCTTTAAATTGACTACCCCAAGCCCACACTCTGTTTGGATTCTTCACTTAATTGGACATCTCAAACTCAAGTTTCTTTGTCCTGTCATTTCCTCACCATGGTGGTGTTTCTCTAAAACATTTACACAGTGCCTCCTTTGGCCACTTGTTAAGTCCCATTTCTATGAGATCTTCCTGGGCATTAATTAAAATTCATGCATTTTCTCCTTTTAATCTGTCCTGTGTCAGTTTTATTATTAGGCCAGCCATGAGAACTTAAGATGGGTGGAGAGGCAAATTTCCCCCTCCCTGGCAAGTGTGAAGAATATGCAAAAATATATCTGTGTGACTGAATCACTTTGCTGTACCCCTGAAACACTGTAAGCCAACTGTGTGCATGCATGCTCAGTGACTCAGTTGTGTCCGACTCTTTGCGGCCCCATGGACTGTAACCCACCAGGCTCCTCTGTCCATGGGGATTCTCCAGGCAAGAGTACTGGAGTGGGTTGCCATTCCCTTCCCCAGGGGATCTTCCCATCCCAGGGATCAAACTCTTGTCTCCTGCATTTCAGGCAGTTTCTTTACCACTAGCACCACCTGGGAAGCCCATAAATCAACAATACTTCAATAATAAATACATACAAAAACAAAACATTAAAAAAGAAAAGAATATATGATGCAGGTATGAACAGCTCATTATAGTAGCTCTCCCTCTGTGACTCGAGAGGGATCATGACATATGAACTCCATCATCCATCACTGGCCTGATGAAGCACCAGACACTGAAATAGCTGCCCGCCTCTAGAACAATCGGGGTTAACTCACACTTCATGGTTTTCACAGCCACCTTCTGAGAGGTCCCATCTTCCTGATTAAGATTTCCTTCCATGACAGACCCAAACTCTCCTGTGAAATAAAACATCTATATTGACCTTGTGCAAAATCTTTCCTGCCCACAAAAGTGGGATAGTACCAGAGCTGTTATTTTCATGAGACCCCAGAGTGACCTCCACACAGCAGCTGGTCAGAGCCGGCCCAGGCCACCTACACTGGTCAGCCCAGGGCACAGGCTGTGCACTAGCTTCCTGCTTGTCACAGGCTTGTTTGGCTCAGACTTGCCTCAGTTCATCACTTTAGTATGCATCAAAACTGATCCAGGAAACTTATAAGACAACCTGGAAACTGTTACTGACATGCATCAAGTACAAACTCTTAATACTTCTATCACTCATCCTAAGATGATTTTGACATGAAATGTGTATCTTCACTTTTGGTCCTATGTAACTTGGCAGGTGCAAAGGATAGGAAGCTTAAGAACTAGAGGAAAACATTGAAAGTGTATGAACTGCTGCTTTTTAATGAAGGAAGGGAATTGACATTTTTAAGAGGCTCTTTTCACACAGGCTCTTTTCTTTTTTAAATTTTATTATTTATTTATTTACTTTTGGCTGTGTTGGGTCTTTGGGATTTCGCTAGTTGTGGTGCGTGGCTTTCTCACTGTGGTAGCTTCTCTTGTTGCAGAGCTTGGGGCTCAGCAGTAGTGGCACACAGGCTTAGCTGCCCCGCGGCAAGTGGGGTCTTCCCTGACCAGGGACTGAACCCACGGCCCCTGCACTGGTAGGCCGATTCTTTAACACTGGGCAACCAGGGAAGTCTGAGGCTCTTTTCATAGGTCACATCTGAGTTTCAGAAATCACTGTTTACTTTTTCATTTTAAAAGTTATAAAATAGAACTATGAATATTTGTATTATAAGTTAAAGTCACAAGAATGGTATTCTATTTACTACATGTATTTTAAAGAATGACTGTGAACTGCTTACCTTTTTACTCATATTTGGAAAGGAAAAAACTGCTTACCTTCACCCAGAATTTTGCCAAGAATAAGAAGGCTCCTGTCAATCACGACATCCTCTAGTTTATTTTGCAGCTCCTCACTGACTCCCAAGCTCTGTACTATAGAAGGAGTAGCAGAGCACATACGACCGGTCAGGATGCTTCCTCTCATGTGAACATGCTTAAAATTATAAAGTTCCATAAACAAGTTTAACAGTTTTCTCATTTTATATGCATAGCTCTCCCTGCCAAATGTCAGTAATGAAATATCATGCTTAATCCCGCTGTGATTAAAGTGAGTAAAATCAATCCATCAGGGCAAAATTCATCCTGAACGATTATAAAAATCAGAACCATTCCCATTGGGCAGTAGCAGCAGCTGGCAATCAGATTCATGCAGGGGAGCTTTGCCCTTAAAAGAGTGAGGAAGGCAAGTCAATATTCTTTCTAAGTATTTACTATTATACCCCGAACTATGGGATACGAAACCGTCATCAGGACATCTCCCCTGCCCTCCCAGCTGGGGAAGTTGGCACAGAATCCACGGGAAACATGTCGAGAACAAGGCACAGTCTGTTTTGCATACGGTGCGTAGAATCTCGCTCTAATGACATAAGAGGAGCTAAGTGGAATACTTGGTGCGGAGATTGAACACTAAGATTTCCTGTATGGTGCAGACATACTGTACAACCAATGTTATCAACAAGAAGATTAACCAAGAAAGGGAGACCAATTTGGTAACTACTGGCAAATGATTCAGTTTGTGCCATAGTTCGGGAATAAGCAAGACTTTGAAAGAGAGAAAAACAATGTGGATCATTAGAAATAACACATTAGCTCTCAGTGGATAATACCCAAATCATTCCCCCATCGGAGAAAAAAATTGGTCCAAATGGAGGATTTTTTTTTTTAATGCAAGAATAGACACCTAAACCTCAAAACTTCTGGATTAGAGAAGGAATTAATAAGATACTACATCAAATGAATTTTTGTTCCATAGCAATCTGCATTCCATCATCTTTATATTTATTTATTGTTTTGTTTTTTGGCAAACATCCAAACACTTGAATTTGATAATATTCAAATACTTTCTACACTGTTTCTGAAATTATTTAAGAACAGAGCTGTTTATTCCCATTTTTTGAGACTAAGAGTTGCTGCTCTGATTCAGCAGAGTTCAAACCATAATTGTCACAAAGTATGTTCGGAAGTTGTTCTCTGACTTGGTTGCCAAGAAAAAACAGGAAATGAGCTCTGAGGCTGTGACAGTTGCTTTGCTGTTTCTTTTAAGTCCCTCTGCCCGCATCTTCTCCTCTCACCCTGAGAGTTCCTTCTTCCTCCCACGTTTCAAAGCACCAGGAGTCCTTAGCCCCAGGGCCTTCACCTCGAGTACAGCTCCAGGTTTCCAGGGAACTGCCCAGCAGGGAAGCCCAGGGCCATGTTGGATTCTCTGCTTGTTGCTTTCCAAAGACATTTTGCACATTAAAGATAGACATTCTTCAACTCCTTTGGCTTTTGTTAGAAATAGAAATTTGTGGTTCTTTGCTTGTTCTTAATAATTTCTTTTTGGTCACACAGCATGTGGGAAATTAGTCCCCTGACCAGGGATTGAACCCTCATCCTCTACATTGGAAGCATGGAGTCTAAATCACTGGATATCAGGGAAGCCCCTCAATAATCGTGGCTTTTGCCAAAAGAAAGATATGAAAGTCAACTTACAGGTGAGTTCGATGGCTCGCCGGCAGAAGGACTGCTTTGCCATGTAGCTGATGACCAATTCTGAATCCTCCTCTGTGAAGGCGCTCCTGGGTGAATTAGATAACGGACATCTCAGACTAGAAACAGAGAGCTACCCAGGCTGGGACTGAGTCCATGAGATGCTACTAGGCTGCTGCCTGTCAAGAGGGCTCTTCTAGGCCAGAAACATTTCCCACCAGGAGAAACAAGCTTCTTCCTTAGATCCATTTTAGGACTCTGTCTAGGAACCATGGAGAGTTTAGAACAACTGATAAGCTCCCAATAGCCAAAGCTGTAACAATTTGAGCAACACAATGAAGTTGTGTTGGATTATAACCCCAAGTATAAAAGGAATATCCATGAGTCCAAATTGATACATATATACATGCTTGTGTATATACATGTATATGTGTGTGTATAAATGAATAAAGAGGGGAAGAGAAGCAAGTCTCCTGTGCAGAAGAATTCCAAATATTTCATATACATACTCTGTATTTTAGGGCTTCCCTGGAGGTTCAGACGGTAAAGAATCCGCCTGAAATACTGGAGATCCAGGTTCCATCCCTGGATTGGGAAGATACCTTGGAGAAGGAAATGGCAACTGACTCCAGTATTCTTGTCTGGGAAATCCCTTGGACAAAGGAGCCTGGTGGGATACAGTCCATGGGGTTGCAAAGAGTCAGACATGACTGACAATGACTAACACTTTCTGTCTGTAAGAGATGGGGGGAGTGTTAACTCCTCACCCTGTAAATGTGAGCTGCAAGCACTGACTTGCTTCCAAAGAGCCCAGTATAAAAAGGGAGAAACAAATAACTATGGCAGAGAAACTAGGCAGATACCGCCTCCGCTAGGTGATCAGGATCAACATCAACAGTGAAATCACACTGACTGTGTATCCTTGATGTAACAGGATGAGGACGGTGCTCTGCCTCTGTGGTCTTCCTTTCAGTAGTCCACCACCCGAGTCCAATCATGGCGAGAATACCATACAAATTCTAACAGAGAGTATCCTACAAAATATCTGGCCAGTACTCCTGAAAACGATCAAGTTCATCGAAAACAAGGAAAGTCTGGGAAGCTTATGCAGCCCAAGGAGATATGACCACAAAATGTAGTGTGGTGTCCCGGACAGGACCCCAGAATAGAGAGGGACAGCAGGTGCAAACGGAGGAAATCTGAATAGAGCGTGGACTTTAGTTAGTGATAATGTATTCATACTGTTCGACTAATTGTAGCAAATATAACTAACCTAAAATGTTAATAACAGGGGATCCTGGATGTGATGTACATGAAAAGTTTCTATACTGCCTTCTCAATTTTTTGGTAATTACAAAACTTCCCTAAAAAATAAAGCCTATTTTTAAAAATCCATTTAGTCACTGCTTTAGCCTAATTGGTATGAAAGTATTATGAATCAGTGAGTCTAGATTATAGACTTAACCTCACTTTTTCTTATGTATATAGATTATTTTAAAATAGAAAACACATTAAAAATAATATATTTATATGCAAGGCAAACAATTTGGAAGGATTTATGCCAAAATAGCAACTGAGACCATGGCGGATCAACCAAGGAGTTACAGACGAGTCTCACTGTCTACTTTCAACTATTCTATATAATTTGATTTTTTAACAACAAAAAAACTATAAGAATATTAATTTTATAAGTAGGAAATAAATATATTTTCATTAAAAATGAATAAATGAAAGGTGCTTGTACAAATGAATGAACAAATGAATCTAGGGGTTTCCAGTGAAAACCCATGGAAACTGACTTTAGTATAAAAATAATTTATGATCAACCTATCACTTGTTTACAGCTTCTGCTCAATGGTTCCTGGTAATGGTTCCTGATAATTTTATTCTGAAATATTTGAAGCAGTCCTGTAATTTTGTTAATATATTTGCTGTACTTCATAACTGCACTCTGGGAAGTTCTAGAACATTCAACCTCAAACAGTACCAAGTTATTCAAGCTAAGGTTGAATCAGATAAGACCTTATCTGATTCACATATATCTGTTCTGGTGGTAAACTTTTAGCTTCTGTGGAACCATGAGGTAGTGGAGACCTAGCTGATAGAAATATTTTCACTTGGAGTATTTTATTCTGCACTTCTTAACTGCCAGACTTCTTAACAGCCTCATGTCTGTCCTGCTCAGCTCTCTGCATTCAATGCATAGAACAGGCTGTGTGTATTTTTTTTCATATTCTTTCCTTCCTGCAAAGATGTGAAATAGAATCTTCATGTTTATTCTACTCCCACCTGATATGGGCGCCCTGTGATGTCCACAGACTGAGCTTTCTCTATATGTAACAATACCTCTCTGTCCCAATCACTAAACATGTTTGTTTTTTTTTTTTTAAATTTTTTATTTTTTTTAAATTTTAAAATCTTCAATTCTTACATGCGTTCCCAAACATGAACCCCCCTCCCACCTCCCTCCCCACAACATCTCTCTGGGTCATCCCCATGCACCAGCCCCAAGCAAGCTGCACCCTATGTCAGACATGGACTGGCGATTCAATTCTTACATGACAGTATACATGTTATAATTCCCATTCTCCCAAATCATCCCACCCTCTCCCTCTCCCTCTGAGTCCAAAAGTCTGGTATACACATCTGTGTCTTTTTTCCTGTCTTGCATACAGGGTCGTCATTGCCATCTTCCTAAATTCCATATATATGTGTTAGTATACTGTATTGGTGTTTTTCTTTCTGGCTTACTTCACTCTGTATAATTGGCTCCAGTTTCACCCATCTCATCAGAACTGATTCAAATGAATTCTTTTTAACGGCTGAGTAATACTCCATTGTGTATATGTACCACAGCTTTCTTATCCATTCATCTGCTGATGGACATCTAGGTTGTTTCCATGTCCTGGCTATTGTAAACAGTGCTGCGATGAACATTGGAGTACATGTGTCTCTTTCAATTCTGGTTTCCTCGGTGTGTATGCCCAGAAGTGGGATTGCTGGGTCATAAGGTTATACTTAGTAGGACTAGCCTTCTCCACCCAAATTTTTATATATTTCAAAACTGTCATGATTCTCTCTGCTCATTTCGTCCTCAAGATACATTTTCAAATCAGCTTTTATTGACAACCCTGTAGCAATTTAGATGGTGATTGAATTGAATTTATGGTCAACTTGGGGGAAAATGATCTCTTGACAAAGCTGAGCCTTCCCATCCATGAACATGGTACACATCTTTCCATTTATTTGAGTTTTCTTCTGTAATGTCAATAAAGTTTAATAAATTTTTCCACAAAGCTTTTGTACATATATTGGGTTTCTTCTTAGGAACATTATTATTCTCATGCTATTATGGATGGGACGTCATTCTAGCACTTTGACTTTAATGTATCTTGAAATGAGGATCAAAATACTTCACAACATTTAATGCCCTAAAAAATGTTAAGTTTCTTCCTGAAGAAAAACAAGAAAGAAGAGTACCAGGAAGAGACTTTGAAACAAGTAAAAAACTTTCACTATTGGCTGCCTTTGTGACACTGGCCTAATTAAAGAAGCAGCCTGCCTCCAAGAGGTGCATAAGACAGGGACCAAGCTGGATACAGGAGCAAGGCCAGCAGAAGAGGCAATATCACTTCACATGGCAACTTCATCAACACCACTGAGCAAAACATTTTAAACTGAGAAACTTACCCAAACTTTGTCTCCTGGATTCTTTTCCTGATGGCCAGAGAAATGTATAAAACCAACCCAATCAAAACAAATCCACAAACGCAGCCAAGGATTATGAGCACAGGATCTGTGTTGCCAGGTGCTGGGGTAGATGAGGGAGCAAAGTCTATCGAACCTGGTAAAATACAAATGGAATACATTCAAACATCTCCGTGGGATTCGGGATAGTCGATTTACAATATCAGGGAAACTCTATTCAAGTCAGTTATAAATGTATAGGAAACTGAAAAAATAGTAAGCATGTTCAGGTGCTCAGCCGTGTCCGACTCTCTGTGACCCCATGGACTATAGCCCGCCATGCTCCTCTGTCCATGGGATTCTCCAGGCAAGAATACTGGAGTGGGCTGCCATGTCCTTCTCCAGGGATTCTCCTGACCCAGCGATTGGACTGATACCTCCTGTATCTTTTGCACTGGCAGGCACGTTCTTTAGCACTGGGCCACCTGAAAAATAGTAAAACTAATATTTAACTGGTATACTCTAAAACACTAGAAATATTGAGAATCAAAATGCTTTTTGTTGTTGTTTTAAAAAAATGTATCAAGAGTAGTTTGCACAGTGCTTGCCAGGTTCCAGTTACACAGCTTGGGATATAGAGAGAGTGTATTAATATTTTCCATGCTCTGGTGAATGTCAAACTCCTTTCCAAGTTTGGATCAGCTTCCAGTGTTTCATCCTCTGCACTTTCAACGCTGTAAAATACCTCTGTGAGTTCCTTAAATGTTGTGATGAGAAAACAGCTATTTTGAGTTACTCCTGGGGCGTTTGACAGTATGACAATCCCTCTTACAGCAGAGCGTGGACATTTTGATAAGGATCTGAACTTAGAAGTCTTGCTGCAAGTTCCCACTTTGCTTTTCCTGGGGCACCTTTTAAAATAACCACTTAGAGAGCCTTTGAAAAGTTAAGTACAGGCATTTGCTACCCGCCCTCTACCACCTGCTGTGACCTGGGACAGAGGACTGCCCTTCCTCTGGCTCTCTCACCCCCTCACCCACCCCCACATCTGGGATTTGTAAATCAATCTTGTGACTCTACTTCCTTTGTGTGGGGGTATTGAAACTGCCCATTAAAATGACCTCAGAGTTTTCACTTCCCCAACGGTGGGGCTCAGATGCAGAGGGAATTAACTGCCTGCCCCCAGTTAATTAACCAGACCCCACGTGTCTGGTATGTGCTCCTCATTCAGGAGGTCGTGCTCTGCATTTTCTCAGTGCAGTACACCAGTACGGGGGAGGCAGGGCAGCACACTTGAGAAGACTGTGGCCAGCGTAGCTTCCGCCGGGACATCCTCCTCCTTTTTAGCACAGCCATTTCACTCATGTGGCTAAGACCATCCGACGCAATGGCTACTCATCTCATGGACCAAATGGTAGCAGCAGCAACATGCCCTGGTCAGCGACTTCTTCCATAACTCCACACACGTTCAATTCAAACTCTACTTCCAACATCATCTCCTTTCCTTGCTTCTCTGCACTTTCACCTTTGTTCACCAGCTCCGTCTTTCAAATATCTTCCTTTGTGAAATGTCATGTGAGTTTTGCCCCTGGGAGAAAGGAAGTAGCCCAGCTCTGTGCCTCTTAGATGTGTGTGAACAGACTAAGGAAAGCATGGTGACCAACCAACCACAGACAGACTTGGAGAGAAGTGACCCGACTGGTCACAACCAAGATACACCTGTTGCTTGTGGACTGATTTGCGTACTGCAGAGCTGCTGGAGACGAACACACAATCACTGTTGATACATGCTGGTAACTTAACTTTGAACTGTACTGTTGGGAATGGCTGTGATTTACCTAAACTGTAGTAACTGAAATATATGAAGATTAGAACTTTGCAAAGGCAGGCCTGCTAGGACAGCAAAGCCTTTTATAGTTATTATGTATGACAAGGAAAAGTCTGTCATCTTAAACTCTGATTTTTTTTCTTAAACTGAAGTATAATTGATTTCTAATACTGTGTTAGTTTCTGGTGTACAGAAAAGTGATTCAGTTACACGTGTGTGTGTGTCTGCGTGCTCAGTCACTCAGTCGTGGCCGACTGATGCTTTGTGATCCCCTGCTCTGTAGCCCACCAGGCTCCTCTGTCCATGGGATTTCCCAGGCAAAATACTGGAGTGGGTTGCCATTTCCTACTCCAGGGGATCTTCCCGACCCCAGGATCAAACCCATGTCTCCTTGCCAAGTGGATTCTTTACGCTGAGCCACCTGGGAAGCCCTGTATACACACACACACACACACACACACACACACACACACACGTATGTGTATGTATTCTTTTACGCATTCTTTTCCATTATGGTTTATTACAAGATTTTGAATATAGTTCCCTGTGCTACTGTCTATTTTATTTGCTAATCCTAAACTCCTAATTTATCCCTCCCCCACCCCCTTTCCCCTTTGGTAACTGTATGTTTTCTATGTCTTGTGTTTAGCTCTGATTTTTAACCTGTGCCTTTAGAATCAGAATCATCCCTGAATTTCTTCAGGCAGACATACCCTGAGTCCCCATCATAGGTGACTAATGTTCCCTAGGGACAGAGCCTATGGTCTGTAGGAGCTGAAATAAGGGTTAAATTCAGCACTACAAGGGAGAGCAGGTTTGAGGGTCACTGGGACAGAGAGATGGGAACTCAGTGGTCTGCTCCCAAGTCTTGTCTGCTATAGGTACAAAGGCCATATTTGGCAAGAACTTTGTAAACGTACAAATCGTATTCATGTAGATGTCTGTGGGGAGCTGATGACAGTGGTTCACTACCAAACAACTTAGGGCAGGTCAGAGTCAGAAGAAGGCGGCTTCCCTGGTCTATGTGAGCAAACACAGTATTTGGGCCCCTCGAGGCACCATAGTGTCACCTTGCCAAAGCCCACTCCAACAATATGCAGAGGCCAACATGCAGGGCTGAGCATTTAGCTGGGTGAGCCAGCACTGTCTAAAGATGTCTCTATAGGAAATGCTTCATGCTCTGTACCCATCATGTTCTTCACCCAGTTATGAAGCACATTACCCAAGGCTTGAATGACTCATCACAGGGCAAGCTGGACTGCTTATAACAAACACCAGCAAATAAACAGTGCTAATTATAAAGAGCTGAGGATTAGCCACCCTGATTAATCCAAAATTCAGCCATCATTCTAACTAAATTCAGCAGTCAGAAAGAGAAAAACAAATATGGTATATTAACTCATAAAAATGGAATGCAGAAAAACGGTACAGATGAGCCTGTTTGCAGGGCAGGAACAGGAGAGGAAGGTGTCGAGAAGGAGCACGTGGACACGGAGGGAGGCCAGGCCGAATGGAGAAAGCAGCACCACATGCGCGCACTGCCACGCGTGAAGCAGCTAGTGGGAAGCTGCTGCACGGAGCTCAGCTCGGTGCTCTGTGATGACCTGGAGCAGGGGGATAGTGGGGTGGGAGGGAGGCTCGGGAGGGAGGGGGCGTGTGTGTTTATATGGCTGATTCATTTTGCTGTACACAGAAACTAATACAATGCTGTGAAGCAATTATTCTCCATAATAAAAAATGAACTAAATTCAGTACTATATATAAAATAGATAACTAATGAGAACCTACACAGAGCACAGGGAACTCTCCTCAATACCCTGCAATAATCCGTATGGGACAAGAATCTGAAAAGGCGTGAACAGAATCTAAAAAGACCTCCCAGGTGGCTCAGCGGTAAAGAATCTGCCTGCCAATGCAGGAGACACAGGTTTGACCCCTGAGTCAGAAAGATTCCCTGGAGAAGGGAATGGCAACCCACTGCAGTGTTCTTGCCTGGAGAATTCTATGGACGGAGGAGACTGGCGGGCTATAGTCCATGGGGTCGCAAAGAGTCGGACACAACTGAATAAGCATACACAGGCACATATACATATATACATGTACATCTGATTCACCTTGTACAGCAGAAACACAACACTGCAAATCTATACCACAGTAAAAGCCACAACAGCTGTTTGGTAAGTCCAGTCGGACTCTGGGTTCTGAAAGGCTGAAACTTCCTAGGACGTTATTACCCTAGAGAGTGACAGTGGGCAGACTCATGGGAACCAGCAGCTCTGTGAAGCGTATTATCCTGTCAACTATCTTCATCACTGTAGAATTTCCTTTTGGTCTTTTTCATTCTGGTTTTTGTTTTTTGGAGGAGCCACTCAACATGTGGGACCTTAGTTTCCCAACCAGGGGTGGAACCCTGTGCCCTGCAGTGGAAGCTCGGGGTCTTAACCACTGGACACCAGGGAAGCCCCTATTTTTCATTCTTAAACAAGCTGCCCATCCCACCAGCTGCTCTCTGGCAACCCACGTGTCGCCTGGACTGATACTCCCATTAGCCGATCTGGCACCAGCTCTCACCGCGTGCAGGGATGAAGATCTTCACCGGGTCACTGAAGGGCCCCACACCCCCTTTGGTGACGGCAGCAATCCTTACGGTGCATGTGGCATTGTGCGCTTGAACAGAAAGCTGAGCAAGGCTGCGGTTCTGGCCAACTTCTTCCAAGAGCTCTTTCTGGGGGGGCAGACAGGAAAGGAAAGGAAGTGAAATACTGAGGCACCAGGGGCCTTGTCCTTCCAAGAGGAGTTCTTCTAAGGAAAATGGTCCCACCCACATCCCAGGGGCAGTGGCTGTGTTTCCACCACATCCCTTCCTCACTCAGGTCACAGCTAAGGGAGGCAAAAGGGAGGCAGGGATGCAGGATGCGCTGGCAGCATCCTCAGGCCTTGGGAGTCTTGGCTTACTGGAGCCGTGCAGGAGGGCTCAAGGAACCTCTGAAAGCAGAGGAGCATGTGGCGGATGCACTTGAAGGGAAGAGCAAGGCTGTCTTCTTGGTGGTCCAGTGGCTACAATTCCACATCGCAATGCAGGGCGCCCGGGCTCCATCCCTGAATGGGATAGAACTAGATCCCACCTATTGCAACTAAGACCCGGCGCAGTCAAATTAAAAAAAAAAAAAAAAAAAAAGGAGGAGGAGCTCTGTGACAACCTACAGGGGTGGGATGGGGTGGGAGGTGGGAGGGAGGCTCAGAAAGCAGGGGACATATGTATACCTATGGCTGATTCATGTTGATGTACGGCAGAAATCAACACAATATTGTAAAGCAATTATCCTCCAGTTAAAAATAAATTTTTAAAAATGTAATGAAAAGTTACACTGAGTTAGGACATCGCACCACTGCATCACTGCATGGCGTCATTACTGCATGCGACGAAAAATTAATGCTCCACTATCCCAGTGGCTGCATTGCTCTCTTTTCTGAAACTGTGGGAACACAGTAGATGAACGTTTAACTTTTCTGAGAAAAAAGCACATGAAGAAAAAACAAGACTATCTACTCAAGACCCCCACCCTCAATCCCCACAGAGCACTGCCCAGGAGCTGCTCTGAACCTTGACATTGACCACCTCCCATTGTCCTTACACCAGCATGGTGGGCTCCCGTTCTTTCCAATTCTAAGAGGTGTGACTAAAACCAACATTTAGGAAGGCACTGACACTTTCTCTTCCAGAGAAAATGTGCTCCATTTAAAACAATCTGGCCTTACTTATTTATCTTGTTTTAAAGCCACTGGTGTGCTACTTGAGCCAATAAAACACGGGGGAGGGAATGCGGAGAAGATGCTTGAAAAAAAAAAACAAAACAGAATTAAGTGCTTATACAGTGCTTTCTCGGAGAGGGCGATGGCACCCCACTCCAGTACTCTTGCCTCGAAAGTCCCATGGATGGAGGAGCCTGGTAGGCTGCAGTCCATGGGGGCGCGAAGAGTCGGACACGACTGAGTGACTTCACTTTCACTTTGCACTATCATGCACTGGAGAAGGAAATGGCAACCCACTCCAGTGTTCTTGCCTGGAGAATCCCAGGGATGGGGGAGCCTGGTGGGCTGCCGTCTATGGGGTCGCACAGAGTGGGACACGACTGACGCGACTTAGCAGCAGCAGAGTGCTTTCTCCTTTGCTTCCAAACCTCAACTATCATGATGTTCTCTGGCACAGGAAATAAATTTTGTGTGAGTCTCTATGGTTCAGGCAATTACCAGTTAAAGGCTGTTGTTGTTCAGTCACTAAGTCGGGTCTGACTCTGTGTCCAAGTCAAAGGCAAACAGATTTATCTCCTGTAGAACACTGGAGAGCCTTGAGCTTGCCAGTATATACTATGGGTCTTGAAGAAGGGCTTATAATATGCAGCATATTTATAAACTTGTCTTCTCACTGAATTCTCACAGGTCTACAGATACTTCACGGGAATGGCACAAGAAATACTAGTCCACGTTCATCAAAAGGCTGTCCCCTTCACAGAGAGAAATTCTTCTGGTTTAGATGTCAGGCAAGACCATGCATGAAGTCCGTAGTGTCTTGCCTACAAAGCAAGTTCAAGGTCCCGTGTTCAGATGGTGCAAAGATGAGGAAGGCACAGTTCCAACTTAAAGGAGAACAAATTTTACTTGATCCTGACCTTTATATTTTAAGCTTTGATTTAGAAGGCAAGGGATAGCAAGAAACAGAGAACAAAAAAATGTTGAAATCTTCATCAAGATACGGAAAACGGGGACTTCCCTGGTGGTCCAGTGGCTAAGACTCCATGCTTCCAAAGCGGGCGACCCAAGTTTGATCCCTGATAAGGGAACTAGATCCCACATGCAGTAACTAAGACCCAGCACAGCCAAGTGTGTATATATATATAAGATACAGAAAACGTCCATATAATAAATATCAGGAGTTTCTTAGTGTGAAGCGACACAACAGTTGTAAGGTAATGAAGGTACAAACTTTGAACACTTTGGTGGGTTATTACAGTTTTCAGCAAACTGTAAACCCACCCAAAGACTACTTCAAGAAAGTTCTGAAATTCTATACCGAAAAAAAAAAAAAAAAACTTCACTAGAGTAGTAAGTTGGAATATCTTCCAAAATATCCAATTCCATCACCTTGCATGAAGAAAATGCAGCTTTGGTAACAGTTTTCTCTTTTTAAAACTTTTTACTTCATACTGGAGTACAGATGATGAACAGCGTTGTGACAGCTGCAGGTGGACAGCAAAGGGGCTCAGCCATACATACACATGCATCCATTCTCCCACAAACCCCCCTCCCATCCAGGCTGCCACACAGCACTGAGCAGACTTCCCCGTGTACATATTCATCCCCCTTTTTTCTGTTTTTATTTTTTGGTGGTGCCCTGTGATATGCTGGATCTTAGATCCTCAAACAGGGATCAACCCAGTGCCCCCTGCATGGGAAGGGCAGAGTCTTAACCACTGGACCACAAGGGAAGTCCCAATAACAATTTTCTTAAAATGAAAATGAAAGGACAGTTTTCAGGGGAAGCTGTGTCGAACTCTTGCTCTTTGGAAATGAAGGCAGATTAGGGAACCTAAGTGATGGACACAGAGTTCATTTCAAGCTTCAGTTCAGACGGAGGTTCTAGGCTCCTCTGAGGGAGAGCTTCCCTTCAGCGTTCTTCTTCATCTCCAGCAGCTGGTGGCTCAGATGGTAAAGAATCCTTTCTGCAATGCAGGAGACCCAGGTTCCATCCCTGGGTCAGGAAGACCCCCTGGAGGAGGACACGGCAACCCACTGCAGTATTCTTGCCAGAAAAGTCCCATAAAGAGAGGTGCCTGGTGGGCTATGGTCCATAGGGTCACAGACAGCTGGACACGACTGAATAACTAAGCAAGCCAGCAATTTTAACACTGTTTATCTCCCGCTGGAAGGTGCCTTGCCTAACCCAGGAATATCAGGTCTTTTCACTACAAAAACAAAGTTCCTAAAGCAGTATACGTCAACAGATGCACGGAGACAAGAGCACCCTGTCACAGTTCAGACTTACGGATGTCTCCGCACTCTGCCAGACATGAGAGATGTGATAGCCCACGAGATCCCCGTCCTGCCGCTTAGTGGGAGGCTTGATCCACCTAATGGCCACCTTGTTGCTGGACTCATTCAGGAACATGGTGACGTTCAGAGGTGCTACTGATGGGGCTACAAAAGGAAAAGGGGAGAAGGATGAGGAGCCACGGAGAAATGCACATGAAACAAAAAACATTCAACGAATCCAAAAGAAGAAAGTGGATGAAGTTATAGACAGAACCAATAGAAAATTTGGTAGGTGTAAATCTATGCATGGGCTCCTCTGGTGCCACAGAGATTTAAAAAACACACACAAAAAAACCCCTACCCGCCCATGCAGGAGATGGAAAGGCAATGGTAACGCTTTCCAGCATTCTTGCCTGGGAAATCCCACGGAAAGAGAAGCTGGGCGGGCTACAGTCCATGGGGTCACAAAAGAGTCAGACACGACGTAGAGTGACCAGACAGCAACACAGCAATCTGTGTGAATGATACCATACATTTCACTGGGCTGACTAGCCCAATTCAAAGGCAACAATTGTGAAGTAAACTACTCCTGACATGAAACACACATCAAATATAAAGATCCAAATTAGTTAAAATAAGTATGAATAAATGATACACCATGTAATCAAAAGAGAGCTAAAATGCCTATATGAATATCAGATAAAATAGATTTCACAGATAATACTGTTAATACCCAAAATAAAGAAAATCATTTCATAATGGTAAAGTGGCCAATTTATTCAGAAAGCACAGTAATATTAAACATTTATGCCAAAAATAACAGAACTTCAGGGATTTCTCTCGTGGTCCAGTGGCTAAGACTCCATATGCCCAATGCAGGGGGCCTAGATTCAACCCCTGGTCAGGGAACTGGATCCCACATGCCACAACTAAAGATCCCACCTGCTGCAATGGAGACCCAGCACAGTCAAATAAATAAATAAGAAAATAGTTGGGTCCCCAATTTAAAAAAAGCAACAACAGCACTTTAGAATATCTGGACTGCTAGACCTGCAAATAGAAATAGGTGAATTCACAATCGTAATTGCAGACTTTAATGCACTTGTCTACATGACTGATAGAAAAAGGAAGCAGAAAGTCATTAAGAATACGGTTCGAAAAACACTACCCACAAACCTGACCAAGTTGACGTTTATAGAGCACTCCATCTATGACAAACCTAGATAGCATATTAAAAAGCACAGATATCATCTGGCTGACAAAGGTCCATACGGTCAAAGCTATGCTTTTTCCAGTATTCATGTTCAGATGTGAGAGTTGGACCATAAAGAAGGCTGAGCACTGAAGAATTGATATTTTCAAACTGTGGTGCTGGAGAAGACTCTTGAGCATCCCTTGGACTGCAAGGAGATCAAACCAGTCAACCCTAAAGGAAATCAACCCTGAATATTCACTTGGAAGGACTGATGCTGAAGCTGAAGCTCCAATATTTTGGCCACCTGATACAAAGAACTGACTCATTGGAAAAGACCCTGAAGCTGGGAAAGAATGAAGTCAGGAGGAGAAGGGGCAACAGAGGATGAGATGGTTGGATGGCATCACCGTTTCAACGGACATGAGTTTGAGCAAACTCTGGGAGATGCTGATGGATAGGGAATCCTGGAGTGCTGCAGTCCATGAGGTCACAAAGAGCTGGACATGACTGAGCAACTGAACAACAACAGAAACCATCAGATCAGAGCAGGATGCACATTCTCTTCACATGCACACTGAACATTTATCAGGGTACACCATGTTCTGGACCATGAAACGAGTCGTGATAAATACTGAAGGATTCAAGCAACACAAATTGTGTTCTTTGACCCCAGGAGAATGAAATTAGAAGTCAGTCATACAAAGATCTCTGGGAAACCCCTTAAATATTTTCGAAATTACATTAGACACCTAAATAACTAATAGCTCAAAGAAGAAATCAAAACAGAAACCAGAAAGTGTTAATATTTTGAGCTGAATAAAAATGAAACAGCAGATAAAAATCATTCTCAAAGGTTTTTCTTCCTCATTTAAGATATTTTACAACCTTGGCACTAGTTTCATCTGTGCAAGGATTAAGCCCTAACAATTTGTGATCTAGACCTTACCCACAGTCTGTATGAAAATTAGAGCACTGATTAGGTTAAGGCAGGAGTTCAGGGCAGGAAAGACTCTAAGCAATCCAGAACTCTAAACTGAGAAATACCAGAAACTGCACAACTGAAATCTAACATAACTATAATACAATATTCACCTCAATGTTCATAGAAAAAAATGTAAGATCTTGGAAATCAAAAGCAGTACACAGAAAGTTTACAGATGCAAATAAAATTTGCTATGAGAAAATAACATAGAACCAACAGTACCTACTTCATATGGTTGCTATGAGGAGCTAATGAAATAATGGACATAAAGTACCTAAGATGGTCACTGACACATAGTAGGTGCTTCTTGAACATTTGCTGCCTTCATATTTATTAGTTTCTTGACTTTAATGCTATGAGTAATAACTTTCATATATGCTTCATGCTAAGACACTTCAGTCGTGTCTGACTTTTTGTGACCCAGTGGACCACAGTCTGCCAGGATCCTCTGTCCATGGGATTGTCCAGAAAAGAATACTGGAGTGGGCTGCCATTTCCTTCTCCAGGGGATCTTCCCAACAGGGGGACTAAAGGGCATCTCTTACATCTCCTGCATTGGCAGGCAGGTTCTCACTAGTGCCACCTGGGAAGCAGTTATGTTTTAATTAATATATGCTATAAAGAGTGTGCTACTATTAATATTTTCCTATATAAAAGAAAACATCACTGATACATAGGGAGTATAAGGTTTGTCACTAAACTGTTTTTAAATACAGGAAGTCCCCTACATACCACCGAGTTCTTTTTCCGAAAGGGCGTTTATAAAAATTTGTTTGTAAGTCCAACAAAGTTAGCCTAGGTACCCAACTAACACAATTGGCTATATAGTACTATACTGTAATAGGTTTAAAACTGAAGGAAAGTTACACAGCTCAAAATAGGCTGGAGCTAAAACTCCCCGTGGGGTCCTCCCCACCGTTCTATGCAAAACAAAGAACTCTCTCACCGGAAGGAAAAAATGGACATTAAGATTGATTACGCCCAGCTCCTAGCCGGTCCCAGCCTCTGGCTGATCTCTAGAATTCCTTGCCCCAGCCGTTTAAGAGATAACTACTCCAATCAACCTTAGAGAACAGGCCCCCTTAAGACAGTAGCCTTCCACATACATGCTGATACATACTCACTCTTTTCCTGGGTTGGTGCAGCAGCTCACCAATCTGACTGCTGCCCCTTCTCGCCTCATTGAAGGTGATCTGTTTCTGTAAAGTGCCGGTCTCATTCTTTTTCCAAACCTCACCTTCTCTAACTCGCTTACCCTACAATAATTCTTTTCATACAAATAATACATAAAAAAGCAAACCAAAAATAAAACATTTTTTTGTGTTTTAAAAAGTTCAGTAGTACAGTACAACGGCTGGCACACAGGGGTCAACATCCAGTGAACAGGCAGAAGAGTTACTGCCTGAAGGAGGGAGAGGAGGTGGGAGATGGCAGAGCTGAAGGATCGTCGGCAACAGGAGACGGAGGGCAAGCTGCGACACTGATAGCACAGGTTCCGGTTCCTTGCTGCAACCACATGCAAGTCTGCATCTGTGAAAACTCAAAACTTAAAAGGTTTGTATGTAGGGGGCTTACTATATGGAAGGAAACATCTTTCCCATTTTCACTGGTCATCTCCCTAAAATTCTCTTCCGGAGACAAAAGCCGCACAAACAAAAGTTAAAGTCTGAACCAGCCCATCAGGAAGGATTTATATCATCACATGCCATCCGGCACAATATTCATTTCTGAACCCCAGGAATTACCTCCTTCAGTTGTGCTGGCCAGAATCCAAGGGCTTATTGCAGACCAGCCGACTTCATTCATGCAGGACACGCCGATGCTGTAATTCGCCAGAGCCTGCAGCTGCTCGATTTGATACAGATGTGCTGAACCGGAGGTGTTAAAAATCCTGACTGAGCCATGACTCAGCGGCTCAACTTCCTTGACCTAAATGGAGAGTAAAAATCGTGGACCAGGCGTGAGTAAGGTAGTAGGAATGTTAGGCTTGGGGTATCCACACATCCAGTGTGCACGGCCCTTCCTCTGCACCGAGCGGAAGTACCTGCTTCCTTTTGGGTCACACCCTAAATTTCCCACCAGTGCGTTACTCATGCTACTTACTTGAGCAACAACTGGGAACCTGATGAAAAACGCCTGAAATAAGTGTTCTCACCGTGGCAGGTAACAGAGCAAATAAATCATCATCTTCGAAACAGTGCCAGACTTTATTTTTTTGGGCTCCAAAATCACTGCAGATGGTGATTGAAGCCATGAAATTAAAAGACGCTTACTTTTTGGAAGGAAAGTTATGACCAACCTACACAGCATATTACAAAGCAGAGATATTACTTCGCCAACAAAGGTCTGTCTAGTCAAGGCTATGGTTTTTCCAGTGGTCATGTATGGATGTGAGAGTTGGACTGTGAAGAAAGCTGAGCACCGAAGAATTAATGCTTTTGAACTGTGGTGTTGGAGAAGACTCTTGAGAGTCCCTTGGACTGCAAGGAGATCCAACCAGTCCATTCTGAAGGAGATCAGTCCTGGGTGTTCATTGGAAGGACTGATACTGAGGCTGAAACTCCAATACTTTGGCCACCTCATGCTAAGAGTTGACTCATTGGGAAAGACCCTGATGCTGGGAGGGATTGGGGGCAGGAGGAGAAGGGGACGACAGAGGATGAAATGGCTGGATGGCATCGCCGACTAAATGGACATGAGTTTGGGTGAACTCCGGGAGTTGGTGATGGACAGGGAGGCCTGTGATTCATGGGGTCACAAAGAGTCAGACACGACTGAGCAACTGAACTGAACCTAACATTATAATCCTTATAATTTACATTTAACCAAAAAGAAAAGTAGCTTTTCCTCTCTCAGAACCACTTTAATTCCTGATCCTTTTTTTTCGCAGTTGTTTCACATAATATACAAAAACAACCTGAAATATATAGAATCTGACCCTTTAAAGAGAACATTTCCCAAATCCTGCTTTAGAAGATGAGACACTTAATTAAAAAAAAAAAAAATCTGCGTTTCATTATGTAACCTGAGGAATTCTGCTATTGTCTTGAGGCTATTTGAGCATGCCCTTTATTCTTAACCCCCAATTCCCACTCCAATATCAACCCAACTCCAAAGTCACACACAGACGGTGCAGATTTTACGGCATTTTTTGGTGGAGAGATATAAGAAACGATCATTCCAAATCTTTAGAAAACCTATCAGCTCTTTCTTCTGAGTCCTTGTACCCCATCTTTCCCTCCATAAACACCGCCAGTCTCTCCATATCCCTCTCCCGATGTCTTCTGTATGTATAGGCAAGAGGGGGGAATCCCCAGCAAATCTAGTCTTATGGAAACTTCCAGCTTTTCTCTTGGAAACCTCTCATCTGGGGATAGGGATCATGCGGAGTCTTCCTTCACTGTATGTTTTTGAAAGTGAAGTGACAGTGTTAGCCGTTCCGTCATGTCTGACCCCTTGCGACCCCATGGACTGTACCCACCAGGCTCCGCTATCCAGGGAATTCTACAGGCAGGAATACTGGAGTGAACTGCCATGCCCTGCTCCAGGGAATCTTCCAACCCAGGGATCGAACCTGGGTGTCTGGCATTGCAGGCAGGTTTGTCACCGTTTGAGCCACCAGGGAAGCCTTCAATGCATATTTCTATTTCTAAAACATGTTGTACTGATAAAAATCAGAAAAGACTAAATAGGATTGGACAAAACAGAAGTCACCAAGAACAACCTGGGAAAAAAATCTTAAACCCACAAAATGTATTCCTGATAATAATAGGCTTGAAATTATAGGGTGTGGATATACAATCTTGTTATTTCAGGAGATATATGTTTGAAATTTAGGTCAAGGGGCCACAAGCTGACATTTCGGAATTCTAAATCCCCCAGTGGATATGATGAGGGGGTGCACTGGGCTCGAGTTTCACGTCTGACTCAGACCCACAGGCTCCACCGGGTGACAAGATGGAAGCCCATTGGCCTGAGGAGCCACCAGGGGAGAGCCCAGGAGCTGGGTGCTAATCTCAGTGGTGGCTGTTGGCAGAAAGTACTTTCTGTTTCTTCCCTTTAAAGTCTGCACCTACTTCCTGGTGTCTAAGCACTGGAACTAAGCTGCAAGAAACCCTGGCTCCCACCCCTGCCCATTTCCGGGGCAGTGCACTGGCCTGCTGCCCCTCACAGGGACACTCCTTACGGCATGTTCCTAGAAGCCACGGTTTCTGTAACTGTGCTCCGTGGGTCCCGGGGCATGAAACAGTAAGATTACGTGGGAGAGGTGAAAATAGAAATGGAGTCCAGAGCCCAAAAATGGGTGAAGAATGAAACCAAGGACCAAAGGAAGTGAGAGGGTGTGTCCTGCTAGTGTGTGGATCTGAATCTTGTCCAAAGCATTCATTTGTTACTAAGTCAGAGTTTAAAATAACAAGGAACTGAGAATCTGCTACAAAACTATACTTGGTCCCATCAGAAATGGGAATACACTGTTAATCAACAGCTTGCTGCTCTGTGATGACCTAGAGGGGTGGCATGGTGGGTGGGGTGAGAGGAGATATATGTATACATTTAGCCAATTCATGTTGTTGTACAGCAGAAACTACCACAATATTGTAAAGCAATTATATTCCAATTAAAAAAGAACAATATAAAAGTATACAACTTGTAGAGCCAATTCTGACCAACTTCGCTAGGACTGCCAGAGAAAATACAGCACACCTAATTATATTTAAAGTTCAAATTGGTTCAGTTCAGTTCAGTTCAGTCGCTCAGTTGTGCCTGACTCTTTGCAACCCCATGGACACACCAGGCCTCCCTGTCCATCACCAACTCCCAGAGATTACTCAAACTCATGTCCATTGAGTCAGTGATGCCATCCAACCATCTCATCCTCTGTCATTCCCTTCTCCTCCTGCCCTCAATCTTTCCCAGCATCAGGGTCTTTTCAAATGAGTCATCTCTTCGCATCAAGTGGCCAAAGTACTAGAGTTTCAACTTCAGCATCAGTCCTTCCAATGAACACCCAGGACTGATCTCCTTAGCATAGACTGGTTGGATCCCCTTGCAGTCCAAGGGACTCTCAAGAGTCTTCTCCAACACCACAGTTCAAAAGCATCAATTCTTCAGTGCTCAGCCTTCTTCACAGTCCAACTCACATTCATACATGACCACTGGAAAAACCACAGCCTTGACTAGACGAACTTTTGTTGGCAAAGTAATGTCTCTGATTGTTAACATGCTATCTAGGTTGGTCATAACTTTTCTTCAAAGGAGTAAGCGTCTTTTAATTTCATGGCTGCAGTCATCATCTGCAGTGATTTTGGAGCCCAGAAAAATAAAGTCAGCCACTGTTTCCACTGTTTCTCCACCTATTTGCCATGAAGTGATGGGATGGGATGCCATGATCTTAGTTTTCTGAATGTTGAGCTTTAAGCCAACTTTTTCACTCTCCTCTTTCACTTTCATCAAGAGGCTCTTTACTTATTCTTCACTTTCTGCCATAAGGGTGGTGTCATCTGCATATATGAAGTTATTGATATTTCTCCCAGCAATCTTGATTCCAACTTGTGCTTCTTCCAGCCTAGCGTTTCTCATGATGTACTCTGCATTTAAGTTAAATAAGCAGGGTGACAATATACAGCCTTGACGTACTCCTTTTCCTATTTGGAACCAGTCTGTTGTTCCATGTCCAGTTTTAACTGTTGCTTCCTGACCTGCTTATATGTTTCTCAAGAGGCAGGTCAGGTGGTCTGGTATTCCCATCTCTCTCAGCATTTTCCAGTTTCTTGTGATCCACACAGTCAAAAGCTTTGGCACAGTCAAAGCAGAAATAGATGTTTTTCTGGAACTCTCTTGCTTTTTCCATGATCCAGCGGATGTTGGCAATTTGATCTCTGGTTCCTCTGCCTTTTCTAAAACCAGCTTGAACATCTGGAAGTTCACGGTTCATGTGTTGTTGAAGCTTGGGTTGGAGAATTTTGAGCATCACTTTGCTAGTATGTGAGATGAGTGCAATTGTGTGGTAGTTTGAGCATTCTTTGGCATTGCCTTTCTTTGGGATTGGAATGAAAACTGACCTTTTCCAGTCCTGTGGCCACTGCTGAGTTTTCCAAATTTGCTGGCATATTGAGTGAAAGACTTTCACAGCATCATCTTTTAGGATTTGAAATAGCCCAAATAGAATTCCATCACCTCCACTAGCTTTGTTCATAGTGATGCTTCCTAAGGCCCACTTGATTTCGCATTCCAAGATGTCTGGCTCTTGATGGATGATCACACTATCGTGGTTATCTGGGTTATAAAGATCTTTTTTGTATAGTTCTTCTGTGTATTCTTGCCACCTCTTCTTCACATCTTCTGCTTCTGTTAGGTCCATACCATATCTGTCCTTTATCAAGCCCATCTTTGCATGAAATGTTCCCTTGGTATCTCTAATTTTCTTGAAGAGATCTCTAGTCTTTACCATTCTGTTGTTTTCCTCTATTTCTTTGCACTGATCATTGATGAAGGCTTTCTTATCTCTCCTTGCTATTCTTTGGAATTCTGCATTCAGATGCTTGTATCTTTCCTTTCCTCCTTTGTTTTTGGCTTCTCTTCTTTTCACAGCTATTTGTAAGGCCTCCTCAGACAGCCATTTTCCTTTTTTGCATTTCTTTTTCTTGGGGATGGCCTTGATCCCTGTCTCCTGTATAATGTCACAAACCTCCATCCATAGTTCATCAGGCACTTTATCAGATCTAGTCCCTTAAATCTATTTCTCACTTCCACTGTATAATCATTAGGGATTTGATTTAGGTCATACCTGAATAGTCTAGTGGTTTTCCCTACTTTCTTCAATTTAAGTCTGACTTTGGCAATAAGGAATTCATGATCTGAATCATAGTCAGCTCCTGGTCTTGTTTTTGCTGACTGTATAGAGCTTCTCCATCTTTGGCTGCAAAGAATATAATCAATCTGATTTCAGTATTAATCATCTGGTAGAGTCTTCTCCTGTGTTGTTGGAAGAGGGTGTTTGCTATGACCAGTGTGCTGTCTTGGCAGAATTCTATTAGCCTTTGCCCTGCTTCATTCTGTACTCCAAGGCCAAATTTACCTGTTACTCCAGGTGTTTCTTGACTTCCTACTTTTGCATTCCAGTCCCCTATGTGAAAAGGACATCTTTTTTGGGTGTTAATTCTAAGAAGGTCTTGTAGGTCTTCATGAAACCGTTCAACTTCAGCTTCTTCAGCATTACTGGTTGGGGCATAGACTTGGATTACCATGATATTGAATGGTTTGCCTTTGAAATGAACAGAGATCATTCTGTCATTTTTGAGATTGCTCCCAAGTACTGCATTTCAGACTCTTTTGTTGACTATGATGGCTACTCCATTTCTTCTAAGGGATTCTTGCCTGCAGTAGTAGATATAATGGTCATCTGAGTTAAATTTACCCATTCCAGTACATTTTAGTTCACTGATTCCTAAAATGTTGACATTCACTCTTGCCATCTCCTGTTTGACCACTTCCAATTTGCCTTGATTCTTGTACCTAACATTCCAGGTTCTGATGCAATATTGCTCTTTACAGCATCAGACCTTGCTTCCATCACCAGTCACATCCACAACAGGGTGTTGTTTTTGCTCTGGCTCTGTCTCTTTGTTCTTTCTGGAGTTATTTCTCCACTCGTCTCCGGTAGCATATGGGGCATCTACCGACCTGGGTATTCATCTTTCGGTGTCCTATCTTTTTGCCTTTTCATACTGTTCATGGGGTTCTCAAGGTAGGAATACTTAAGTAGTTTGCATTCCCTTCTCCAGTGGACCACATTTTGCCAGAACTCTCCACCATGACCCATCTGTCTTGGGTGGTCCTACATAGCATGGCTCATTGTTTCATTGAGCTAGACAAGGCTGTGGTACATGTGATTATATTGGTTAGTTTTCTGTGATTGTGGCTTTCAGTCTGTCTGCTCTCTGATGGAGAAGAATAAGAGGCTTATGGAAGCTTCCTGATAGGAGAGACTGACTGAGGGGGAAACTGGGTCTTGTTCTGCTGGGTGGGGCCGCTCAGTAAATCTTTAATCCAATTGTCTATTGATGGGTGGAGCTGTGTTCCCTCCCTGCTATTTACCTGGGGCCAAAGACTCCTGCAGAGTACATCATGAGAAAAGCTGGACTGGAAGAAACACAAGCTGGAATCAAGATTGCCAGGAGAAATATCAATAACCTCAGATATGCAGATGACACCACCCTTATGGCAGAAAGTGAAGAGGAACTAAAAAGACTCTTGTTGAAAGTGAAAGAGGAGAGTGAAAAGGTTGGCTTAAAACTCAACATTCAGAAAACGAAGATCATGGCATCCGGTCCCATCACTTCATGGGAAATAGATGGGGAAACAGTGGAAACAGTGTCAGACTTTATTTTTTTGGGCTCCAAAATCACTGCAGATGGTGACTGCAGCCATGAAATTAAAAGACGCTTACTCCTTTGAAGAAAAGTTATGACCAATCTAGATGGCATATTCAAAAGCAGAGACATTACTTTGCCAAGTAAGGTCCGTCTAGTCAAGGCTATGGTTTTTCCAGTAGTCATGTATGGATATGAGAGTCGGACTGTGAAGAAGGCTGAGAACCGAAGAACTGATGCTTTTGAAGCGGAGAAGACTCTTGAGAGTCCCTTGGACTGCAAGGAGATCCAACCAGTCCATTCTGAAGGGGATCAGCCCTGGGATTTGTTTGGAGGGAATGATGCTGAAGTTGAAACTCTAGTACTTTGGCCACCTCATGCGAACAGCTGACTCATTGGAAAAGACTCTGATGCTGGGAGAGATTGGGGGCAGGAGGAGAAGGGGACGACAGAGGATGAGATGGCTGGATGGCATCACCAACTCGATGGACGTGAGTCTGGGTGAACTCCGGGAGTTGGTGATGGACAGGGAGGCCTGGCGTGCTGCGATTCATGGGGTCACAAAGAGTTGGACACGACTGAGCGACTGAACTGAACTGAGCTGAAACTATGTTGGAGGTAATGAAAATAATGGTGACCTCCCTCAAAAGATCCCATGCATGTACTGCTACAGTCCATGCCCCCAACCCTGCAGCAGACCACCACCACGCCTCCACCAGAGACTCCCGGACACCCACAGGCAAGTCTGCTGTGGGGTCACTGCTGCTTTCTCCTGGGTCCTGGTGCACAAGGTTCTGTTTGCCCTCCAAGACTATTTCCCAGTCCTACAGAAGTTCTGGCAGCTCTATGGTAGGGTTAATGGCGACCTCCCCCAAGAGGACTTATGCCATACGCACACCCAGAGCCCCGCCCCTGCAGCAGACTACTGCTGACCCGGACCTCTGCAGGAGACGCCAAATGCAGTTCTGCCTCAGTCTCTGTGGGTTCCTGGGTCTGGCGCACACAAGGTCTGTTGGGGCCCTCTGGGCATCTCTGGCAGGAATGGGGTTTGATTCTAAATGCGAATTGCCCCTCCTACCATCTTGCTGGGGCTTCTCCTTTGCCCTTGGACATGGGGTATCTCCTCACAGCAGCTCCAGCACCTATCATCTTACTGGGGTTTCTCTGACCTTGGACGTGGGGTATCTCCAGATGGCCGGTCCAGCGAAGTGCAGCCAGCGCTCCTGACCTTGGACGTGGGGAATCTATTTATGGCTGCTCCAGCAAAGTTCAAATAGACAACCAATAATTATGGGTGTACGTATGACACAAAGTCAGCAGGGTAATTATCTTATAAAGTAACTACGTTTCTATTTGCTAAATCTGGACAGATGGAGAGGAGAATGGGTGAAGGCAGTCTGAGCTAGCTGGTGGGACAAAGACAGGATAACCACAGGATCCAATGTGGGCAAGGGGGCTGCAACTTGGCAGCCTCAGGACGGCTCTTTGTACCACAGCCACCCAAAGTCCAGGGGAAGAGAGACAGAAAGCAAGTGAAGCTTGTGGAGACCCGTCTTCCTCCTGGAGGGGTGACCTGGTGCTTTCAGACTTCCCAACCCCCCTACTCTACCTCACATTGACCCCGAGAACCACTCTTGTCGGGGGTGGCAGGGGCGGGGGGACGTAACAACCTCCTACAGGAAGGAGTCTCATGATCCTCTTGGACACTTCAAGCAGCTCAGTAACTGGAAACAATCTTTAAAAAGGCCAGTCCACATAGGGAATATAACCACGTTTTATAATAACTATAAATAGAGTACTGGCTTCCTGCGTAGCTCAGCTGGTAAAGAATCCACCTGCAATGCAGGAGATCTGGTTTGATTCCTAGGCCAGGAAGTTCCCCTGGAGAAAGGATAGGCTACCCACTCCAGCATTCTTGGGCTTCCTTGGTGGCTCAGAGGGTAAAGAATCCACCTACCATGCAGGAGACGCGGGTTTGTTCCCTGGGTTGGGAAGATCCCGTGGAGGATGGCATGGCAACCCACTCCAGTATTCTTGCCTGGAGACTTCCATGGACAAAGGAGTCTGGCAGGCTGCAGTCCATGGGGTCACAAAGGGTCTGACTAAGCACAGCACAGCACATAAATGGAGTATAATCTATAAAAAATCTGAACCACTATTTTGTACACTTGAAATTGTACTTCAGAAAAGGGAGGCTGGTCCATGCTTCATTTATGTCCATATATAGGGACCGTTATGTCCATAGACAGGGAAACAGGCCCTGTTGTTCCCTAAAACAACAGAGTCCTGAAATACATGAAGCAAAAACAGAGAGAACTGAAGGGAGAAACAGACAATTCAAAAATAATGGCTGAGATCCCAATTTCCTACTTCCGATAACAGATAGAACCGCAGGGCAGAAGACTGACAAGGAGACAGAATTAGTGAACAGACTGTATATAAACCATCTGGACCTAACAGACGTTGCCACAGCCTGACACGCCTTCTCCCCAAGTGCACACAGAACGCTCTCCAGGATCGAACATATGCAAGGCCACGTGTGGGCACTCAAGACGACAGTGCTACTGCTGCCCTTCCATTTTTTATGGAGTGAATGCGCGCAGCAGAGTCTGTTTCATGGCGAGGTATCATTTTAGGACGTGTATGTGTGCTCAGCCATGTGCGACTCTGTGACCGCCAGGCTCCTCTGTCCATGGAATTCTCCAGGCCAGAATACTGGAGTGGGTTGCCACTTCCTACTCCAGGGGATCTTCCCGACCCAGGGAGCGAGCCTGCATCTCGTGCGTCTTCTGCTGTGACAGGTGGATTCTGTACCACTGCACCCTCTGGGAAGCCTCTGCTTTAGGATGCCTAACCTATATTTCTCGTAGCTCTATTTTATGTCAATTTTAGATAGTGGGAGATGACTCTGCAAGGTCTGTCACCCCCGATTTTTCCAGGAGGTGGAGTCGGTCCATTCACTAGTGAGGATGACTTGTCTCCTGCTGTCCTTTATGGCCACCAACCCAGGAGGAGCCAGGATGGGGCATGCCTGGCTTCCTGAACTCCTGGTCACAAGCCAGATGTGTTTTTGTACCTTAAACATTCATTCTCCCTGGTCTCATGATGTTCTATCTTAGAAACATGTATCTCCTCCAGTTGGACCCTGGACCACGCACAAAGAAGGGCACAGCGCCCCAGGCGGGCAGAACATCACAAAACGGCGCATGCCTGGTGGACACGGGGCAGGCGGCAGGCCAAGGGCTTCTGAACACGGGTGTCAACTTGACGTCTGTGCCACTCCTCAGGCGGAAAATAAATCAGGCAGAGTCACTGAGCCCCAAATAGATATTTCTCTTCATCAAGAAAGGTTACCTGAATTCTGCAATCGCTCAGCGGGGAGTAGCCGTCAAAACCCGGGACCCAGGAGATGAGCATGCTGTGTGCGGAGCTGTTGTGGACCCTGACTTCAGTAGGTGGGGAGGGAATTGCTACGTAAAAGACAAAAGACACACCACAGACACAATTATAAACCACAGGAGGTCACAGCTACCAAACAGGTGCATTAATGCCAAGCCCATGTCTGCATCTTGAGATTGGGAAAATTAAACACGAGTTTTAAAGAGGAGCCACCCTCTGGGTGAGGGTGATCATATGAGCCTCTAGGTTGGTCTTGCAGTGACAGGATGATTCTGCCTGGACCAGAGACGTGGGATGCAGACCTGTGTTCCTGCCCACTGATGACATGAGAACTTTTAGCTGGACAAGAATGGGGAGATATCCGTTCCTCCTGCTCTGTGCAGGGCTGTCACTGGTGCTCTAAACGGGGGCAGAGCCATGGCCCTCTATCTGCCTTATGCTGTGACAGCTGTTGCTCAGTCGCTAAGTCGTGTCCGACTCTTTGCAACCCCATGGACTGCAGCACGCCAGGCTCCCCTGTCCTTCACTATCTCCCGGAGTTTGCTCAGATTTATGTCCATTGAGCTGGTCGTGCTATCTTTCCATCTCAACCTCTGTCACCCTCTTCTCTTTTCATCTTCAATTTTTTCCAGCATTAGGGTTTTTTCCAATGAGACAGCTCTTCACATGAGGTGGCCAAAGTATTGGAGTTTCAGCTTCAGCATCAGTCCTTCCAATGAATTTCAGGGTTGAATTCCTTTAGGATTGACTGGTTTGATCTCCGTGCAGTCCAAGGGACTTTAAAGAGTCTTCTCCAGCACCACAGTTTGAAAACATCAGTTCTTTGGCGCTCAGCTTTTTTTATGGTCCAATTCTTACATTCATAAATGACTACTGGAAAAACCATAGCTTTGACTAGATGGATCTTTGTCTGCAAAGTGATGTCTTTGCTTTTAATGCTCTGTCTAGGTTTGTCGTAGCTTTCCTTCCAAGGAGCAAGCATCTTTTAATTTCATGTCTACGGTCACCATTCACAGTGATTTTGGAGCACACGAAGAGGAAATCTGTCACTACTTCCATTTTTTCTCTTTCTATCTGCCATTGTGTGTGTGCTCAATCACTCAGTCATGTCTGACTGCTTTCTGACCCCATGGACTGTATCTGCCAGGGTTCTCTGTCCACAGGATTTCCCAGGCAAGAATACTGGAGTGTGCTGCCATTTCCTACACCAGGGGAATCTTTTGGACCCAGGAATTGGACCTGGATGTCTCCATCCCTCAGCTAAACGATAAGTTGGGGAGACCTTCATTAACTGAAGAGGAGCGGCTTGCCCTGAGAAAGGGGTGCACCATGGGAACGTGCATGCGTACGTGTGTGCCTGTGTGACGCGGGGAGGGAGCGTTCCTGGCCGAGGAAATGGGTGAGAGTCAGCTCAAGCCAAAGAGCCAAGTGCATCTGCTCATGGGGAGGGAAGGCACGCCGTAATGAGTGTGTGATGACCTCAGTCACAGGTGGGACGTGGCTAGATATTCATCAGTGATAGACTGTTACTAATAATCTATTATTAATAGAATCCAACACATTATTGATAGCATTCAACACAGATCTGTTTTTAACGTATTAAAATCTGTGAATCGATCCTGCTTTCATTATTTATTTATTTATTTACTTTTGGCTGTGCCACATGGCTTGCAGGATTCCTAGTGCCCCAGCCAGGAATCGAACCCTTGCCCTTAGTGAAAGCCTGAAGTCCTAACCACTGGACCGCCAGAGAATACTCATACATTAAACTTTTTTTTTGATATGTGTAATATTTTGATATTACAGTTTTTTAAAGTTGTTATTGAATTTGTTACAATATTGCTTCTGCTTTAGATTTTGACTTTTTGAAAGTGAAGTATGTGGGATGTTAGCTCCCCAACTGGGGATTGAACTTGCACCCCCTGCATCGGGAGGCAACATCTTAACCACTGGACCACCAGGGAAGTCCCTAAACTTTTAATTAATGTTAATAACCACATTTATGGGCTTCCCTGGTGGCTCAGACAGTAGAGAATCTGCCTGTAATGCAGGACACCCAGGTTCTATCCCTGTGTAGGGAAGATCCCCTGGAGAAGGGGACAGAAACTCACTCCAGTATCTTGCCTGGAGAAGCCCATGGACAGAGGCCTGGTGGGCTACAGTCCTCGGGCTTGCAAAGTCAGACACAATTAAGCGACCAACACACACACAACAACAACATTTATAATCCAAAAAGATGACTAATGTTTTTGAATGGTGCTTACTATGTGCCAGGAGTCTTTATGGACTTCATTGGATCATGATCAGAACCCTATGAGAGAAGCAGTCTTACAATCCCCATAGATGGAAGGGGAAATGTGAGGACCAAAGAAGTTAAAAACTTGCCGAAGCTCACAGAGCTCACTAGCAACAGAACGGGGACTTGAACTCAGGTCTGCCTCACCCCAGAGCTCCGTATGTCCGTATCTCAACAGGACACTGGTGGCTGGCTGTGGGAGCAGGGAGCAGACCAGCATGAAGACCAGCACGGGCTGGAGAGTGTGATCACCACTGAATCGGCTGCATGGCCCACCGTGGCACAGTTCAGTGCCCTCTCCACTCAGCTCTCTCTTCTATTGCTCGGGGAGAGATTGCACTGTTCGATGGGGCTGAAATGAGGTAACTAACACACGCACTAGGTCTGGGGGAGATACACTGGTGATGAAGGCAAGGACAGGAGGCACGGATGAGGGGAAGACAAGACCATATTAAGCACCCACGGGGTATGTTCAGGATTCCAGTTTTACCAGGAGACACACAGCTTGATGAGTGAGAAAGCCAGCCTTTCGTTTGACTCACTTTCCTAAATACATTATCTGCTTTTCCAGATCCAAATCTGGCCACATACACCTCAGCTGATGACAGATTGGCAGGGAGTTTTGGTTGCTTTGACATTCATGTTTAAGAAAGACCAAAACCTGAGTTTCAGAAATAGGACTTGTTAAAAGTCCTAGTTGAGATTCTGTCTGAAGAATAAAATTCAAGAAGTGCTTCTCATTTCATGGATTTTTAAACTTTAAGATATTGATGCTTTATGAAAATGTCTTTATAAATTTACGCCCACTGGTGGATTCCTGAAATTCCCAGCATTTCTTTTGAAAATTGTAATAATGCAATTTGTAATGAAGGAAGGAAGTTATACAGTTCCTCTTGTAATAACTTTCGGTTGGCTCATTTTTCCTTTCCAGCGAAATTTTAGAAAATACCCTCTCATAGCTTCTTCCAGCTGATTTGCTGAAACTAAACACCAGCAGCGAAGCGTGGTGTGCTGCAGTTCATGGGGTCGCAGAGAGTCGGACACGTCTGTGCAACAGCAACAGACATCAGCACATTGAGTCTTCTGCTACGCCTTACCCACCCTTTAACTCATTATTAAACACACTCTGCTTTTTTTTTTTTTTTTTTAAATTTTGAAATCTTTAATTCTTACATGCGTTCCCAAACATGAACCCCCCTCCCACCTCCCTCCCCACAACATCTCTCTGGGTCATCCCCATGCACCAGCCCCAAGCAAGCTGCACCCTATGTCAGACATGGACTGGCGATTCAATTCTTACATGACAGTATACATAACACACTCTGCTTTTTCCCTCTATCATTTCCTCCAAGGACAAAAGGAGTACGAACTCACTATTTCCTTCTCAATATTTAAATTAAGAACAAATAATGTAGAGAATAGAACAAATAACCCCCAAGGTGGAGGCGGGTAAGGGAGGGGTGCAATGGTAGGCGGGGGTTAGCAGATGTAAACTTTCATATATAGGATGGAGAACAACAAGGCCCTATTGTAGATAATCAAGAACTACATATTCAATAACCTGTGATAAACCATAATGGAAAAGAATATTAAAAAAAACATATATATATATATGTAAAGACTGAATCACTTTGCTGCACAGCAGTAATTAACACAATATTGTAAATCAACTATACTTCAATAAAAATTCATTCATTAATTAAAATATAAATTAAGAACAAATACTAAAACATATCATTTCCTTGAATTTCTATGAGAAAGGTTAAGGAGATGACTTGAAAAGGTAACAAAAGGTTTTCCTTTCAAGTGTCAGATTTTTATTTGATTCATTTGAAGTTTTTATTGGAGTATAGTTGCTTTAGAATGTTGTGTTAGTTTCTGTTGTATAGCCAAGTGAATAAGTTATATATATACATATATCCCTCTTTTTTTAAATTTCCTTCCCATTTAGGTCACCACAGAGCACTGAGTAGCATTCCCTGGGCTATATATTGAGTTCTCATTAATGACCAATTTTAAACACAGTTTTTTATACACAGTATTTTATACACAGTATCAATAGTATATGTACATCAGTCTCAATCCCTCCCACTCCAGCTTCAGTTTGCTCTCTACATCTGGGTCTCTATTTTGCTTTGCACATAGGTTCATCTGTGTCAATTTTTCCAAAGTTTCAGGTTTAAATATCTTTGATCCCACAGAAGGGGGAGGAAGACACAGAATGTTGGATTGGAATGTCTCTACTAGCCTTCCAACACCTGCCTTTCATTTTGTTACATCCCAGCCTAGGGGAAGCAAGGAGTGGGACAGAGATTAGGAGAAAGCGGGCCCAGAGCCTTGGGCCCCGAGGAGAGGCGTGACTCTGACCTCCTCCCTCCTCAGAGCAGCTGCTGGGAGGACGGGCCCCAGCTCCAGCTGCCCAGGGAAGGACACAGCCCATCCCTAGATCAATGGGTGCTAGTTCAGTGTGGAAGAGTAAAAAGAGGAGCTAAGATGATCTGGGTCAACATTTCAGCCTACTTTCTTTTCTGACTGAGCAGAAAACTAAACTAGTTACTGTTGATCACAGACAAGTGTCAGGCCCTGTTATGAGTATTTCTGCTTTCATTATTTCATTGAACCCTCAAGAAGAGATAGGTTCTGCAATTATCTGCATTTTACAGAGGGGCACACTGAAGTTGCTGAATGACTTGTTCAAGGTCACAAAGGGAAGCCAGGGCTCAATCCCAGGCAGCTGGCTGCACAGCTCACAGTGTAGTTCCCCTGCCAGGCACCCCCCTGACGCTTACCTTTGATGTTGATCTGCACGCTTTTGGACACGGTCAGCCCTTTTTGATTGTGGGCCTCACAACTGAAGATTGTGGTCTTGGTCAGACCTAGAGGAGAAGGAGACCCATGAGACTAGGGGTGGAGAGATAGGCTGCTGTTTATCAGAATCCTGCGGGAGTCTGGGCATCCTTTTACTTCGTGGTTCAGTGTTCCAAGCCATAAATGCAAAGTTAATTAAAAATGTGTGTTGGTGTTTGAAAAACAAACCTAGGATTAAATCCTAGGTACCAGGAGCAAGGCAACAATGGGCTTAAAAGACATCTGTAATTCATTAAAATTCTTTATTTTTTCCCAATGATGAGACATGAGGTAACAAAGCAGTATCATTTAGTTTTAAAATTTCAGCAAGGAGCTATGGGAACTGTGTGTGTGCTCAATCCCTCAGTCGTGTCCAACTCTGCGACCCTGTGGGCTGTCCATGGAATTTTCCAGGCAAGAATACTGGAATGGGTTGCCATTTCCTCCTTTAGGGGATCTTCCCAACCCAGGGATCGAACCTGCATCTCCTCACTGGCAGGCAGATTCTTTACCAGTGTGCCACCTGGGAAGCCTGCAGTAGGAATCACTGGCCCCAATATTAAGAAAAGTGGTTTATGAGGCTCACCTAGACAGCCCCGTGCTTAGCATCCCCATATATCCTATGCTACACACTGTGGACATATCAGGACTCCAGAAACAGCAGGACAAAAGTCACAGTTTTTAAAACTTCTGATGAATGAAGTTTCTGTTGCAGTGATCCTTTTTTAATAGTAAATATCAATGTATTCCTAAGGAATTATGTAAACACAAGGCATCACTATTACTTGAAGACACTGGTGCTGAATGAAGAAAAATTCTACCATTTCAGAAGTTTGAAGACATCTTAGAAGTGAAAAATATTCAGTTGATTCATTAATTTTAAGGAGGAAGGAAGAGAAGCAATCCAGACCTTGGTTTCTTTATTTTCATTTTAATTCTTTCGACTGTGCTATGTGGCATGTGGGATCTTAGTTCCTCATTGGAAGCACAGTCTTAACCACTGGACTTCCAGGGAAGTCCCGAGATCTTGGTTTCTTTCTTTCTTTTTAAAATATTTTTATTTATTTGGTTGTACTAGGTCTTAGTTACAGCATGTAGGATCAAACCCAGGCCTCCTGTACTGGGAGCATGGAGTCTTAGCCACTGGTCCACCAGGAAAGTCCCCCCTTGGTTTCTTATAACACTATTCGCCAGTGAAAGGAGCCAGAGTTCCTCGGAGAAATGCGGATTTTCAGTTTGGAGCAGTAAACATGTAAGATGAGCCTGGAGCAAGATATAAAACATACGACACCCACACACACCCACACGCGCACAAAGGGACGGGCGGGGGCGGCGGCCAAGAGACAGAGGAGCCAGCTAAGAAACTCCCAATCGCCAAAGTGGGAACAAGTTAGGCAAGAAAATAAAGTAGCATTAGATTGTAGCCCCAAGTATAAGATAATTATCCATGAGTCTATAACGACATCCGTTGCTGCTGCCGTTGTTTAGTTGCTCAGTTGTGTCCAACTCTTTTTTGACCCCATGGACTACATCCCACCAGGCTCCTCTGTCCATGGGATGGATTTCCCAGGCAAGAATACTGGAGCGGGTTGCCATGCCCTCCTCCAGGGGATCTTCCTGACCCCGGGACGGAACCTGCATCTTCCGCATTGGCAGGCGGATTCTTTACTGCTAAGCCACCTAGGAAGCTCCTTTTCCAATATATACAAGTGATTAAATACATGGGAGAAGAGACAAACCCCCATGCAGAAGAATTCCAAGTGATTTTTATATTGATGCTCCGCTCCTAAAGAGGAGCATTAATCCAATGACTTCCTTCCAAAGAGATCGATATGGAAAGGGAACTCAAAGGAAAACTTTCAAGTGAGATACTGACAAACACAACTCAGGTGGAGAGTCAAGGTCAAGGGCAATGCTGTAAGCCATGCTGACAGTGTACCCTCAATGTGACGTGATGAGACTGGCACTTCCCCTCTGGGGTCCTCCCCGCCAAAACACAGAACCCAAATCTAACCATGAGAAAAAGGAGGTAAACATCAGACAGGTCCAAACTGCGGGACACACTACAAAAAAAAGACCTGACCCGTACTGAAAACCATCCATGTCACTAAAAACAAGGGAAGTTTGAGACACGGTCACAACCAAGAGAAGCTGAAGGAGACACAACTAAATCCTAGGCCAGTAAAAGGACGTTAGGTAAAGACTAAGAACACCTGAATAAACTATGGACTTTAGCTGATGACAATGTCTTGGGAATTTTCAGGGGTGACGGAATAGACAGCTACATGCTAGTTTCAGGCTTACTTACTGGAAGGACATTTCAGTGGATAATAAGGCATGCTTGGGGACTTCCCTGGTGGTCCAGGGGCTAGGACTCTGAGTTCCCAGTGCAGGGGGCCCAGGTTTGATCCCTGTTCAGGGAACTAGAGCCCATGTGCCACTAATTAAGACTCAGCACAGCCAGATACATAATAATATAATACATAATAGAGTGTGCAATATAATACATAATTATTTATAATATAATAAATTATTATTATGAAATAATAATAATAAAGTGCACAATAACTGTAATGCACTTGAATCATCCCCAAACCATCCCCCTTATCCACCACCTCCGGTCCAAGAAAAAACTGTCTTCCATGAAACTGGTCCCTGGTGCCAAAATGGTTGGTGACCACTGCTCTAAGCCACCACCTGGGGCCCCTGTTGCCCACCACTTTTTCACAAGCAGGCCTGTGACCTTTGGCTTTTCCTGCTGGAGTATCACCTTTAACCTTCCAGGTCGTTAGTTCCCAAATGGCATGCCTGTTTCACCAGGCAACGTGAACTGGCAAAACTTGGCTTATGTTTAGAAAAATCAGCTTTGGCTCAATCATAAGACCCTGGGAGCTGCTAGGCAACTTACATTTTGTACATATTTGAGCAGACTTCTGCAGGCTAAAACCAGTCATTTGACTTCAATCACCCTTGTCCAAACTCTTGGGAAACCCTTGAAAACAATCTATGAATCCCTCTGACAACCGGTGGTGAGGGCAAGCCTGGCCCTGCAAGGAAACAACAGGATGGACCTATTTCCTTGGGATCCACCATCTCCTTACAGATCCCAAAGTAAGATGAGTTAGGCCCATGGTTTTTTAGTCCTGCAAGGTTGATCAATGTCGAGAGTGAAACCACTCCTCACAGAACTGGATTTTACATTAAGGAGGAAGACATTTTTCCTCTTTGTGCTTCTCTTCGGAGGACACACAAAGTCAGCAGCTAATTCTCTGGCACAAGGCACCCATTCCGACTCGGAACTGCCCACAAGAAGCCAAACCATCAAGGGCAGTAGTTTTATCTGGCAGGTTGAGGTGGTGAATGCCCACAGGCCAAACAGAAGCTAGCAAAGAGAAACGGAGGCTGATTCCAACCCAGATTAACTTTCTCTAGAACTGAATGGGTGAGAACTTTAGGCCAAATATAGGCTTCCTGGCTTAATGTATCTGGTGATACTTTTTTTTTTTTTTTTGGCTTAAGGACATTAGCTTCCCACTTGGAGGCTCATTTATAAACCTGAGTTGACTGCTGTAACCAAGATGGACTAAGAAAGAGAGCTACCTCATCACTTCTCCGTTCTCCCTCCCTCAACTACTAGACTAGAAAGGATCTTGACGTTTTAGAGCCCAACCCTGTGGCTTTCCAGGGAGAAGAGCACCCACCCACCACGTCTCCACCCTCCCATCCAGTCTCCCAAACATGCCCGACAGCAGCGCCTCCGCATTTCCTGTTGCCAGGCCTCCTTCTCGTGGACACCCCCTGACTCCACGACACCCACCCCAGTTCACTATGACGGTGTGCGCCCCTCTTGCTTGGTACTCTGCCGGTTTAAAAAAAGACAGCCCCTGACACAAGGTCTGAAAGATATTTTAGGGAACATGCAGCCACAGGATGCCCCCTCAAGGGAAAGACAATCAGAACTGCTGAGGAGGCAGTTCCTAAGAGCACAGTTAGGGTGTTTCTTTGACTTCTGGGTTAAGCAATCCTGTCCTTTTGTTTTCTTCCCCTGGTGTTCATCTTTCTACCCAGAGAGGAGAGAAATACAATAATATGCTGCATAAATGAAGGGCTTACGCTTACAAACTTGGAACTCACTTTCTGCCCTGAGTTCATTCACTCAACATTTACTGCGTAGCTGCTATGTGCCAGCTGTTTTCCAGGCACCTGGGATCTATCCATGAATAAAGTAAAGATACAGCCCTTATAAAGCTCACATTCTCAAGGACAAAAGAGGGTGAGAAATAATAGCCTTAATAAATGTTACCAAAAGGACTTTGTGGGTCCAGCTGCTTGCCCCTCAAAAGCCAATAAACAGGCCAGATTGGTGGAAAGGAAAGTGCTTTATTTCAGGTGCCGGCAACTGGGTGGAGGAGGGTGGCAGACATCCGTCCAAAGGCCAACTTCCAACCCCAACAAGCAGCGGGTGAGAGCTTTGAGAGATAGATTGTGGGGGGTGGTCTCCATGCAGGAACGGCACAGTCATTTCTAAGTTATCTTCAAATTGGTCATCAGCGATCTGACCAGCATCATCTTGGTTGTCTTAGGTGCAGTTAATCTTTAGTTCTAGGGTCCATTTGTTCCCATTTTTTGTGGCCAATTGTAGGAATTGTGGCAGCTCATGTCCTGGGTACAGTCTGCTCATCATGCAGTTCACTTCTCTAGCTAGGCATCTATAAGACAGCTCACAGGATGTGGCTCAGAATCTTATCTATAGACCTTGAGAAAGAGCTAAAGCTCCCTGAGTGTGCTTAATGACTGCATTATTATTATCCAGTGTCCTTTGACGGTTTGCCTTTGTTTCCACATTTCTCACTTCTCTGATTAAACTTATTCTTTGAGTGAAGTTTTCCAGACACAAAAGGCAGGCAGAAGACATGGGTGAGGGGGCAAGTAAGGGGAGGCAAAGACCTGCTCTGTTTGATAAGCTGCATGCTGTATTAGAAGGTAATTAGTACTCGGGAAAAACAGAAGAGGATCAGGCGGTCAGGGTGTGTGGAGAAGTGGTAGTGATTTTAAACATGCGGGTCAGAGATGGCTCCTTGAGAAATGTCCTCTGAGGAAAGACTTGGGGTGAGGGAACGGGCCAAGTTTATTCTGGAGGGTGAGGGAAGGTTTGAAGTCAGGGAATATATGGGTCAGGCTTCCCTGGTGGCTCAGAAGTTAAAGTGTCTGCCTCCAATTCAGGAGACCTGGGTTCGATCCCTGAGTTCGATCCTTGGGTCGGGAAGACCCCCTAGAGAAGGAAATAGCAGCCCACTCCAGTATTCTTGCCTGCGGAGAATCCCACGGACAGAGGAGCCTGGTAGGCTACAGTCCACAGGGTCGCAAAGAGTCGGAAACGACTGAGCGATTTCACTTTCTTTCTTTCTTTGTCCTCCAAGAGAGATGGGAAACCTGGGGCTTTGAGCAGAAGACTGATATGACCTAGTCTATGTTTCATGAGGCTTGTTCCAGCTGCCACACAAAGGCTAGACCTTAGGCACGCAGGTCCCTTACTTGCTCCAAATTTCTTCCTGATCTGTAAAATGGTAATTAGAAAACGTCTAACTGTATCATTGACTGCTATGAGGTTCTTTGCTGGAGGCACTGTGAGAATTACAAACTGACACACAAATTCCAGTTATTATTGTTACTGTTGTCATCACAACGAATATTAAGAACTACAGGCACTGCCCTGGTAGTCCAGTGATTAAGACTCCATGCTTTCACGGCAAGGAGCGCCAGTTCAGTCCCTGGTCCAGGAACTAAGAATCCTGCATGCCTTGCTGTATGGCCAAAAAATAGTAATAATTTTTTTAAAAAAGCACTATAGCCAATTAACTAAAAGCAAAACTAGCCTAGCTGTTTTCTAAATGTGGATTTTAACATAAAACATGTATTTTTTAAAAGTAAAAAACCAGGACGTTCCTGGTGGCAGAGTGGTAAAGAATCCACCTGCCAATGCAGGAGACAGGGGTTCGCTCCCTCCTATGGGAAGATCCCACATGCTGGGGAACAGCTAAGCCAGTGCCCCACAATGACTTAGCCTGTGCTCCGCAGCAAGAGAAGGCCCGGGTCCATGCAACTGAGAGAAGAGCTCGAGCAGCAGTGAAGACCCCGCAGAGCCAAAGATACAGAAGCAAATAAAACCTTTTTAAAAAGAAAAACCCAGAAAGATCAGCCTAAGTCCCTGATCTTGGTAGGAAGGTAGCTCAAAATGGACAATGAGTTAGTAACTGTTTCATATAAAAATTTGTTTCAGGTAACATCTGAGTCATTCCTGTAGGTTGCTTCTGTACCGAAGCCCTTACATACATTATTTCATCGAATCTTCATAAATGTTCTGTGAGGCAGACACTGTTATTATCCCTGTCGTATATAAAGACGGCAAGTAGCTTGCCTAGGGACACACAATGGTGAACTGCCATTAGTTAACGGGATCTTAACCACTTAAGCTATAACACATCCTGTCGCTGAACACCACAGAGCAAAAGCTTTCTGCAGTTCTGCTCTTTATTTTGGGACTCGATTTGTTGATGGCAAAGTACTTCCTTGGGGGGGAAAATTGTAACGTTGTTTTGAAATAGTTTTCGATTCACAAGAAATTAGAGAACTAGTACAGAGTTCCGAGCGCCCTTCACCCAGGTTCCCCTAATGGTAACATCTTACGTAATCACAGTAGCACGGTCAAGTGACTTTGGAACGCTGTACACGTGCTCAGTTGTCCAGTCGTGTCCAGCTCTTTGCAACCCTCTGGACTGTAGCCCACCAGGCTCCTCTGTCTAAGGGATTTTCCAGGCAGGAATACTGAAGGGGGTTGCCATTTCCTACACCAGGGGATCTTCCCAACCCAGGGATCGAACCTGTATCTCTTGTGTCTCCTGCAGTTGAACCACTCAGGAAGCCCAATACTAGTAACTAAAACACAGGCAGGTCTTATTCAGATTTCACTAGCTTTTGGTTTTGCTTTATTTGGGGGAGGGGGGATTTTTATGAAATTTCTATGAAATTTTACTACAGGTATAAATATGTATACAAATCAACTGTTTCATCACCAAAAAGAAGCTTCCAGGGCCTTCCCTGGGGGTCCACTGGTTAAGACTCTGAGCCTCGACTGCAGGGGTGCGGGTTTGACCCCTGGTGGGGGAACTAAGACCCCACATGCCCTAGTGGTAGAGCCAAAACAAAAAAAGCTCCCCCATGCCACCCTTTTTACAAACATCCTTCTGTCAACCTAACCCCTGCAGGAGCTGATGCGTACATCATCACTATACCCCTTTCATTTTGAGAATGTTACCTAAATGGAATTACACGGCACATTACCTTTGAGACTGGTTTTGTTGACTCAGAATCATGCCCTTTAGACAAAGTACTTCTTCGCTCACATTTCTTAAAGATAGCACTTAGGTCACAGAAGAAAAAACAACTGGTAGCATGAGGGAAAACTGTATGATCTTCCTGCTCCTAAATGTGCCTGCTCCAGGCAGGCTCTGAGTGGGTACACAGCCCAGCAAAGCCATCTCAAGTCAAAACAGCCTCAGCCTAGTTCCCTAAATACCACCTACTTACTGGAAGGGGCTCGGGTATCTCACTAACTTGTCTTCTAAGTTAAGAATAGATGTAAATAAGTTTGAAGGTAGTTCTTTCACAGTGCTACAAAATTTTAACAGTATAAAACATTTTTTATTCTGAAATGTTAATTATATATTTACAGAAACAGACAGGGAGTTCCATGTGTCCTTCACCCTACCTCCCCAATGTTAATGTCTCAAATAACTATAGTGTCAAAACCAGCAAACTGATACTGGTACCTTCCACAGAGCTTATTCAGATTTTTCCAGTTACATGTGGACTCATTTGTGCGGATGTATTGCTTTGTGTGAGCTTATCACATGTGTAGCTTCATGTAACCATATCCCATTAAAGTCTATGTTAAAAAGCATACTATTAGCCTGTAGAATGCTCAATTTCTATTTTACGTCTATCTTCTTAACCAAAAGGAAAAAAAAAATCTTCAAATTAAAGAAAGTAAAATGAAGACTGTAAAGAAGCTAAAGCCCAAAATAAGCGTCAGTTGTAATGGTATATCTGACCACTTAGAAATAAGTAAGGTCACCAAGTTGAGACAATTTATATCAATATATTTAGCCGTGGGTATTAAATTTTGCAGATCCTTCTACTTGCTAAGAACACTGAAGAGGAAGACCTCTAGAAGAACAGAGACAGGACCACCCTGGTGGTCCAGTGACTGGGACCCCTTACTTCCAATGCAGGGGACGTGAGTTCAATCCTTGGTCAGGGAACTAGATCCCACATGCTGAGCAGTGGCCAAAATGTAAAACAAAATTAATTCTAGATGAACAGAGATGGACAGACTTTGTCCTTGCTTTCATAAAGAAAATGATACTGATTTTGGCAAACACAAAATCAGTGAGAGACAGAATCCACAGTAGAACTTCAGGGAAGGTTATCAAATTGGTGCCTAGGACACCTGGCCTAGGAGGGCAGGCATGGGGTTCAGCTCACCAACAGGAAGTCAAGCCTGATGTCAGAATGAATTGCAAACTGATTTCCAGGCTTTCCAGGAGAGTTCCTAGTCCAAAGTATCAAGGAATATCTTAGAAGACAAGATGGAGAGATAAATGGTGGAAAAAATAAAATTAGGCAGATTTACTGCTGACTGAAAAGTAGACAAAAGAGCTGATTTCATGAATTGATAGCAACTCAGAGGTTGCCTGATGGCCACTGTGTTTTGTCCTCGGTTAGATTAGAATCTAGACAGGAAACAGGGAGAGAATTTGCTAATCCAATAAGAGAATCAAGGTTCAAAATGGCCTGAGTAGATTGGGATGATGAGATAAATTTTCATAGGGATAAAGGTCACATGGTGGGCTGAAATTTCGAAGTAATTAAATATACAAAAAGCAGGAGAGCCTTGATTTTGCAGCAGTTTACGAGAAAAATGCTTGGGGATTTCAGTTAACCTCAGACTCAACATGAACCAATACATTAACCTCACCAAAAAGGTAATGTAAACTGCATTATCAGAAATAAAGCATCCAATTTATTTAAAATGGATAACCAACAAGGTCCTACTGTGTAGCCCAGGGAACTCTGCTCAGTGCTACGTAGCAGCATGAATGGCATGGGAGTTTGGGGGAGAATGGATACCTGTATATGTTTGGCTGAGTCCCTTTGCTGTCCACCTGAAACTATCACAACACCATTAATTGGCTAACTCCAATATAAAATAAAAAGTTTTTTTTTTTTTCAAAAAGCAAGGAAAAAAAAAATATTCAAAACACAAGAAGTTACAACCTCCACTTAACTTCACAAACATCTTTCCAAAACAACACCAACGCTACCAAGCTCTTTCAACAAAGAGAGGAGTTGGGAAGACTTTCCAACTGTGTCTTATGAGGTCAACGCTGCCCAGATGGCAAAGCCGACATCACAAAAACAAACTTATAAACCAGTTTCCTTCATGAACACTGTTGTGTGATAAAGACTTGGACTAGCCTCTGTCCCTGGTAACTGACTGAGTAATGAGAGCGGCTTTGTTATGCTAATAAGGTAAATCACGTGGATCCACGGATGACTTCTAGATGGGGACTGGTCACCAGAATGACTAAATCATGTGATGGGAAGGCTGGGGCTTTGATCCACGTGATATTAGCTCAAGTTCCTGGCGTCCAGGAAAGAGAGGGAGGTCTGGAGACAGTATTCCACCATGGTCAATGCTTTAATCAGTTATACCACATAATGAAGCCCCAATAAAAAAAATTCTGAACACCAAAGCTCTGTCCTGTGAACACACTGATGCAGCAAGTGACACTCGTCCAGGCAGAAAAGCTCTGCATTCGGGACCCGCCCAGACTTCATCCTGTGCGTATCCTTGGTGAAACAGACTATAACGTAAGCAGAGCACTTTTCTGAGATCCGAGCTATTCCAGAAAATCACTGAGCCCAAAGGGGTCATGATGCCTGCTGTTTAGTCACGAAGTCTGAGGCAACACCAGAGGGTCTCTTTGCGACCCCATGGCCTGTGGCCCACCAGGCTCCTCCGTCCATGGGATTTCCCAGGCAAGAATACTGGAGTGGGTTGCCATTTCCTTCTCCAGGGGACCTTCCCAATCCAGGGAGTAAACCCATGTCTCCTGCATTGGAGGTGGATTCTTTACCACCGAGCCATTTGGGAAACCCAAGGGGGCCACAGGAACCTCCAAACTGACAGCCAGTAAGTAAGGAGTACAGGTGGCTTGGGACTCGTGGATGGCAGCTGAGGTGAGCGCAGCCTTGTGGCAGATGCTGTCCTGACCACAGGGTCTTCACTAGCTCACAGTAATTAGGAGCAGAACCAGCTCGCAGTATAAGCGGTCGGTGTTATCCCAGAAAAAGCTTAAATGCAAAAATACTTAACTTAATATCTACCAGCCAATGGAATCTATCACAATCCATCAGGACCAAGCAGAGTTTAGCCCAGAAATGCAACACTGGTTTAAAATTCGAAAATCCAGTCATGTGGTAGTTTGCCACATGACGAGAATAAAGGTGAAAAACGATATGACCTCAACAGATGCAGAGGCCCCACACTAAAAAAGACATACCTTCTGATTTCATTTCTGTAAATTTCAGTAACAGGCAAAATTTATATATGAAACTAGACATCAGAACAAGGTCACCTACGGGGCGGGGCAGGCTGACCCAAAGGGAAAAGGGGGTACTTGCTATATATACAATATATAGCAATGTTCTATATACTGACTGAAGTGGTGGTTACATGACTGTCTACATTTATCATGACTCATTGATTGTGTGCTTAAGTTCTAAGCATTTAATTACATGTCAATTCAACCTACATATTTCCTTGTATGCCCCATAGATCTTCTTTACAGGACTTCAAAACAATCATCCAGAGAAGGTGGAATGTAGTTTTTTAAAGTTGATTTTGAACAAATAAGTCACTTGATGATCAATTCCTCAGAGAAACTCAAAGAAAACTCAGATGAAGGCAGAGACAATGATAACATTCCTCGTGGAGTCAGGAGTGAGAAAAGTGACTCAGAGACAATACCTCTGACTGGCAATCACTTGCTGGCCCATTCTCACCATAAACATTCAGTGAGCATTGCCATGAGTCAGGCTCTGTCTTGGGAGAGACAAAGCCCTTGTCCTTACTAAGCATACATTCTCTAAGAAGACAGACAAGGAGATTAAACAATAAAGAAGGTAATGACAGACTGCGATGTGCAGCGAAGGAAGCCCACAAGAATATGTGCCATGCCTGAGAGTCAATACAGGAGTGAGGAGGACCCGGAAGAACGAGCAGGAAGGACCTCTGTGCAGAAGCGTTACCTGGCACACGTCACTGGAGGAAGGGCAAACGGAACGACATTGCAGGCAGACAGAGAGGCGGTGCAAAGGTCCTGAGGCAGGGAGAGGGGGATGTTTCTAAGAAAACAAAAGACCACCAGTGTGACTGGTGCTTAATTAGCAGGGCTGAAAGAGTGGGTGGGGTGGAACTGGAAAGTAGAGGGGGGACCGGAGCACACAGATCCTATGAGGAGCAGAAAGGCCTCTTGAGAGAAAGTCAAAGACAACGGGCAGCCAGTGAAGAGTTCCAGCAGGCAGGGGACATGACCTACCATGGAGAACAAGAGTGGGGATAAGGCTGGAAGCAAAAGGCAATGGCACCCCACTCCAGTACTCGCGCCTGGAGAATCCCATGGACAGAGGAGCCTGGTGGGCTGCAGTCCACGGGGTTGCTAAGAGTCGGACACGACTGAGCGACTTCACTTTCACTTTTCACTTTCATGCATTGGAGAAGGAAATGGCAACCCACTCCAGTGTTCTTGCCTTGAGAATCCCAGGGATGGGGGAGCCTGGTAGGCTGCTGTCTATGGGGTCGCACAGAGTTGGACACAACTGAAGTGACTTAGCAGCAGCAGCAAAGAGACCAGTTAGGATGCTACTGCAGAGATGCTGGCAAGAGGTGGTGGTGACCTGGACCGGGGCCCTGCAGCAGACAGGCAGAAAAGAGATTTGAGATGTATTGTAGGAAGACAACTGGCAACCTCCTGATGTAGTCAGTCTAAACAACGAGCAGCAGGAAGGATGGGACAGACAGTGACACGCTTTAGTAGGATGGGGAACTCTGTGGCAGAACAAGTCCGAGTGGATGGGGAACTCTGTGGGAGAACAAGTCCGAGTATTGGGGGGAAACTAAGAGTTTCATTTTAACACACTTGCATACCCAGTAAGTGGACATGCCAGGAAAGGAGCATGAAGCTCAGGAGGGTAGTCTGAGCCAGAGGTGCAAAGTTCAAAGTCATCATCACATGGATGGTCATGAAGCCAGGATCCAGAGGAGAGCTCCCAGGCAGGAGTGCCTCAGAGGGAGCAGAATGCAGCCCAGGACTGAGCCCTGCGGCACCCAGCATGTTCAGAACTCCTGTCGTGGGCAGAGGAAGAGCACTGAGGCAGGAAGGAAGCCAGGAAGACTGGTTTCGGAAGGTCACCTTTGGCGTACAGCATCCTCGCAGAATACGCCCTGAGTACACGCAGATTGGGAAGGTTAGGGGGTGGTAACCTTACCGGACATTGCTGGGAGATGTGAGGAGAGGAGGCAAAGAGGAGCCCATCGGATTTCGCAGCACAGAACACGGCGCTGCCCCTAGGAGCAGCGTGGGAGGAGGGCTGGGCCCGAAGCCAGGCCACACCCACTTAGATGGAAATCAGATGACTGCTGACCTTCACGGCACTCACAGCCCCACAGTGACTCAGTCCTCCCACAAATGCCTCCATGACCAAGGCGTTTTCCTCGCCGCCACCTCACTGAGGTCCTCACATCAGTGGTTCCTGAAAGGCAAGGCCTGCCAGGCCAGCTGGCCCACAGCTGCCACGGGAGATGTGAGCAGGGCTTCCCGGCCGCCCTGGCTCGAAGAGTCCGGCCACTTGATTGCTGTAAGCACAGACACCCATCCTGTGCTGTGACCTCTGAGCCCCAAGACTTCCACCTGCCTCCCCATCTGGTCCCCATCCTGGGCTGCCCCACCTGTGTTTTCATCCTCGTCGAGTGCCCGCTGCTGTACACTACAGCATTCACCCACCTTCTGCTCCCTTCCACCGTCAGAAAGCAAACAATAAACAAATGCCACAACTGAGACTCACCAGGAACAGTCAGAACAGAGGGGGATCTTTCTGGAAGTTCATTAACACGGCTGCTGTTTTGAACCCAGTAAATGCTGACCGGCTCGGGTGGACCCACAGCCTGACAGGTGAGGTTGAAGGCTGTGTTTCTGGTGACATTCATGCTCTCGGGGTGCCTCGTAAAGTAAGGAAGTCCTGCAGAGGAAGTGGTAAGTGGAAGAAGGTTTGAGATTCACAGGTCAAGGCACAGCCCCCAGGTGAATGGAAACCACACCAGAATTTGGCACTAGTCCTCTCTGTCCACCACCCTGCAGTGTAGGAGACTTGGGTTTGATCTCTGGGTTGGGAAGATCTCCTGGAGAAGGAATTGGCAACCCACTCCAGTAGTCTTGCCTGGGAAATCCCATGGACAGAGGAGCCTGGTAGGCTACATTCCATGAGGTCGCAAAGAGTCAGACAAGACTGAGTGATTAAACTTTTACTTTCTGTCCACCACCCAGGTGTGAAATGCTCAGTTTTCACCTCGATGAAGTTGAGTAAGAAAGCACACAGAAGCTAATTCTTACCAGTCTAGCTCTAGCTGGCTTTCTAGGACACTTTCCCAAAGGAGCAATGGTGATTCAGAACTGGTTTTTCCAGAAGGGAGGCCTGGCAGTTGTGAAATTAGGTGTTGCTTAAGCTCCTGGGAAAGGCTGGCAGGATTCCTCACCAATAAACACAGAGTGAAAACAAAGCCACGTGCGAGGTCTGCCCCACCTTTTTTTTTTTTTTTAAGTTTAAGTATACTTGATTTACGGCTTCCCAGGTGGTGCAGCATAAAGAATCGACCTGCCAATGCAGGAGACGCAGGGGACGTGGGTTCAATCTCTGGGTTGGGAAGATCTCTTGGAGGAGGACATGGCAACCCACTCCAGTATTCTTGCCTGGAGAATTCCATGAACAGAAGGGCCTGGTGAGCTACAGTTCATGGGGTTGCAAAGAGATGGACATGACGGAGCAACTGAGCATGCACACTTGATTTATAATGCTGTATTAGCTTCAGGTGTATGGTGAAGTGGTTCAGTTATACATATGCAAAAATATATATTCTTTCAGATTCTTTTCCATTATAGGTTGTTGCAAGATACTGAATAGAGTTCCCTGTGTTATGCTTGTTTATTTGATACAAGGTGCTGTGTACCTGTTCATCGGAAACTTCCACTCCTTCCTCTTTGGTAACCAGAAGTTTGTTTTCTTTTTCTGAGTCTGGTTCTGTTTTATAAATAAGTTCATTTGTATCTTTTTTTTCATTTCCACGTATAAGCCATACCATATATTTGTCTTTCTCTCTCTGACTTCACTTAGTATGATAATCTCTAGGTCCATCTATGTTTCTGCAAGTGGCATTATTTCATTTTTCATGGCTGCGTAATATTCCATTATGGGCTTCCTGGTGGCTCAGCGGTCAAAAATCTGTCTGCCAATGCCAGAGATGCAGGTCAGGAAGGTCCCCTGGAGAAGGAAATGACAACCCAGGGATTCCTGCCTGAGAAATCCCATGAACAGAGGAGCCTGGAGGGCTACAGTCCATGGGGTTGCAAAGAGTCAGACACAACTTAGCGACTGAGCACACACACAATATTCCGTTACACGGCACATCTTCTTTATCCCTGCAGCTGTTGGTGGACACTTAGAATGCTCCCATGTCTTGGAGATTGTAAACAGCACTGCTGTGAACACTGGGCTGCATGTATCCTTTCAAATTGAAGTTTTCATCTTTCCTGGATATTTGTCCAGGAGTAGGATTGGTGAATCACATGGTAACTGTAATTTTAGTTTTTTGAGGAACCTTCATACAGTTTTCCATTGGAGAAGGCAATGGCATCCCACTCCGGTACTCTTGCCTGGAAAATCCCATGGACGGAGAAGCCTGGTGGGCTGTAGTCCATGGGGTCGCTAACAGTCGGACACAACTAAGCGACTTCACTTTCACTTTTCACTTTCACGCATTGGAGAAGGAAATGGCAACCCACTCCATTGTTCTTGCCTGGAGAATCCCAGAGACAGAGGAGCCTGGTGGGCTGCCGTCTATGGGGTCGCACAGAGTCAGACACGACTGAGGCGACTTAGCAGCAGCATACAGTTTTCCACAGTGGTTACCAATTTATACTTCCACCAACAGTATAGGAGGGTTCCTTTTTCTCCACACCCTCTCCAGCATTTATCATCTGTAGACTTTTTGATCACAGTCATTCTGACTGGTGTGGTCCATTTTTGAGGACAACCTGTTATATGTGAGACTTTCATATTGGTGATAATAAATTTTAAAATCTGTACACTTGTGTAAGACTGAACAGTTTTTCCAAGCCTAAACTCATGAAAACACTGTAGACAGAGTTACATAGTTACAACCTCAAGATCTCCCACTTTGATTCCAGAACTGGGGTCACAGGGAAGTGACGTTAAGAACAGCTCAGAGACAGCCAGTTGGTACTTATTTGGGGCATGTGCCAAAATGTTAACAGATCAAGCGAAATGACCTCCAGCATTTAAATTGTGTTATTTGGGGACTGGGAGTTCACAGATCCAGTCCCAGCAGGAATAACATGGGATTGGTAAAATAGGATTCTTTTTTGCAAGCTTCAGTGTTTTACCAAACTTCATTTGAACCTAACTCATTCCTACCCTGCGCGTTTTTTTCCTGGGACTTTACAAGTAAAATGTCTTTTGAATAGTTTTTCCAGAGTAGCAGCAAATGTAGGAACCCTTCCCTCCGGTGGATACCGGCAGAACTCTCTGGCATGGCCATCCAGTTTGGGACCGTGCATGTGTGCCCGCCAAGTCACTCCAGTCGTGTCCGACTCTGTGTGACCCCATGGATAAGGATTGTCCTCCTTCTCCCAGGGGATCTTCCCAACGATCCAGGGACTGGACCCGTGTCCCTTAGGCCTCCTGCATTGGCAGGTGGGTTCTTTACTACTAGCACTACCTGGGAAGCTGTGCAGGGAAGCCTGAGATGGGCTCAGAGCAAAGCTCCAAAAGAGACCCCCGTGAGGGCCCTCCCTCTCTTGCGCCTGCTGCAGCGTCAGCGGGTATCAAGTTCAGGTTTAGACGAGAATGGACAGCACAGTTGCCTTTCAGAGGGAGACGAGTCTCCTTAAACTTCGCTGAGAAGCTAATCACCTTCTCTAAAGCCTGTGAGGACAACGGTGAGAAGAAAGCAGCAAAGTCATTCTCCTGATGACATTGTAGATGGGGGTGTCTTGGTGAGCAGGGATGCAGAGACCCTGGAGGTCAAGTCCCTGGGACAGCGGGGAGTGGCCACTTGGGTTGATAATGAAGATGTTTCTTCCTCGAAGCCCCTCTTGGCAGGCCCTGCCGTTGCCGAACCAGACAGGCAAGGCCCAAGAGGCAGGACCTGGCCTGGCTCACCTGTGCGTCAGCTCATGTCCCCACGAGAGTTCAGGCTCCTCGAGGGCAGAGATTGCCTCTTCCTGCCTGACGCCCCAGTTCTCCCCTACCAGGCCCACGTCATGTCATGGCATCAGAACTGCACTGAATCACGTGCCTGAGAAACCCTAAGGATTGAAAAACGAATCCCAGGCACAGTTGAAACTAGCTTATTCTCCCTGGTTTCACTGTCCACATAAGCAACATAGGAAAGCAGGGGTCCCCAACCTCCAGGATCTAAAGCCTGATGATCTGAGGTGGTGCGGATGTGATAATAGAAATAACAGGTACAATAAATGTAATGCACTTGAATCATCTCGAAACCATAACCACCCCCCTCCCCCAGCCCCGCCGTCCACCCCTCTGTCTGGGGAAAAATTATTTTCCATGAAACTGATCCCCAGTGCCGAAAAGGGTGGAGACCACTGCAGTAGAGGGTACTGAATAGTAAGTAACTGGCACTTGACCCGGTGAGCGGCATCTAGTGCCAGCACTGAGAACTGTTCAATAGACTGCATTTTGCCTCCGAAAATAGACTTCAGGTTTTGTTTTTTGTTGTTGTTTTGTTTTTGGCTGTGCTGGGTCTTAGTTGCCCCGGAGCATGTGGAACATTAGTCCCCTGACCAGGCATTAAACCCACATCCCCTGAATTGGAAGGTGGATTCCTTACCACTGGACCACCAGGGAAGTCCTAAGACTTTAGCTTTTTAAATTGTAAATAACCTTAAGGCAAGGAGGTCCACAATCCCTTTTTATCTCAGGCTTAGGATCTAGCAGAGAGCTAAATCTTTAAGAATTAAGTTTATTTCACAACTACCTATAATCTAAGAAAGAATATGGCCTTTAAAAACTCAGTGTTTAAAGATCTGTAAGTTTTGCATCAGAGTATGCATACAAATGGGATAAATTGGGAATCTGAGGGTAACATGAACACACTACTATATATATAATAGTTAAACATCAAAGACTCAATATTTTATAATAGCTTATATGGGAGAAGAATCTGAAAAAGAATATATATATATATACACACACACACGGCTTCCTTGGTGGCTCAGCAGTAAAGCTGCCAATACAGAGACATGGGTTCAATCCCTGGGTTGGGAAGATCTTTTGGGAAAAGAAATGGCAACCCATTCCAGTATTCTTGCCTGGAAAATCTCGTGGACAGAGAAACCTGGTGGGCTGCAGTCCATGAGGTCACGAAAGAGTCAGATACAACTTAGCAATTAAATATGAAACATATGTACATATATATACATACACACATATATGTATTCTCTATATATGTATATGGAGAAGGCAATGGCACCCCACTCCAGGACTCTTGCCTGGAGAATCCCATAGACGGAGGAGCCTGGTGGGCTGCCGTCTATGGGGTCGCACAGAGTCAGACGCAACTGAAGTGACTTAGCAGCAGCAGCAGCAGCATATATGTATATGTGTGTGTATATATATATATATATATATGTATCTATCTATCTATCTGAGTCACTCTGCTATACACCTGAAACTTACACAACATGGTATACCAACTTCAATTAAAAATTCTTTTTAAAACCCAATGGCAAACAAATGGGCATGCCAAACTCTGGAGCATTATACACAAAGCAATTCACGCAGGCTCTAAAAGAAACCGCCAAGCGGCAACTGGACATCGTGGCCTTTGGACTCACCTTGAACCTCGACGTAGATGGGGTCAGACACGATCTCTTCACTGTTTATTTTCATCTTACAGATGTACGACCCATTGTCTGAACGCTGCACACTGGTTATGCTTGAGAGAGAAACACAAAGATATTTCACTGATGACCTTTCGAGTTTCTACTACAGGAATCAACATTCTTTGTCTTTCACTGTGATGATTAACCGTGTATGTCAACATGGCTAGGTCTTGGCACCTCGACACTTGGTCAATCATTACTCTAGATGCGGATATTTTTCGGTGAAGGTATTTTTCAGATGTGATTCATATTCCAGTCAGTAGACTCAGAGTAAGGCAGATTATCCTTTATTGCTTGAGTGGGTCTCATTTAGTCACTTAAATGTCTTAGGAGCATAGACTGAGGTCCTCTGAGGAACAAGCAATTCTGCCTCCAAACTGTCTTTGGAACTCAAGGCTGCAACAGCAGCTCTCCCCTGGGTCTCCCACTGACACTCCACAGATTTCAGATTGAGCAGCACCCACAATTACCTGATGCTGGGACAGACTGAGGGCAAAAGGAGAAGAGGGAGGCAGAGCATGAGATGGTTGGATGGTATCACCAACTCAATGGACATAAGTTTGAGCAGACTCCGGGAGATAGTGAAGGACAGGGAAGCCTGGCGTGCTGCAGTCCATGGGGTCAGAGTCAGACATGACTGAGCGACTGAGCAACAATTACATTAGGGATTTCCCTAGAGGCTCAGTGGTAAAGACTCCATCTGCCAGTGAGGGAGATGTGGGTCTGATCAAATGTCGACCCACTCCAGTATTCTTGCCTGGGAAATCCCATGGACAGAGCAGCCCCGTGGGCTACAGTCCATGGGGTCACAGAGTCGGACACGACTTCAACAACAACAACAGTGACATTAAATCTTTAAAATGACATCAATCTTTAAAATAATTTTTTTTTTTTTTTTTTGCTCTCTCTCTTTTCACATGTGTGCGTCCCGTTGGTTCTGTTTCTCCTAAGAACCCTGCCTAACGTCTGTGTGCTCACTTGCCTGGATTTCTATGGTAGGCTCTACACCAGGGCTCTCCACATCAGAGTACAACCTCTCAAGGCATTTTGCAAATCTGTGGGACTGTCCTGGATGGTCACATAACTAGAGGCCAACATGGCTTTCAGGGGACAGAGGCAGCTTTTCCACAACCCAAATGATCTTCAGAGACTGGAACCTAACCCCATCGTACACACATAAAGTATTTTGCCTGGTGTTAATATCCATTTCATTGCCCAGGACCATGAAAATGGTAGGCTAGCACCTCCTCGTCCCGTTTTGAACTTGGCAGTGACTCGGCCATCGTCTGGAAAAAGGATGACTAACAGCATCTCTGTCTGCAGTGGCCGTGTGCATGGCGCAAGTCGCCGTGGACTTTATTTCCTCTCCTGGTGTGGTCACGCCCAGTATTTACACATTCGTGTTCATACTATTTAATTTTCAGTCACCTTCCTTTTATTTTCCTCATATTACAGTGTAAACACGGTACGTTATTAAGTATCTGATATAAACACGAGGCCTTGGCTCAAAAGGTTCAGAGTCCTGCTTGTCAATTTCTCAACATGTTTACAAACAGGGAGATATACCACAGAGGTGACACCTGCTCTTAGCTGGGGCAGGAAGGGATGAGAGAGTACGGAACACTCTGAAATACTCTCAGATGCTCCCTGAAAGAGGACACCTTCATTAGTCCCACAGCACTGGTTTCTTCTCTGTGCATCAGACACAACCAAGAAGACTGTGATAGAGGAAAAAGGGAAAAAAAGAAAAACACGGAGAGGTCTACTTGTCTTCCTAGCAGCTTGCTCCTCGATGCAACTTATTTGTGAAAGTGTTAGTTGCTCAGTCGTGTCTAACTCTTTACAATACCACAGACTCTAGCCCACCAGGCTCCTCTCTGTCCATGGAATTCTCAACATGGCAAGAATACTGGAGTGGGTTGCCATTCCCTTCTCCAGGGGAATCTTCCAAACCCAGAAATTGAACCCGACTCTCCTGCAGGCAGATTCTTTACCGTCTGAGCCACCAGCAAAGCCAAGCTTTAGGGAAGGGGCTTTATGTCAGAGTGCCTAGAGGTCACCAGAACATGGAAAGAGACCTCACAGGACAAAGATCTCCAAATAAGGGGTTAGCAGACCCTCTCTGAGAATGTGTTGGGATGTCGTGGTTACCAGAAGGGGATGAAGAAAGAGGAAGACGAGCAGGTGTGCTGCTCACGTGGGTAACAACCAGGGGCTGGATAGTGCACACAGCTCCTGGCAGAGTCTGTATGCTGATCAGTCTAGCCTTCTTTGCAGTTCTAAGGGAAACCAAGGTTATGGCTACTGAAAAGAGGAGCGTTTCCACTCATTTCACACGTTCACCTTGAAAGAGGCATCATTTTCTTGCAGGAAAACCTAGGGAGGAGCTGAACAGAGTGGACGATGAGACCCAAGACTCAGTGAGCCAGGAACCAGAGGGGAAGCGACAGCCAGAGAGGAAGGCAGGCCACAGCCCCAGTGAGGCTGCACCCAGGCCAAGGGTGCGCAGCACGCCAGAACCCGGGACATCAGCAGGCGCAGAAAACCACGGAGCGGCACACGCGGCGGCGGGACTCAGACTGCACAGGGCGTCCAGGCGTGCCTTCAGCCAGCCAGCAAGGAAAATTCAGAGTAGGAGAAGAGCAGGAGAACACAAAACTCAATAAATATTTGGTCACTTTTTTTTTTTTAAAGAAAGAAATACAAGAAAGAATCAATAAAGCCTTGCCTGAAAACAAACACTTGGTCTTTACTCATTTGCTTTAGGCAGGGTTTAGCAGCATCTGGTGAGAAGGACTATTTGTGTCTGCATTAATTACCAAGTCCAGACTCATCTTATCTGTACCACAGGAACAGTTTTTCCCAAATAATTCTACTTTTTGTTTTACAGACATAACATAAAGGCTCCCAGGATGAAGGCAGGGTGCAGCTGGGACTCGAGATGGGAAAGTGGTCCCCCATCTCCTCCCTCTCCCCGGCAGAAACAGCAGGAAAGGCTCAGCTCACAGAATAGCAATCTAGACATTCCGACGACTGAGTAAGGAATTCCAGAAAGAACACAGAGAGGAGAGGGGGGAGGATATGATTCAAGAAAATGCCCAGGACTGGAGATATGGATCTTTCCAAACCCGACCATTAGGCCGGGCAGCACAGCAAGAGAGAAAAGACCCACCAAGGGGCTTCACCGAGCCCCTTAGACATGTCACACATCTAAGATAAAGCAGAGACCTCCAAAAGCTCCCAGAGAAAGGAAAAGCAGGTAATTTATGAGTGAATCAGAACAGCATCATGCTTCTCAAGAACAACTCTCGGAGCAAAAAGGTAACAGCAGGAAATTGTTTTCCTTTTAAATTCTGTATCTGGTCAAACTGTCTTTTGGTGAGAGTAGGGAAAATCTGGTATTTTCAGATATTCAAGAGCCCAGAAAGCAAGTGGAGGGGGTGGGCGCCGCGTAAAGTGAAGGTGTAAGCCAGGAAGAGGGGAAGCTGGGCTCTGGGAGACAGGAGCTAGAAATCAGGAGGAAGGAGGCTCCCAACAGCAAGAGCAAAGATGACTCAGCCAGACCCAGGCCTGGAGAGAAAGAACGGTTCCAGGTCTGGCACCTCCAAGGAAAAAACTCCAGTCCTGAGAATTGTGTCATTTTGAGAGGACACGCTTATTTTCCTTTTGAACGTGGAGGAGGATGAGCAATCAAAAATCAGAAAATTAAGTGAACTAACAGGCAGGCAAGGAAACTATTAAATTCAGGAAGATCAAAAAGCTCGACAAGAAGGCCAATGTAATTACAGTCTGACGACACGATTCGGCTGAAAATAGCATTTCCACAGCCACAGAAATCGTGAACCCTGGGTACTGATTTAACCACAGCCATGAGTAATACTCTAATATATTAGATTAACACACCATGCTGGGGCCTGGCGCAGGTATGCACGCACACCACACACACACACACATACACGCACCCCACACAGACACAGACAACACACACACACACACAGACACACACACGCACACAGACACCACACACAGACACACACACAGACACACACACACCACACACACACACAGACACCACACACACACACACCACACACACACAGACACACACACGCACACAGACACCACACACACAGACACACAGACACACACACAGACACACACAGACACCACACACACACACCACACACACAGACACCACACACACACACACACACCCACCCCACACAGACACAGACAACACACACACACACACAGACACCACACACACACACCACACACACAGACACACAGACACCACACACAGACACACACACACACCACACACACACCACACACACACAGACACACACACGCACACAGACACCACACACACACACACACAGACACACACACAGACACACACAGACACCACACACACACACCACACACACAGACACACACACGCACACAGACACCACACACACACACACACAGACACACACACAGACACACACAGACACCACACACACACACCACACACACAGACACACACACGCACACAGACACCACACACACACACCACACACACATCACACACACAGACACACACACAGACACACACACACCACACACACACCACACACACCACACCACACCACACACACACCCACCACACCCCCACCACCCA